>NC_138827.1:74467864-74786131 GCF_965183815.1 Platalea leucorodia
ATCACTTCTCCCCCCTCCCCCCAAGATTAAATGAAAATATATAATCGCTGGGACAAGGAAACAGATCTATCTGGAATTTATACTGGTCACTGGCTTAGCAACTGTGATTTCATTTACAATATGCAACATGACAGGAGGTTCTCAAAAATTTATTTGTAGGAAATAAAGACAACAGTGGGGCACTAGCAAAGAACTGGATACAGGTGTTTCACCATTTTCCACTTATCTTTCAGGCTAGGTGAAGGCTGGAGATATCTAGACAGAATATTTTAATTTTCAAACAGCAACAGCAGCAGAATTTTTGGGGCACATAGTCTTTAGGATAGAAAGAAGGGTAAAATATCTCTGCCATCATCCTAAGAATCAGACAGGTTGTAAATAGCTTTAAATCAAACAGACACCTATACTGCATCTTCAACTAAGAAACTGCCCTGTGTAGAGTAGCTAGATTCCTAGTCAGTTCCTGAATTTGCAAGTTTAAAGCTCACCTAGACATCTTTATAAGCAATTGCCATCACTTTGTGTGCAAAGTTTAGCTGTAATCTAATCAGGACTAAAATTTATCTTCTTATGTTTTTAGATTCTATTGAGATGTTAAAAAATCCCTGACCAAAATGTTTTACAAGTCCCTTAAAAAAAAAAAAAGAAAAAAAGAAAAAAAAAGGAACAACACTTTTCTTTAGTGGGCAAAAACTAAGCATTTGTCATTTTTTTTTCCCCCCCATACATTTTGTTCCATTATCTGCTAGGTAGTCTCTCTGAAGAGGAATAACCTGAGAAATCAAATTCCATAAATTAGGGCAAACAGAAGGACAACACTCAAGGTATTACTTTGACTTACATAGATGTGAAAGCACATAGTTAGCAACACAAGTAATTTTGAAAGGTACGTCACAGTCAAGAGCACTTAACACCGCAGAATAACTACAATATGCCTCAGAGGGTTATAATGTTAACAAGTGGAAATAAGAACATTAAACAGAAGCAAGTGCACACATGCAAAAAAACCAACCATCAAGTTTTTCATATGGGTTACTTCAATTCTGATAATATATGTAAAATGGAAAAATAGATTTTTATTATAATGTCCATATGGTTTTAATTCTTCTATTTAAAAGCTGTTCGGGAAATAATATTTTTTTGTAACCAGGCATACTGCTAGAGGTCATTGTGCTTTGCTCCAAGTCTGACCTTTAAGAGAATTTAAGAGATGAGAAAAGACTCAGGACCAACAAAGTAGCTTGTTAAATGACTCTCCGTATAGAATAAGCACCTCCTGATACCTCTGAAGTACAGTCCCTCTTTTTGGATGTCACAGGCAAAAAGCAACATTCAGATCCTCAAAACTTAACCAAGCAGTTTTGAAAAGCTTTTGCGCAGATCTCTAACCTTGGAGCATAGTTAAGGGAAGACAGTTTACCCATAAGCCTTAAAACCAGCAAATATGGAAAAAAAATTAAATTTTAGAAGATTGTTGAACTGCAAATGACTAGGAAATATGACTAGAAGTATGGCCTTGAATACCCCAAGTTCTTTGGGATATCTATAGCAGGAATAGTTGTATGGGTTTTCTTTACCCCTCCTTTCCACAGAAATTTCTTGCACTTCAAGTTTGCTGAAGATCCAACAGCTTCCTGAGTTTCAGTACGTGTATGGACTCTCCTGCTATCTGCAGAACTGCACTTTACACAGCTTGCTGGTGAATCCAGTAGCAAGATTTTCATAGGTAAAGAAAAAAGATCCAGAAATAAGGTCTTCACCCCCAGCTAATAAGGAGAAATCCTAATTCCACAACTAAATTTATCTTTGCTATTTGGTTTTGAAAAAAGAACAGAGATACAGTATATTGGAAAATACAGATACAACACCTTCCCAGCCTCCACTCTTTCCCCAGTTTTCATCCTTGGGGGTATTTTGACTGTGAAGGGTTAAAAAAAAAAAAAAACAAAACCAAAAAAAAACAAAAAAAAAACCAAAAAAAACCCCACCACCATGTAGCAAACTGGCAGCACTGATATACAATCAATCACAGTAATATGTGAGACTGTATCATAGGAAAAACCCCTCAAAAGAGAGTAGCTTATGACATACATACAGGCAGAATAAAAATAAAAGGAGCAAGCTGCAAAAATAGAGTAGCTGTTCCCACTGTCTTAAATTCCACCACTTGTTTATATGAGAGCAGAAACATAGCTAGAATCTCCATGAACAGGTAAACATCACACTGCTTGATGATTTAAGAAGAAACTAAAAAAACAAATTTGTTATAGAGTACAAGGTCAGTACAAAAATAGGCACAGATTCCCAAACAGAGGAGGAGAATGGAAAGGTCAAACAATGTATTTTCAGGAGGAGATAAAAAAACTACAAATGCTATTCAAAACACTTCAAGTCAGTTGGTGTTGTGCCACTGATTATAGCTACAGTTAAGACATAATTCAAACACATTGATTTTTAATATATCACTGCACTGAAATATGTTCTAACCGAAAAATCTAAATGGATTTGAATCAAATTGCATACCGTAGCTAGCATTAAATTATCTAGCATTAGAAGAGCTCAAAATAGCTACGTCACCAACATATCACAAAAAGAGAAATAAAATATTCCAGAGTTACATCGTATCTATGTTCTTTTGCACAGAGCAAAATGAAATCTACAAAGCAATCAGTGGAAGACACTAGCTTGCAAATTATGAACATCTGGGATTGAGATGAAAACACATCTATGTAAACACTAAATCCTATGTAGAAGGAGAAGAACATTCAAAGAACATTTGTAACAGCTTGAGCTCATGTTTTATGTCAGCTACACAAGACTCAAATATTTTGAAACACTTACAAAGGCACACCAGCAAGGTTTTTTTTAAACGGAAAAATATGCCTCTGAAATTAGAATTCCGATCTCCATCTGGCAGCAGTTTTAAGTGACTTCCTAGCAATCCAGCGACAGAATATTAAAAAAAACCAAACCAAAACAAATCAAAAAGGGGTGGGGGAATAGATTCCAATAACAACCTTAACAGATTTTTAAAGACTAAGCAGGGTCTGTAAGGTATTTTGCTCAGGACTCAAAATAAGCATTCATTGCTTTAACCACAAGACAGACAAGAAATTCCTCTACTTCATTAGGAATAAAAGAAGATTTTAGAGCAATTTGGATCTTTCAGATCTTTCATGGCATTAGTGGCTCTAACCGATCCAAAGTTTTACTTCCAGTATGTAGACACTATAAAATTGTATCTAATTCAGAAGGAGATATAAAGGTAATTAATATACCTGAAATATTACAAGACAGGTTTTGTTAAAATTATGCTGATAAGGGAAAATTTACCTTGCAGTTCTGCAACAGTCGAATGAGATGCTCAAAGCAGTTACTGTTAAGGAAAATTGCCTGCAGCACAGGCCTATCTGTGCAGTCTAACATGGCTGTGATGGTATCTATAAAATTAAAACAGAACTGGCATCAAAGACAAAACACTTCCCAAATCCATCAAGCATTTTTTCTGCACATTACATAATAAACATAGGGAAAAAATTACACAACAAACTATATGCTGTGAGTTCATAGACCAAAAATGATGGGCATGTTAAGCACAGAGCACTAGGCCTACAGCTAAACATTTTGATGCTGTAAAAATTATCATGTAACCTACTATATCTGGAGAAAAATTCAGCTACCAAGTATCTTTGATTGCTTTGGGACTCTGTTTAAAGTCATTGCCATTTGTGAGTACATAAGCAGCATGCCTTTTATTTAAAGCACACAAACACTTGCTTCCTCATCAAGCAATTACTCTGCATTCTACAGCAGCCTTATACTGTAAGCATTCTTCATAGTCTCAGTACTATTCCTCAGTTTTCTTGAAAGTTTGGGAAAAGAAGTACCTTTATTTATATTTCCCATTCCGAAAAACAAAGTGGAAAAAACTCCAAATCCTGAATTCTTATCCAATGACTTAAACCCAACTATTTGAGACCATCACCTTTGGCCAAGGTTTACAATAATATAATTTGAAAAGCAAACTATCACAAAACAGCCACCACACGGGTATTTGATTACAGACTCATCTTATTTTGCAATTATTAAGGTGCTGATGAGTGTCAGCTGTTGCCTAGCAAAATGGGCTTTTTTTTTAATGGAGACTGGCAGTCTGTGAACCTTGACACTCTGGTTAAATGGTAGCAATCTGATATGGTTTCTTCTGGGTTTTTTTTGTAGTGAATGATTAAACAGGAATACATCTAAAGTAATGTCAATGAAAAAATGTTTTGAAATTTTTAAATTGCTTAGCCAAGTGAACATTTTTTTGGTAGAACATTCAGTTATATCACTATCATGGTTCAATCAGCACTTGCTTCAGAGTTGTTATCAAGAGATATTTAAAGGAACTGCACAACTGGGTACTCACTCAGCATTTGAATCTGTAGTGCTATGAACCTGCTCTCCCACTGCCTGCATCGCCTTGGATTCGGTAAAGCTGAATGGTCTGAATTAAGCAACTTGAAATAGTTCTCCAGTATTGTACTCGTCTCCACTTGCCGCTGGTCAGAACTGCTGGTTAGAAGGATATGTACAACTTCTGTCAGGCACTTCAGAGTCAGCTCTGCCTTCCTGCTCACTTCCTCAGGGTTCCCATCATCCCAGTTGTCACAGTCTGCTAAAACACGCATCAAGACTTCCATTGTGGCAGGAGATACTGCTTGAAGAGCATTTCTCTGAAACCCATGGGGGAAAAAAGTGATTAAGGAAAAAAATAATAAAAAATAAATAAATAAAATCAAACCTCTTCAAACCAGCAGTTTCTGAGTTACCTGAATCATGCAACATGCATTATGTGTGTTAATGCCCTCTAATTGTTAAATATGAAACATTCTACTAGGATTATATTGATGGCTACAGATGAAATGCATCCCATCTTGTTCACGTAACTAGGCTTTCTTTTTCAAAGAGAATGCTTATAGGGAAAAGGAAATATAATTTAAATGCATGTTATAAAATTCTTATAAGGTAGCCTTGATAAACTGGTAATACTAGGTAAACCTTCACTTGAATTTTCATTTTAGATCATGAGATTCATGACACTTTAAAATTTTTGAAAAGAACATAATAATTAACAAACATTTGTCTGGGCCCTGAGTGCGTTTCCCTCCCCTCTCTTCCTGGGGGTCTGACTGCATAGGCTCAGGGCCACCTTAAAGCTGGGGCAGGAGCCCAGCCTCATAGAGAGCTTTTGAGAAGCGCTGTCAAGGACTCCCTGCCTTCTCTAGGGAGCTGCATTCAAGCTGTGGCTCTCAACCTTTTATCTGCCTGAGCTACACTGCAGCCATGCCCATGCCTGGCCATGTACTTCTTGAACCTGACCCACAGACTTGACTACCCAGCTTGACCTTAGACCTGCCTCAACGCTATGGATGGGTCTGGCAACCACTGGACTCTTGACTGACCTCTAGTTACCATCACTAGACCAAATCCCCACCCTGATGTGCTGACCAGACTTCCTGTCTTGATCTCAGGCTTCATCACTATAGACTTGTCTAGTGATCTGGGCTGGCTGACCCTGGCTACTACCACCAGACCTGCCCTTATCACCTTGTTCAGGTATAGTGAGACTGCACCCTTTGCCAGTGAGGTTAACTGCCTCTGCCTGCCTGGTCATCATGCTCAGTCTCAGCTTGCCTTCCCTGGTGGAGCAGTGCCTGGCTTTGCTGCTCCCTGACAACATTTAAAAATGCTCCCTTCTCCTGGATCATGAGAAGTGACATCTGCTTGTGACCAGACTAAGTAGCACATTACAGACGTCAGCCAAGAGAGTGGATGTTGGCTTTGCTGATGATGAACAGCTGCTTTTCTTCATATTCTTTCAAAGATTTTAAACAGCTTCCAAGGTATAAAGGCCCTGTGCTTACTGAAACAGCTCACTTCCAACATTGGGAAGTAAGCTAGATGAATTTCATGTGTTGATACAAAATTTACATCTTTTCAGGTGGAAACTCCTAATCTAGTTACCCACATATTTTTTTTATGATATGAAAATATTACAGTAAGTTCATATGAATGTGTACTTACTGTAGACAGCAAATTTCTACTGTTTTTGAAAGTAGGACCTAGCTTTTAACATTTAGATACTATTGCACAGAATGACCCCAAACTTTGTAAGACAAACAAATAATACATACTCAATAATAAATTCTTCTCATTTATGGGTTATGGGGTATTTATAAGCCTTAAACAATGAACAGGCCTTTGGAGGCTTCAGCAACTGAAGAGGATTTAGAACATCCTTACCTGACCACCAGCCACAATAGCTCCAAAGAGATGTAGCAGGCAACATTTTAGGCTTTCCTTGAGATGTTCACTTTCTTGAAAGCATTCTGATTGGAGTAAATAAAAAGGAGAAGGATTCCTTACTTTGGTCATATAAATTATACAAAAGGTTTTTGTCTCAAAAAAACCCACCAACAAACGAAATAATAAAAAAGAGCTCCTCTACTCCCTGTCATCATGCAAATTTTTTTTTAAATTTCAACTAGATCATCTCCACCTTCTTTTACATAAATCTGACACAAACACATCAATTCCAGCGTTATCAAAGTAACACGACAAGACCACATTTATCAGAAATTCACAGGGCTAGACCTTCAGCTTGCATAAAACTTTTCAAGCAGGCTGACAGAACTATAGACATGACAACTGTTGATCTGATCCATCATGTAAAATTAGCCCATTTTGTCCATACTAATGAGAAATAGAAGCACATGCTAACTTGCAAGCAGTTAGCAAGCATGACAAAGGTTAGAGCAATTTTGGCACAGAAAGTCTAATGCCATATGCAATGCAGGTAGCTCAGAAAAACAATCCCTGAGATTGCTCTCTTTAAGCCAAACTTCCCAGGGAAGCCTGTGCAGGTCTGTAACCTTTCTAGCAGTAGTCTCTTTGAAGACAATTATCCTGCATCTCTTCTCATGCTATATCTGATATAAACTAGCTACACACAGCCTCAGGAACTCTTCTTAGCAATAAATATAACCTGAATACTGTTGCTATAGCAGTAACGCTAGACTCAAAGTAGCTGCAACAAACTACAAAGGATTACTTTATTTGGGATTAACCATCGTAAAACTTCCAATAACTTTATGAGATAGAACTGATAGTGACTTGGGTTTGTCAAAACTAAGATTTTAAACAATAGAAACTGAAAATGTAAGAATTTTATATTAATTAAAATAATAATATAACCTTTAAGACAATTACCAATTATTGACAAGTAAGATTTCTGACTATATACTGAATGAATAAGCCTGTTTTAAAAGAAAATTGCACAGCTATTTTTAAAATATGGTCTTCAAAGGAAACAAAGCTTAGATGATCACACTGTTAGTCCACTAGTCCCACCACTCCCTTGACTTACAGCCTCTGAATCTTTTGGGGAACCTCAGACAAATTCAAAAGAGCAGTACCTAGCAGATTGTGAATAAATCATTAGGTTGCGCAGACCAAAAAAGCCTCAAATTAGTGCTGCCATGGCAGAATGTCTAAAGCACATGCTCAGCAATTTCTTGTTCTGTCTTTCCTGCCAGCTGGCCAACCAGCAGATGAGCATCTGCCAGCTTATTAGTACACTTGCAGCTCTGTTACAGTGTATAATATTTAAGGGATTTAGAAGGAACCAGAGTGCAACACACTTAAAGGGAAGGAGAGAACCTGCAGATGACATTCCTCAGTAGGAGCCTTTAGAGTGGGTTTCGAGTGCTCTGGCACAAAGATAATGGCATTTTACTGGCATCATCTCATTGGTCTTTTTGGCAACCATCCTATTTTATGTACACAGAGAGGGAATCTCAAGGAACAGGAGGATTATGTGAGTCAAACCTAGAGGAACCAAATTCATAAATGCTACCACTCTAGGAAGAGAACCTTCCTTTTTTATTTTCAATTACAGCTGAGTTAACAGACAGCTGCATAAAGCACTGATTTCACTCATAACCCCACCCCTCCAGCATATTCCTGCTGCTTCAATTCTATTGGCACTAGCTGCTTGAATTCTGTTGGCAGTAGCACTTTGGTGTGCTAAACTGGCAAACTAGCTGCGCATCCCACCTTCCCAAGATTTAAGTACAGAACATGGTCACATAAGCCCTCCTTTTCCACACAGCCAATCTGGAATGGTAAGAACACATGACCTCCAAAGCAGCCATCATGATATTTAATGACTTAACCAGAGACAAAACAGAGCAATTTCCCAAACTGCAGTCCAAGGAGTATTTGCTAGTTGGATGGCACAGCGTTTCCTTCTTTCTAACTGTTCAATCATATTAAGAGACAAAAACACATGAACACTTTCCTAAGATTATTTTTCCATGCGAGTTATCATTACAGTTGCTACAGGGATCTTACGTGCAATCACTATATGTACTCTAATAAATGGGAAAGTTGACAATTCACAGAAACAACCCTATTAAACCACGTTAGGCACTGAAAGAAAGTCTGGAAAAAAAACAGGGTTTCAAAGATGAGTAAGAATGACAAGATGATGATGCTCAGAGCAAAAAACAAGCAAACAAAGCAATCTACTTCATTCAGCCTCAGAAAGCACATAATGGGCTTTTACATTTATCAGGCATTCTTAGGGGAAAGGAACTTGGAATCACTAAATTCACTCCTCCAAAGATTTTTTTAATGATGTTGATAATACTTACGGTAAAAGAAAGGGACAAACTCAACAGTGAGGGAAGCTGGTTTATACTTCTGTCTGCTCTTTTCAACTGTACTAAGGAAACGCCTGCAATTACATTAAAAAAGATACACCAAAGAAATTAGATATGATACCTTTTTTTATGACTTACTTATTAATTTATGACTTCATAATAGAAAACTGCCAAAAATCAGGAGTTATCTTTTGCCTACAGGATCAAAAAAAAGTAAAGTAGTATTTCATCCTGAAAAAATTAATCACAGCTAATCCCATATTTACTGTTCTGCTCCTAGAAATACCTTAACTTTTTACAATATGGTTTAGTTTTAAAAAACAAAAAAGGCCAGGCATCTGTTATTGAGTCATTGCTTATTGTAACCAAGCCACCAGCTAGACTGCCAAATTTCTTAACCATGCAATTTGAACTGGGCGCAAAACATTATTGTGGGTTCATGGGGGGGAGCACACCATCAAATTAAAGGGATATAATTCTACTGATACACTTAGAAACTTCTTTTCAAAGACGCAACATATCTATACTGTGATCTTCACTAACTTCTTTTGCCCTAATTCAACCAGGTCTGCCTACCCCATTCCTTTTGGCTTCCTTGTTCCACCAGTTTAGAAAAATGGGCCAGTTTTTGAAAGAAGAAAGCAATGGAAGGACCTTCATGTTGGTCAGTTACAACCAAACACCTTTTAGTATATCCTCAAATTTAATTTTGTTTTAACTTCTAGACTGCCAGTAAATACATTATAATTTTAAAAAGGTATTTAAATCATATCCAGTTTCAGAAAGCATAACACTTTTCTGTGGTGTGATTATACTGATTCATTGCCGAATTCTGCACCTTCATTGGTTGTAAACTGACTGACTTTCAGTGCTTATACTCTACCTAAGATACCATGAGATGTGCTGGCATTACCTACACTAAATCTGAAAACAGCTTAGCAGTATGCTGGCAGGCCATATGTGAGAACTGGAGTCAATTCATGCTCTGTTCTAGAAATGGGGAATTCTCATGTTGCACAGAAATAGAAGAAGTTGTGATCCCTACATGCTCCTTAAAACTTTGTGCACAATGATTCAAGCTGTTATTGAGAACTCAGCTTTCCACTAAATGGAACAGGATATACTAGTACTCTGACAACTTTGGTGGCAATGAAGTTCAGCGTCAAGCACCGCCTGCTTCATGATGTTAATTTTGGTAGAAAAACTACTTCATTAATGCTATTCTAAAGAGTGTATCTTCAGGGAAAAAAGACCTAAAACACAGTATCAAGTGCTCAAGGCTATCAATTTTAACAGTTGTAAAATGCAACAGCAGAAGAATATATATGTAACTACTTTTTCTTTTAGTTTGACATCAGGCAGCAGTAGTTCTGTCAGAAACTTTACATATTGTTTATCTAAAGTTATCATAAACCACAGTATTTATAATCCTGTCCTTGTCCACACATACCCTGCAATTCGCTGCCTCCAGTTTCGATATGGATCATAGAGACTTTCACAAAAAGCCAATGCATGTCTCACAAATTCTTCTATCGGTGTCTGATCTGCCACTTCTTTTTCTTTTGTTTTGCTTTTTAACTGAGGGGGGAAAAAAAAAAAAAAGGAAGCTGTGGTTAGAAGATTTCTAGAAGATGAAAATTAATCTTGATCCCCTCCAGAACAGTTCTGAGCCCACAAATTGTTCCCCACACAACACTATTATTGAAAAAGTGGATCACATAAGCAGGAGCAGGAAGTATCAGGTGGCAAAAATAAGAGATGGTAATTGTTAACAACCACATACCTGTTGAATGTATAACGTAGTCATGGTGATAACATGGTTAATGTATGAACACATCCCAATCTCCTCCACATTAGCCAAATTTCTATGAAGACAACAAAAAACCACAGAATGTACACAGTGTACCATTTGAGGCTAGTTCAAACAATGTTTGTTTTAGCATTCTGTCCATAATCATACAAAAGTATATCAGCATTTCAAAAATACTCTCCAAAAGACTACATGTACTCAAATATTTATTTCTGTCGCAGTAACAGAGCTCACAAGTTTTCTTCTAACAGGAAGGAAAAGAAAGGCCCAAGTCACTCTGCTGTAGGCGAATTCTATTTGGAATTTGGGGTTTTAGAGGTTAAGCAGATTCCCAGAACACTCTAAATAGAAAGCTCAGAAATGGCATCTGATAACAAAGACAATAAGTCCAACTTCTCCCACATTACTAGCACATACACTTTCTAAAACTTAAGCAAACATATTACCTAGAAGCATTTATTCACTTTAAATTCTCCCAAGGAAAACAAACATCTAATAAATTATTCTAGAACATAAATAAATCAACAGCAACAAAGAAACAGCATGCACATGTTAGTTCTCAGTCTTGAGGACAAGTCACAAAGATCAGATACCAAAGTAATGACGTCAGAACTTTTCAGCGATTAAATAAGTCTGACAACAGTTTGTAATTCAGAAACACATTACCACCATCTACTCAGCTTATATTTAATATTCCAGGATACTTAAACACTGCCCTACAGCCCTTTGTATTGTTTCAGGGGCAAGGAGAGCCAAAGGACTCAAAAAAAAAAACCAAAACAAAACAACAAAAAAAAACCAAAAAACCTGCTTCAAACGCTCCTCGGAAAAGGAGATTCCCTATTATATTTTATCCCCTTCCTCTCTTAATGAAGTTTACAATAGAAGACTAAAGAAATAGTGAGGAATAGATCTCTAACAACAGTTTATTCACCTACTTCAACAGAATTACAAAATAGGGCATAAGTTTCAGAAGGAAGCCAGTTGTATTAATAATAATGTAATTATTAATAAGTGTGAGATGTAAGTTTCCTAAGTTGTTTATGGGATTATAAGCATGTTAAGAATGTGAAACAGTTCTTCCTGTACAATCGTCTTTAAAGTTATTTCATACGCTGCACTTGTTGGAGTGTGCCTTTCCTTTTAGAAGTATTTCTTACACCAGGTACACTGTATCTTGAATTCCCATAGATATATCTTATGTAATTACAAGGAATTTAGTGTTTAATCCCCTTCTATTCCATTTCTCACGGCAAATATTATTGCTAAGATGACTGCATCGCTCTCCTCTCTCTTTTATTCCTTCTTCCCTTATTTTGAAGATTGTGAGAAGTGGCATTTCTCTTGTTTCTTCCGGAAAGTGTCAAATCATATTGTATGTGTCATTAGAATCTATATTTATAGGCTTCATCAAGATTTCTTGAACAAAACAATAGCCTTGCTGAGGTAACAATCAGAACAAATACCTGCAAAGGATGATAAAGAACTTCACAAGTAAAAGTGACAGAGCCTGCTGCTGCTCTTCTAGTCCATCTGACATTTTCTGGACACACTGTAGCAGCTGGAGCCTGAGGACCTGAAGAATGTTATCAGGAAGCAGCGATATTCCCGGAGGAACGTCATCCACCCTAAAGAGAAAAAACGACACACAAAATTGTTAATCATGCAAATGACATGTTACCAATCAACTTCAATGTGCTCATGTAGTGTTCCAATAAACTTCTATAAGAAAGGTTACTGAACTGATGGCTCACACTTTCTAATGAACCACAAAGAAATGCCTGGTGACAATATGCCCGCTTGAGCTTACTTCTCCCCAGCAATGAACTGCACTGAAAAAAAAAAGTGTTAAAAATTCATTAAGTGAATTCCTAAATGCTCCACCATGCAACGATCTGCCTTAATTGCCACAGAAAAATTGCGTGATCTTCAGCAGGTGAACAGGTGGCCTGGGAAATCCCTAAATAATGAAAAGGATGGCCACAATGATATGAAACATGAAAACTAAACAAAAGGTGAACATTTTCAACTTTATACTGAAGATTGAAAGGGTCCAAATAAATGAGATGCCAATTATTAAATAGTTACTGAAGCCCAGCTGGTATTCATCCACAGTGAACCTCATGTCTTTCTAACATGAATTACAAAAAGCCGTACAAAATAAGATTAAATACAAAAAGAAAGCTGTTCACAATAAGATTAAACAAAGGAAGACGTGAAAATCAGGGCCCGAATGTGCAGGAAAGGGAGCTCCCAAAAATCCACCTGACTCTTGGCACGCTGATTTTGCATGAAAAGCTGACTCATCCTTATTAGTTTCTGGATATCATTAACCCAGCAAATAGGTTATTTCTGCTATCTAATTATTTTTAGGAGACAAAAAAAAAAAAAGACTGTTGTGTTAGTGTTAAATGTAACAACTCTACCAAGGCCAGACATGGCCCTGAAGAGCATTAGGTACTCTTGCCTATTGTATTTGCTAAACTGAACATTTTTAGAAATACATCACTGAGAACCAAAAGAAGAAGAAAAAAAAAAAAAATCACAAATAAAACCAGTAGCTAAGCCAATGCTCCAGGAACAGCTATACAGAAACCCATTTCAGCACAGTACAGAAATACATAGATGGGTTAGAACATTCTCTGGGATGAAGACTGTTTATCCACTGTTGCACATGCTGAAGAGTGACTTTGGCATCAGCTGTTTACCCTGGAACATTCTCTGTGAACTCTGCACAGGAAAAGGAAGACACAAGCAAGAGCCTTACAGCTTACAAAAGCCTTCAACATGCCCAAAGCCAGAATGAAAATTACAACAAACAAAAAACTCAGCTAGCTCAAAAACTTGCTAATACAACACTTGCATACATACATCTGTGTAAGAATAAGCATCCGAAAGTGTGGAGAAATGCAATGACTGACACTAAACACTGTGATACCAATTATTTGAAGGAATTGGGGAACAATATATTGTTTAGCTTCTAAAATTGAAAAGGAAGCCTATACAGAAGGCAAAAACTGAGACCCAGTTTAATAAAACAACTAGACAGGGGTAAGTGACAGCAAACTCCCATGTCCTAGAAAACAAGTGTTACCTATATGTATACAGAGGACCAAATACTGTTCATTCCCTTGCCTCTTCACAGAGTTGTGCAATTTGCTTTTCAGATCTTGGGATTCAGAATCTCAAGGGATTCAGGAAGTTTTATGACAAATTTTATCCGGCCTAGGCTCTAAACTGATCGAGACACTAACCACAAAACTGAGAAAAGCTGCTTTTTTCCAATACAACTGCCAAGAAAGAAATTTTAATTTCTGTGATAGCGGCTTCACCCCTCAAGATGCCAGCAGACCCGTACTCTCTGGGACTATAAGCATGGTTCCTCGTAATCTGATAATTCACCATCTCTGTATTAGGAAGACCATAATTTTCGACAGCTGAAATCATATATCCAGAAGTAAATTCCCTAAAATGGCCAACAAATCTTTTTCACTAAGATCATAAAATGCTTCACAAGAAAGCAAACAGCATACCCTTCATGCCTCACATCCCAAAGAATGTTTTCTCTGCAGTAGCTGCCTGTCTGTGCTATTGCACAGCCCATGAGAATTTACTGCCTTATGCGAGACTGGCGCAAGAAATACTAATCGGGATTAGTCAAACTGAATATACTATAGACTATATAAATAAATATAATTATTTATAAACAACCAAACTTCTTTTCACCCCAGGGCAAATTACTACTGTATCACCACAAAAATCTAAAAGTTAAATCTGTGGACATGTAGTATCAATTTTTCCTGACAAGACTAGCTGTGTAAACTAAGTATTCCGAAAGGAAGAATAAAAATAAATCTCAAAAATCGTACCTTAACTGACATTCTTATTTGACTGCTGGTACCCTAGCTCAAAAATATGAGAAAGACCTTGACACATTTGGGGTTTTTTTTATTTATAATTTCCTTGCATTGCATTAACATGGTTATGCGTCTGAAAGGAAGTTAAATTAGTGTCTAAATTGTATTCACCTATTACAGCTCAAACTCACACACTGGGACTTTCAATCTCTCCTCCACCAGTAGTAAGCACTTTGGAACAAAGTGCTGTAGAAAACCAGGCTTTACTTTTCAATAACCATGAAATCAGCATTCCTATCATTATTCCTGCATTATTTTTATGTGGGTTTGAAGTCAATAAGTTAACAAAGTACAGTTTCTATGGTACTTTGAATGAGCTTCCTTTAAGCTCCTTTGCTCAAGATCATGCAAACCAAAAGCAGAAAAAGAGCATGACAACACTCTAGAGGCCTTTGTTGTTTCTAAGAGTATTAAACCAAATGACAATTCCTCTCCTTCAATGAGGGGAAAAAACCTCCCACCAGCTGGTAAAGGTTTTATCCTTTTCATGGTAAATACATATGAGATGAATAAATGTTTTTTTAGGGAAACAATAGACAGGCGCACTAATCTTTTGTGCTCAATGCTCAAAGCCATCAGCGTAGCTGTTTTCACCTTTTCAGTAAAATCACCTCACCTTCTCAGTAAAATCATTGAAACCAACGTTAATGAACCATTTCACTTAAAAATATAGGGTAGATGCACAAAGATGGAGGCAGAACTGAAGCTGTATAAGCCTATAAGCTGCATAAGTGTATAAGCTCTGCTTATACAGTCAAATCACACCACTGGATACTCTCATCTTCTATATTTAGATATTTCCTAATTCTGCACTATGTAGCATCTTTCAGATTTCCAAAGTGGATTTCAGGAAATAATAAATTTTAATTTATAGAAGAAATACTCTTATCAATTAAACCAGCAAGTGACAGTGCCAATTAAGAGTCCTTCTTTCAGGAAAAAAAAAACACTAATAGTTTCATGACATTTCTTAAGTGGTGTTTTCTTGGATGCTAAAAAAACACATATGTTTTACATTGACACAAAACTTCATGCCTGACTTCCAAAAGGTTGGTTTTGTCCACCACTCTGTACAAGCTTTCTTCTCCCTACACAGTTTCTCATTTCCTGGCATTTGCCTTTCAATACACAAGGTCTTTCAGGCATATAGCTGTAAAGCATACCAAGATTTATATAAGTAAAAAAAAAAAAACTAATCCTCTCAGTTTCTCATTTTAGCTAACATCAGATACTATTTCCAAGACCAAAAGACAGAATTAGTTATTTAATAAGCAACTCCAGTAAAAAAAGTTGAGTCCATAGGGTCCTATGGCCCCAGGAGAAGAGTCACTGGAAATCAGCATTTGGTGGTTCTACACTGACCTACTTGTTCTTTTTTGCAAGCTCAGTAATATCAGTTCCACAATGTAAATGCCTGCAATATAAATTGACAAACCCCAGAAAGATGCCACTTTTCACATGTCTGATTATCTCACAAATGCAAATAAGGGCAGAAACTGCAATTCTTTGTTAATTCTAATATCTGCTCTCAAACAGTAGAATTTTTAATACGGCCGTCAAAGCACAGGAATGATCTGCCTTCATCCCCGTGTTGTTTTGATATGTTTTCTCTACATCTGTTACACAAATGAGTCTAAATCCACATGGGTCTATTCTTCCAGACTAAATCACTAGTCCTGTCATTAACCTCAGAAAAATGCACTATTTTTATGCGCACAAAACCATCATTTAGCACAATGAAGATGCTGCACAACTTCATGTTTGTTTTTCATCTTTTGTTATGTTACTGTAAAAAAAAACCTGTAAAAAAATGTTACTGTAAAAAAAAACAAGCCCCAAAACCACAAACACACATAAACCAAAACACACTTAAAAAAACCAAAGTAGCAAGATATTCTTCTCTTCCACTGTTCAGATTTCAATATTAAATAGTATGTTAAAGATAACCTGTGTCAAAGGATAAACTTTTTTCCTTAACTAAACACAATAAGATGCATTTTTGACACTGCAAAGAAAACAGATCTTCTGAAAGAGCACAGAATTAATTTGAAGGTCTTGCTTATTGGTAATTGCACTATGTATTTTGCATTCATATAGGCATTATGAGGAAAATTTTAACACAAAGAACCAAGAAGCCCAGTTTTTATCCACTGAGATCCAGTTGCAGCGTTCTTCATTTCCTTGTAACACTAGAGGCTATCGCTTACACTTCAAACAGGATCTGATCCAAAGCCCATTAAAGAATTTCCATTGATTTCAACAGGGCTTGGACTGCAGCCATCATGCAGGGAGAGCCATTCTTTGCATTCAAACACCAGTAGCGCTATCAGCTATAATACTGACACCAGTTCTCATGATTTCTGCATCCTGTAACGTTTGTTTTTTCTTAAAGCCCTTAGTTCATGCAAGCATCTCAAAAGCAAGAGGAAAATATCCAGTGCCTAAGTTTCTATTCCTCATTTGCAAAGTTAGTCTTGAAAACACAATTCTTGGAAGACAGCAAATAAATTCAGAATACTAAATATGGAACTCTGAAATTAGACTTCAATACCACCTCATGATTATATCTGAGAACTTGTGGTCAGCAACATGAGTGAAGTCAGCAATACTCTTGCCCTGAACTGAAGTCTTCATGGATGCAAACAAAGAAATCACTTTAAAGCCTATCACTTGTGCATATTTTAATTTTTAAAAGGTTTTCAGCTATGATATCCAAATCTTTCATTAAGCATTTCAACTCAACCTTAATCTTAAAGCAATCCTTGAAATAAAATTACAGAACTCTTTGCCTACATCTTACCTCTCTTCAGTCACTATTGATACAGATACCAAGCACTAATACTGACTAATACTATTTCATACGCAACATTTAATGAATAGTTATTCAAAAAATGCACAAGGAATAATGATTATATTTCTCCGAGCAACAAGTGAACACATGCCATCTCCTGATATAATGCAAATACCAGTATTGGCCTAGTTTCATCATTCCCAACCCAACTTGACCTTCGAAAGAATGGGAGTGCCACTCAACAACTAAAAATCTTTCTTTTGTTTAAAGGCAGTATTACTCTTGAGCAAGACTGGGCTCTCAGCCAGGTCTGTTTCAGATATCAAAGATGAACAGGTCTGTAATTCTACATACCTAGTTGGCAGCTTCTCAAAGTCCACATCCAGAAACTGTTCATAGCTAGAAACAAAACTATCCAACCAGAGCTTCAGGTAATCTGGATCTTTCTGTAAAAGAGAAGAGAACATTAGGCAATGCTGCATTCAAGATCATCCGTCAACAACTCTGTAGTACTAACTTGAATGGAAAGCTTTTCTTTAATGCATTCCAACTGGGAGAAAGGAGGGAATATGCAGATTTTTAGAACTAAAATTAAAAAAACTGTGTCATTTGAAATTCTCAGCCATGTTGTGCTGATGTGACATTCTTGCTCTACTCATTAGTTTGTGTGTTTCCATTTCCTGGTACCAATGCCAACCAAAGCATTTTAGCTTCTCCCCCCCCACCAACAATCTTTACTTATTCTCCAGAGTAATACATACCAGCTTTACAAAATTACTAGTATATTCTAGTCTTGATAGCACAGACACTAGTACACAACACTCTTTATGGCTTATAACATTAAATAAAGAACTCCAATGACAATTCTAATCACAAAATAATTTGCTTTTTGCTTCATTCATTGATCAATATGGCAGCCAGCAGCAGATTAGAGCCAGATGAAGTGTTCCAAGAGACAATGCAGAACCTGTGACTTGCATCCTAGATATCTATAAAACAGATAGATAGAAATTTAAATTTAGGCTTCCTAGTTGTTCTTAGTAGAGCACACAGACTCTGTTCGTGACCAGCAGTTCCTCAGGGCTGGGTACTGTGCCAGCAGGGAGGACAGATACTAGAACCTGTAGGACTGCCAAACAGACAAGACTTGCAAAAGCAAGAGGTAAATTGTATGCCAGAAGCATTGGCTGATTAGATGTTGGTAACTTAGGGGCAAGATAACACTAGGGAAAAAAAAAAAATCTTCTGGTTTCTACTAATCTATCTGCTGTAGTAACAAGGCTTCTCTTATGCCACATTGTTAGAATGTTATCACGTTCAGGGTCGTACCCTGGCAAACCCAAGACAGACAAGTCATGTCTGAGTTTGGTAGCCTAAACCTGAAATAGTGTCCAAGCTTTGTATTTCCACAAACACCCGTGTTTGCCATTTATCCCAGACCATTATGAGAAAAGTACAACAGGATATTCTAACATAGAAGAAATCCAAGGGATATTAAGAATATGGTCTGAAGGAGCCACCTTGCAATAGAAACTTGCATAGGAAAAAGGTCTGTCCCAGGGAGCTGGTGAAAGATGCTAAGGCGCTTTCAACTTTTTTCTTATTCTTACAGAAGATTGCACTCCATCCACTTTGGAACTGGATCACTACAGTGTGGGAGTACCACACCTGGCATTATCAAGGAAAAGAAGTTCAATTTTAGTGAAAGCACTGTAAAACTCAGCTTCACTGCAATATATTAGTTTACTGTCTTTTGATTGAAGATTAAGTGTCATTATCAATGCAACCTAAGAAGCCTGAAGCAGTGGTTGCTGTCATTTTAATGCCTAATGGAACTGAACAACCTCTAATACATTCTTCTGTCACTCTCACTGTTTCCCATCTGAAAGCTCAAAGCAAGTGGCTTACAGATGGGGGAAAGGAAGATACTTTCATGTGACATGTATATATTAGATATCTATAAAACAGATAGGAATTTAAATTTAGGCTTCCTACTTGCTCTTAGTAGAGCAGACAGACTCTGTTCATGACCAGCAGTTCCTCAGGGCTGGGTACTGTGCCAGCAGGGAGGACAGATACTAGGCCACCACAAACCACCACAGGAAAATTCTGTCAAAACACGCTATTTGAGATAGTCTCACTTTAGAAGTCAAGCTGTTTAATTTTCAAAAGCAAGCTGCCAGACCATAGCTAACATATTCCTCCACAAGGACTGTACGGTCATGTCCATTAATACACATCCATGCAGTCCCACATTCTATGTTATAAATAATTTTCAAAATAATTTTAAAATATTTGCCTAAAGTATTATAGATTTTAAATGATTCCTAAATCTACACCATAATTTATAAAATTTTGCAAAAGTTTTGAACTTTTTTGTTCATCCTTCTCTTTTCCCTCTTCTGTATCTCCTCCCTTTTGCTTGTTGCCTTTATACTACCATAGATGTTCCCAAATAACAAATTATTTCCCTGCCATGTTAAGACCAAGGAGCAGTCTGTGAATAACACTAACACACACAGTATTCTAGAGCAACGTCAGTGTAAAAGAAAGAGTCACGAAGAAAGACTGACACACAGAGTCCTGTCAGTGCAAAATAGCTACCTACAAAAGAGCTTCCTGGGGAGCGGGGAGGGGAACACCAGAATAAAATAAAAATGGAAATCCAGAATCTGAAGTGCTGGTAACTCTTCTCAGAGCATCTTTCCACAGCAAGTACAGGGGTTATAAAGCATGGGAATCCCCTTCTCATTCTAGACTTTACCCTTCCCCACACCCCCAAAGATCCCTCTAACTCAAGCAAGAAGTGTCAGAAACACCCAGACACAATTTACTTCACTATCACTATTAATTATATATGAAATGTTGTCACAGTATCTGAGCACAGGTGCCAAATAAAACTCTCACGCTAGATACAGATCTGATTATTTGCTTCCACTACCTTTACTGCATTTTCTTATTCATTTTTCCTAATTGTCTTATTTCCCCTTCTGATTCATTCCTAATCTCTCCCTCCTTCATAATCTTTCTTCTCATCTCTACTTTTATTCCCATTTCAATGATTTTCTAAATCATCACTCCCTTTCTTTTTCTGTTAAAAATTTGCCAAAAAACACTATGTCCTGTGAGTGTAATGTAGCCTTCTCCTCACGTTCAGTATGCACTGAAAGATCAAGCGGTTACGTTATCTTAAACACACACACACCTATTAATTGTCCTCAGGATAAAATTGCAACATACAGAATGAAGGAAGTTGTTGAGATGAAAAATGAATTCAAGGTTTCTGAGCTACTGGGTTTAAGCTACAGAGGCTGACAGATTACCTCAACCAGGTGAGTATAGAATACACATTTCCCAGGTTCAGAGATCAAATACCTTGAAAATCAAACCAAAAGATGGGCAAGAAGTAAGACTTGTTAATACCCTAAAAGAATGAGCTAGAAGAAGCAGAAGATGCTGTCTTCAGACATTATGGCTTTTTAAAAATGTTCGCATATTTAAAGCTTTAACTTTCTTGTAATTCACAGCAAGTTATTCTAGCCACATGCAAGCTATTTCACAGGATCATAAAGATGAGGAAAACCAGGATGTGATTTTAGCAATTACAATATAGCTCAGGCTACAAAGCAACAGCATCCATGGCGAAGTAACTGGCAGAAGCTTTGCCATATGTGTGTATCCATGTCTCTAATGAGAATGCCCATGGAAGTGCAAAAACTGAACCTATTCGACTTTTTCCCCTGTTGAACAAACTCTTTTGTTTTTTCTTGGCATGAGCGAGTTCTCCTTGAAATATAACATGAATTACTAAATTGATTCTATTCATATTCCAAAATTAAAACAGTTTGTTGACACAGCTGAGGCTCATCACTACCTGTTGACAGTAAACTTTTGTAAGAAAACTCAGTTTTTCTTGGTCACGTACCATGAAGGAAGCTGCATCATTATCTGACTTAAAATTGCTTTAACAAAAGGTTATGAATGAGAGAAGGGGAAGGGGAGGACAAAAGACAAAATTAGATTAAATGTCTGCTTGCTCCTTTTTAACAATATAGCCTAAATCAGCTTCAAGCTTAAGATTAAATTAAACCTCCTTATCCTTGAACTATGATGCCTTTGCAAGGCTATCAGTGCAGACTATCAGTAAGATAGAACATTGGAAGACAAAATATGCAAGAAAAAGCAATTATGCAGATGACAAGAGTAGGCCACAGATGTTATAAAAGGCCAAAAGTTTTTGCTTACCTGTAGTGCACATACTGCTCAATTCACTTTGCCCTTAAAACTCCTCCCAACTCTGGTAAAAACCAAGAACTGCAGTACTGTTTGATCATTACCTGCAGCACACTATTTAACCTAACTCCTTCTACCTCATTCCCCTGCCAGCCAATTAATTATATATTATTCCAAGTTATTAAAATAATCATCTTTCAAAATACCAGGTAATACTACCTGCTATGTGCCAGTAGAAAATAGCTTACATAATAGTTGACTCATTCTGAGTCAAATCTAGAGATTTCCATCCAAGCAATAGCATTCACTCAACACCAGTTTGGGGAGATGGGGGGGGGGGGATTAAAAAAAAAAATCATCAAGGAAAAAAAGTAAACAAGATCACTTAGCAACATAAGAAACAGTAAGAAATAAATCTCCATTATAAACCACCTAATAGAAGTATGCCACCTTTCCAGAAACAAACAGAAGAACAGAAATGAAGACTTACGAACTAGGAGCACATCATTCCAGGAAAAAGTGACCCAATATTTAACAGTTTTGCTACAAGTTGAGACATATTTCAAAGATGTTAGAAGTTAAAAACAGCTTTCAAACGCTGAATCTGGCCCAGGTTTTCCTTTTTCTTTTTTAGCAGCAATCAGCCCAGACCCCACGCACCAGCCAGCTGTTGAAAGCTGCAAGATATCTAAATTTTACTGAAGCAGTTTTAAGAAAGGAAACCTACAACGGTAAATGTTACCCATGGCAAAGTACACAAAAATGTCCATTCCTAAAACATAGCTGAATACGTACCTTTCTGAAGACCAGCCTACGTCTTTCAAATACATCTTATGTTTTCCCCAAACCAGAAGCTTGATGATTTAGGAGATAAACTCTCTTTTTACATTGGTTTAAAATTCTAATTCCATAATAAAAACAGACAGTAGTAACGGGTATCAGCTGCTTCCTGTGCACCATGTACACTGCAATTATCCTACCCAGCATCTTTATCTTGAACTGAACTTTTTTTTTTTTGAGGTCAGCTGCTGCCATTTAATCTGAAGTTTAAATTCAGTGGATTTTAGAATTTATTTCTGTTGAGTTCTCTTCCCACCCACCTTTTCAACTATCCTTTTTTTTCTCATGACAGAAGTGGTAAACCACAATAACAGCAGAACACAAATTGACCTAATTTTAACATGAATGCATTTGCGTTCTTCAATGCCAGATCAACTTTCCAAGCCAGTACATGTTGCAATCTGACAAATACCTGTGTTACCACATGGCAAAAGATTGCATCCCATGGGTATGGCAATACTTCAGATCTGTGTTGCTACTGAGAGCAGCAAATCTCTGAACTGCAACCCTGCCTCTAACCAATTCACTATAAATTGTTAGCTACTCCATTATATCTGCAGTCCTCCTAAGGAAGCAGTGTAACTTAGCCAGACCATAATAAAGCATCTTAATTACTTAGAAGCCTTATAACCAGTAAAAGCAGTGAAACCTATGGAGTATATTCTCTTATTCCCCACTTTCATAATTACCCTTTTATTGCCATTCTGCAGACAGGTAGCTGGAGGCTGTATGTCAGACAACAGCTCCAAATTGTTTTCCATGGTGCTGGTTGAAGATGCACCATGCTTTTAAAGCACAGCTTACAAAGCAACGTATGTTTTGATAATACACAGCAAGGACAAACTGTGATAAACCAATTTTAGATTGGTATTCTTTCCCAGCCCCGCCACACACACCCTGCAGACATGCCCTATGAGATCAGCAAGAAATGCAGAAGGAAACTTTTGATTTGTGCAACAGCAGTAAAAGCAGAAAGAAGCTGTATGTGGTAATAAAACACCTTTCACCAGTTAAAAATTTCCAGTCACTAGAAGATAAAATGTTGATTTTCAAAACCTTGCAGCTTTCTAAGTCACAAGCCTAAGCATTTCATTTATTTACCTAAAACTTGCCTAGCTTTTGTGCAAGACAAATTTCTATATCTTATTTGAATAATAATTCATATATAGAAACTGCATGCCTTAAAACTTCTGGAAGATAATTTCTCCATCACTTGAAATTCCAAGAAGCTAAAATCCAACTTAAGTTAGCCATTTCTCTTCATAGTGATGAACTGAAACAACCAGAGTTTTAACAAGGCTATCTTAAGGGTGTCATTGTAAGGATATGTGCAAATCTAAAAAGAAAAGAAAGGGGGGGGGGGGGAGGGGGAGTAAAAAGTCCTTTAGTTGATAGCCACAAGCCTGCAGTGCCTAAGCTTAGGCTTCTGACCTCAACATATTGTAATGAAGGCCCATGAAACTGCTATAGCAACAATCATTCACCTGCAGTAATGAAAAAAAAGTATTTTAAGCCTATTAAATCAAATGTAGCTCAGAGCACCTGAAAGCAAAAATACTTCCTTGTTCCTTCCCTTCCTTAAGTACTTCCGGTTTTCTTTTGGAAATAAAACCCCCCCAAAAAAACCAACACAAAACACCAACCAACCAACCAAAAAAAAAAAAAAAAAAAAAAAAAAAAACCAGCAAAACAACACACCACCCTTTAGGCCTCCATTTTCATGAGATCCTCTTGGCACAACAATAGTTGTTATAGCTTTACACTTTAAAAAGAAAGACTGCCAGGCCTGAGCAGTGTGGTGTTTCTAACAGGCACCTAAAAAAACCAAAAAAACAAAACACACCCACTACATCAAACCCACACCAAAAAAAAAAAAAAAAAACCCTACAACACAAAACATCCAGAAGAGGGTTTTTTTTTTTCTTTACCAATACAGTTAGTACAATGCTAGAAAGAAAAAAAAAAAACAAAGTTGCTAAATAAAACCAGTCTACTGGTCTACAGCATGCATAGCAATACTGTGGCTAAATACTGCCAAACAATTAGCAAGTTTCCCATGAAGTCTAACATTTTAACAGTTGCAATATATATATACATAGACACACACACACAGATATATATACACACGCATACATATAACTCTAGCAAGGCCATCCTTAGACCTGGCAGAACTGGGAAACAAGTTCTCAACACCAACTTTAGCATTCAACAACACTGAAACAAAGCCAATAGCAGAGAGGAGGTCTAGTCTAATGCCCTTCTGACAGATACGACATTCTCTAAGGCAATGAAGTGAAAAGAAACTATAATCAAAATCTACACTAACTTGGAACAGGCTCTTCTTTTTGCTAGACTAAATTATCTAGAAATGACAATAGCTTTCTCTGCTCTTTATGAAGACTGATTAAATGAATGACAAAGAAATGTTCTAATGCAGTCTTTTTTTTTCCAGTAAGTAGTTTGCCTATGCAAGAAGGTCAACAAGTATTTTTTTCATCAGTAATAACATTTTTTAAATTCATAACAAGCCAGGTAGTATTGAACTCTTACAGCTTACTCTAAGTTAAATGGAAACATTTTACACAAAACCGGCATTGAAGTCCTCCCACTGAAAGTCTTTAGACCTGTGCCTGTGGAATACAGGCACATTTACGCAAGGTTTCAAATAGACACTATTTATGTATTTATATATGTGTTGCTTTTAGATTTAACAGTAACTTCCATTTCTACTAAGGCTTCAAGCAAACAGACACAATTAGAAGGGCAAAGCTCAGTACAATTTTTATAGCTACGTTCAGGAAGTATAAGTTGCTAAAAACAAAAGCTGGATCCACCCGAGGCTATTTGCAGTGTCACATTCCATGCTCTACAGGCAAAAATTCCCTGCAGGGCAGTTCAGAGTCCGACTGTCAGACAAGACCGACTTGTTTGACAAGACAGTTGTTTGAAGTCGTTATATTTAACTTGCAGTCATAAAATAGCCAGCCTGGTCTGACTACTGTGCGTAGCAGTCAGTCAACCTTCAAAGTGGATTTCAGCTTAGAAGCATTACCATAAAATCTCACTAGCCTGGTATTATGGTAACTAATCCCCCATCCCCAAGCATTATATTTAAAGTAAGAACGATCCCTTGGTGTTAAGGCTGAATTAGACCTACAAGAAGTAACGTTAGGAAATTAAACACAAAACACTGCCTTTAGATCACTGATGAGTTTAATAGTCTTAAAACTAATTGTAGTAGTCTGCATAATGCAGACTTGTAGAACATTTCTCAACACTGTTTGAAATAAACTATTCATTGGGGGATTAGAAGGTATGTTTTAAGGGAGCCTTCTCCTCTTCATGCTTTCAGACATAAAAGGCAACATTTTCAGCACGAGATCTCCTAGCAGCCTTTATTCTGAAATATGTCAAAGTGCTTATGCTTTTTGTGAACCTTTCAAATCTGTAAAATACCAAAATAAAACCTGAAAAGCTTCATTATAGCAGCAATACTACAGTTAGAATTAATAAAAGACTTCATGATAAACCCTTCTAAACTGGCTAAACTGCCTTGATAAATTCAATCAATAAATTCTAATTATCAAGGGAATCACCTTTGGGCAGAACTTTACATTTTAATCACAATATTAATTTTTGAACCAGCTGTTGATCCAAAAGAAGAAAGGCTCCTGGCTCGTAATTATAAACCTCCTTTTCCAAAAGTCACACAAGCATTCTGTTCCATTTCTGGAATTAAAAGGAAAAGGGGGGGGTAGGTGGGTGTTTTGTTTTATAAATGGGAGTTGCAGTGAATCATGATAGAAACAACTATTTTAGGACAAGTTAAAATACCGTTTAGCATAGAGATTTATACCAAAATAAACCTATAGCCGTCAATCATGATAAAATTTAGCTCACAAACATCAGAAGTCAAAGTTAATATATTTATTCTCTTTTCAAAACAAGAAAAATAATTATAATCTTCCACTAATGCCTTAGGTTGAAGGAAAAGACAATTATCTGAGAGCTGTTATTCCATTTCCTTTCTACTTCAGATCCCCAACAAAACTGGAAAAACAAAATGAAATAGTTTTCTTACTAAAATGGAAGTAAAGCCTCTATTTTTCTTTCTCTTGCTGTTTTCTTTGCTGTTTTTGAACAACACTACAATTACAGTCTTGTAGCTTGGAACTGGCATGTGACTGATGCCATCCACAGGATGAATCATCTGAACTCAGATTTAATGTCTTCACATTTGATAGAAAATACCACTAGGCAAGCTCCATGTACAAGCTGGCATACAGTATTCCAGCCTTCTAGAGTCCACTGCACGGTGCACTTACCAGAAATTTGCCATACTGCAACATATTACATTCTATTAACATTCACTTTTCCCATCAAAGTTGACACAACAAACCAACAGTCGTGAAAGCTGGAAGCTGTATTTTAAGCCTAAGGGAACAAGCAGCATCCTAAATAATTCAAAAGCAACTAAAATAACAAGATTTCAAAAGTCTACAGTGTCAAGATAAGCCGAAATTTAATGAAAATTCAAACTACAGCTTAGGAAAGGTTTAGAGTTTAACGCTTGACTGCTTTGAAACTCAAAGTTATACCATCATTTTACACAAGAAAAGGGCTGAGTTTTAGCAACAACACACACTAAGCCAGCTGTTGCCCCATCAAGTTTCTAACTTTCAGCATGATGCAAGAAACAATAAAAGTTTAACACAGACAGACTGAAAGGAAGCAGAATGGTGCTACAACAGTAAAAACATCAGCTTATTATTTCACCATAACAGCAGCTACATATTGTCAAGTCTTTCAGCAGATAAAGGCTGAGAACTTGCGCACAACTTATCAAAACATCTGTATTTGTTTCAAAGTGCCACATGATTACTTTACACTGAATTTAACTAAAGGAAATTTTTATTTCTTTAGCTATGGATTTAACTGTTTGGTTTTGTATTCTCAATCTCACCAGGCCTTACATTAACACTGTCCTGCAGCTGAACTATACACTGAAGATATAAAAAACGCCAAATCCACTTTTCAAAAGCACCCTTAAAAAAAAAAAAATCAAAGACTTGAAAACTAGGACATAGCAGAATTTGCGTTACTTGTGCAACTGCTGTTTGGCATCCATTGCACTTCTGCCGGTAGAATTTTTAAATGATAAGCACAGGTCAGAGGTCAGATTTCTGCAAATAACACCCTCGTTCTCTATACCCTCCTTTATTCCCAAGAGATTTACCCATCCAGTACAGTGAATGATGCAGGGTCCTGTGGAGAAAAACCGTATGCAGTCATACCTGAGCCACTGTACTCGTTGCCATTTTTGAGACCTTTTTTCGTATTTTAGGTTATTATACACAACAAATATTAAAGGACCATCCTTCTCATTGCAGTATTTCCTCTCTCAAATTCCAAGTTTGCCCTTGAAAGCATGTGAACACTAGGGATCTAACCAAAATTGTTATTTAAAAAAAAAAAAAAAATTCAGGCACATCAAATAAAACCTTTTCCCTCCTCCCTTCTCAGAACATGCTAAGCCATTTAGCCTACAGTTCTCAATGAAGCTTCAGTTATTTATCAAGAAAACTGTTCATTCCAGCTAGCCTAAGCTCAGCAAAAGCACAGGTAAACGAACACCAAGTTTTACATAATTGAATGCAGTAGGCAAACATTTATTGACAGAATTGGTAAGGCAACTTACAAGCAGCTTGCATCTACCACAACCACTTTCTACAAAACTTACGAGGATTACGTTACTGGAAACTCTGGGCTGATGCCTCACATATACTGCCAGTTAACAGAAGCCACAGAAGCCAAGCATTTACTCTTTTTTTTGCATGATGCTTTTAGAATAAGAAGTTCCAATAACTTTTAAAACGTTTTTTTCGGTTTCTAAATTCTCCTTCCACATTCCAAGTGAAAGCTGTCAGTAAACCACATGAAGGTAAGGTGTTTTCCTAACATTATTACTCATATTAAAAGGATAATCTTGCTATCTTGTTAATGGAGTCAAACTCAGACTGTTTCATTTTCACTTTGCTTTTTATAGATGTTTCTGGCATTAATGCTAAATTCTTTCCAATGCAAGTGCTACCTTTTCAACCTCTGCCTTTGCTTCCTTATTAGTTTTTAAATGTCTTATGGGATATTCCTACAGGTTCTTAGGCAGATTCTGGTGAACGACAATTGACAATAAAGAGAGCACCAATTCGCCCTACATTAATAATTAAAAGCAAAACATCATGGTTTAACCCTAGCCAGCAACTAAGCACCACACAGCCACTTGCTCGCTCCCCCCAGGCAGGATGGGGGAGAGAATCAGAAGAGTAAAAGTGAGAAAACTTGTGGTTTGAGATAAAGACGGTTTAATAGGTAAAGCAAAAGCTGCGCACACAAGCCAAGCAAAACAAGGAATTCATTCACTGCTTGCCATTGGCAGGCAGGTGTTCAGCCATCTCCAGAAAAGCAGGGCTTCATCACATGTAACGGTTACTTGGGAAGACAAACACCATCACTCCGAACCTCCCCCCTCTTCCTTCTTCTTCCCCCAGCTTTACATGCTGAGCATGATGTCATATGGTATGGAATGGCCCTTTGGTCAGCTGGGGTCAGCTGTCCCAGCTGTGTCCCCTCCCAGCTCCTTGTGCACCCCCAGCCTCCTCGCTGGCGCGAAGGTGTGAGAAGCAGAAAAGGCCTTGACTCTGTGTAAGCACTACTCAGCAGTGACTAAAACATCCCTGTGTTATCAACACTGTTTTCAGCACAAATCCAAAACACAGCCCCATACTAGCTACCATAAAGAAAAGTAACTCTATCCTAGCCAAAACTAGCACACAAACTCATTCACTGCTTTCATTCAGACTTCAGGAATGTGTTCTCAAAGATTCATCTTCATCCCTATCTTCCCACTAACTTCAGTCTAAGACCCAGAATTACTAGGACTGGTTATTTAAATGGAAGTGTATTTTTTATGTTAAAAATGCTATCTAATAGATAATTAATTTGATTTTATGTTCTCTTTGTGCCATGTAAGAGTAGTATTTAACCATGAATTTATTTTGAGGTTTTGTTTGTGCCTCCCTCAAACATCCTTTAGATAAAGCATTCAAAAGCCTTTAAAGCCTTTGGAATTCAACCTCTTAAATATCCTCACTGTGTTAAAATATGCTCTGTTTTTAGATACTAGTATAATTAGCCATTCTTACAGTTAAATTTAATTCCTAATTTTACAGAGCCATAGTTAGCAGTGTTACTCAGTGGTCACACAATTATTTAATGCCACTTATTCCTATTGCTTACTATAGGTACATGCATTCCTCAATCATAAACCAGACAAACAGATTATCATAAATGCTTTACATATCAGAGAAAGCATACACACACACAAATATTTTATCAGCACAGAAATCTAACAGTTAGTGTTTAGATTTGCAGATGCACAGAGGAGCCTTAGTGAGATGTCAAACTTAAAACAGTGTTTATGATGAGAATAATCAAGTATAGTTTTCATTTCTTGGTGTTTCCTGTTGTATCTCCCATCCTCCTCTACTGCAGCCTCCCATTTACTAGAAGATAAATTGGAAAAGTTATCTGAACAAATGACTTTAAAAAAAAAAAGCTTATCTGTACTGTCGAGACGTGTGCATCCTTTTGTGGATTTTTTTCTCGTATATATATATTTCTTTCACCAAGAAAAGCTCAGTAATTAAAGAAGCTCTTCTCTCTTCTATGGCAGCTGTTTAACCTTTCTGAAGCCTGTAAATATTTTAACACCATCTACTGACAACATTTGGATTCAGGCATTAGGCTACAATGCTGTTCAACGGGCAGCTGGCAAGCCTTTCTCCCATTTCCGTATTTCAGCACAAACATACTGCATATTTGAGTTGATTCTGCAATATGCTTTTATCAGGACACATGCTATTGCCAGATCTGAACCAGATGACCAAGTTAAAAAGTGCCATAACTCAGATACCACGCAACAGCCCAGTGTTTGTTAAATTCACTCTTATGTTAGTACATCAACACATAGAACCAGAAGCCTGTGTTTATAACTTTGTGATAAATCATTCCATTCAAGAGACACTTGATTCTTTCATTTCAGTAAAAGCTTGATCTGAAATACATTTGTTGGTATGTTCAGAACTGGATGTTTCTCATTAATTCTGTAAAGCACTAATCCACAAACCTGTGGGCATGTAGGAATTTCAGCCTCATTCTGGACCCCAGTAAGACCCTTTATCTTACAGCAAAAGCATGGACAAACCTCAGACACTTCTTTATCTAAAAGTAGCAGCTACATATATGTATTGCCAAATACATTATAGAATGTAAGAAACAAAAATAATTTCTCCGTAGCTTGAAAAATGTTATAGTTTTCTTACATCTCTGTCTATTCAGATTTATCTGCCATCTCATTTCAACTTGAAGTCTGCATTCTCTGTGGCAGAGTCCCTGTTCTGTGTCTGAACAACCATCAGCACAAGGTTGCCCTGCGTCCATAATTAAGGAAGGTAACAGCTACTGTAAGTTAAGAGACTAATGTCTCATAAATACACATCAGTTATTTATATGAAAAGTTCTATATTTGTAAATAACAGGATTATGTTAGTTCTTAGACTACAAGACATCTCTTCAAACAGCAGACAGTAAATTCAGAATTGAAGACCAACTGTTCTTGTTTATCTATATCCATTCTTAGTTCAGCATCTCGAATAAAGACAGAAGAAAGATATTTTCACCAACACATAGCCGCAAGTTACTTGTGACATGGTTTTTTACAAGTTACGCTCTCTCAGAACGCAGAGATTTATTTAAAACAATCTGCAGAGAAGATATTTTACACAGCAACTGTTTAATAAATCTTCACTCACTAGTTTTAGCAGAGGCATGAATTTACATGACAGTGACTTATGAAAAACTGCTTTTACTGAATATTTGGTTTGCTCAAGCATTCATCTAGCTGTAAGCTGAATACTTTATCTAATGTAACAAAGGCGATATATAGTGATGTGATGAATCACTGACAAATCAGCAATTGCACAAGAAGGAAGACAAGTGCAAGCTAAGTCAGAATGAGATCATATTTGGGATGCAAAGGTCAGTGTTTCACACAGGGCTTACAGTTTAACGTCAAAGATTATACTTGTGTTGAATTACATGCGTCTCACCACAACCAACCATAATTTTGCTAAAACCACACTTCTTTGAGAAACACAACTACAACACCATTTAGGTGAACAAATTCAGTTCAATCATGCTGCTTTATGCATCCCTACAATAGTCATGTCTAAAAGCTGATCTGATCACAAACTTTTTTAGTTTATTGAAAAATAGTCTTCAATTTTATACAGGGACAGAGGTTAAAAACCTCTTACAAGCAAAAACCCATGTTATTTAATATAAACTGATGAACCATCCCTTGTAATTTCATAATACTCTTCCGGAACGTATATATTTGCTGTCACTTGCTGAACATCACATTAAATGCCCCAATCTTTTGATGCAGGTGACCGAGGGATTCAATTGAACTATAAAATATTGTCTAGGAGCCAGTACTTTGTAAAACAGTAGCGAAGGAATGCTGACAATACGGCAGGACCCCTTTTGTCAGTGACAGCCAGTCAGTAGGACAGCTTAGCAAGATCATAACACCACACACTGGGAAAACTGGTATGTTCTCGCTCCAAGACAACTTTTTTGACTATCAAAGATCGCCTTCTTTTTATGTTAGTTTTGGCCCAACACAAGGTGGCTGATGCTAACAGAATTCCCCCTAAGGAGCACATCCTTTAAAGGATCCTAAGGCACATGAATTTATTCTCATAATTCAAAGTCAAATTTATCTCAGTTCTAGATAGTATGTTAGAATTAAGTCATGGGAACAGGGAATGAATGGAAATTATTCTCTTTCACAGACTCTTCTCACTTACAGCACAGAGTACACATTAATTTAAATAACCTGTTTAGTCCTCATAATGTAAATGTAAGTTTAACTCAAGCCAATTAAATGCACATGTTTATATGTTAAAGCTTCAGCTTCTAAGTATTTGCATTGCAATGGTGTTCCGATAGTAGAGACAGGCATGTAATTACAGAAAAGCTAGCACTGCAAGCACATCACCGTTTGTAGCACTTCACTCATCACAGTGGTCTGCTCCTGATTAACACAGAAATCATGATTTCTCCCAAGATCACTTATTTCTCATTCAAGTCTTCTTCTGATTCCTATAAGGCAGCCTATAATGACCTCAATGAGGAAAAAATAACTCAAAGTAACAGGACTTTAACCAGTTTAGGACATTTTTAGGATAATGCATAGAGTCACATTTAAAGTTGTTTTCTGTTCAGCTTTTGATCTAGTACTAGAAAATGCTCTCCTATAAAAAGTACCATTTCTCCTTCTATGGTACAATATTAAACGGGAAGATATTTATAATATATAGATATCCCTCACTATGCCAGAGAGAAAACTACAACATATTTATGTCATTATAATCAGATTTTGTAAAAACAAACGAGAAATACAGCACAACATAAGAAAGCACATTTAAGATGACAGCTTATACACAAGTCTGCTGCTCTTAACACAGCAAGGGATATGACTGTCTCAGCTATTTGCATTAGCAAAGACCAGAACGTTCTGATTAGCTTTACAACCGCTAACACAGAGTCCCTACCGTATTAATGACACTAAGACTGAATGTTCCCTCTTTGTAATGTGAAGCACAGGCTAGAAGCTGGCTGAAGAACAGACTCAAAGCTTTCTCTTCAAACTATTATATCACCTACAAGATAAGGCAGTGTTCAAATGAAATCAGGGCTTTACTGATGACAAGAGGGTAGGAAAAAGCAGACTCTCCGAGGTGCATATGGCAGCTAAGTGTCTGCATCTATTCCTTTGAATCCCCTCTTGAAGGCAACTGGGGATTTTTTTTTTTTTATAGAGGAGAAAAAAATCTCTTTCCATATAAAAGGATATCTGATCTTCCTTTCTGAGCAAAATCAAAAATATCAGAAATCCTGACATGCTTTATGTCTAAGCGTCTGAAATACCTACCAACAACTGGAGGAGGTGAAATACACATAGCTAAAATCTTACCGATAAGACAGAGGTTGAATTTCTTTAATTTGAATCTGCAGTAACAGTTACTTCAGAGGATTATAAAACAAATTAATTTTGTATACTGATACATAATTAACATCTAAGAAAAGGTTAATCAACTAATATTACAACAGTAATATTATTAGAGCCATTCTGGTCTAAGGCTACAGGGCAAAATTGGTAGAGATTACCTCAGTCACATGAACATGAAAAGGTCACAGACACAAAAGCATGGCTTCTTCCCAGACTACTTCAGTTCACCTAATAGAGCTCTTCTGCTGTACACTTACGTTAGTAAAGGATTTTCAGGTATATGCTGCATATGCACTTACGTAAGAAGTGTTTCATGCTCCTGTGTAGGTTATTGAAGGCTTCGAACTGAGAATCAATATGCTTGATACCACCATTGTCTACCTAGCTTACTGGAGAAAATTCTTCCTAGTGACTTCTATAGAAAGGACCTGTGTTACCTATTCTACATGTAATTCAATTATCTTAAAATGCACACATTCCTACATTTGGATGAGAGGACAGCAGCTTACATCCATATAAATATTCAAGTGAATAACAGCATTGCACATTAACAGAGAATTGAACAGAAAAAAAAAAAATTGAAACTGAAAATCATCAAAAAACATGCCAGCAAGTTGCATCCTTAACAATGCTTTCTTTGCAGAAAGTTTGACATCATCATTTTAAAAAAAAGAAAAAAAAAAAAAAACCACAACAAAAAACTCAATGCAGGAACAACTCAGACTATTTACAATACAATGCTGTGACACAACGCCAGCGACTCAAATCTAAACTTCACTAAATTTAATGAATTTTTAAACTGCTTCCATGCAACATCAGAAGCATCATAAATCATGTGTGGCTACTACTTTCATTGGGTATCTTAAACAGCAGACTGTAATTGGCAGCTTTGTAGCTACTGACCTACAGGATAGCTTTTAGGGGAACAGAAGCAGGAAAAAAAAAATCCAAAACCAAACCCCAACCTTAGATTAGAAACTGCCAGAGGAAAAACAACTGAATACCAACTAAAAATGAACTTTTGCGACCACTCAAACATAATCGTGAAAGAAGAAAAAAGAAAAAGAAACCACCTCATACATGCTGTCATCCAAAGACCGCTTCTGTAGGGATCCTAGTTACGTGCTGCTGTCTGCCCAAATCTCCAATTGCTAAACTGCACAAGAAGCAATGAAAATAGAGAAACGCCTTCCTAATGTTACTTTGCACAGAAGTAATTGTTGGAACTGACACCTGATGCTGCCAGAGATATCAAGTGATCACAAAGAACAAGAGTCATGATCCGGGACACACGGTAAGATGGTAACACAGCATTATTCATCACTTTAAAGCCATGAAAAGCCTTGGTGCTGTAGCACAAGGTGCTATATTTAACATACTATCATGAAGGACTCGATTATCTAAAAAAGGCAAGACAAACAAGGCTACTTATTAGCAACAATCTGAAGCATCACACAAAAAAGGAGCTTGGATTTCACTGTTTCTTTAGCTAACGAGGCTGCAAAAGCTAAAGCCACATATTTGGGACTTGTCGCACAACAAATTCCCACCTTACTCAACTGTGACTCTCCAGCAGTTTTTGTAGTTTGGAGAAATTGCCTAGCTTTCCCTCCCAGGATGTCAGCCCCAACAAAGTCATGACAGTGCAACAAATAGGATATGATACTACACTTCACTGGGCAGTCCCAGGTATAGAGAGACTTCTCCCTAAACCCCTATATCCTGTCACTGGTGATTATTTGTTGCTACACCTTCCCACTGTGCTAGATGCTCCAAAGAGAACGAAGTACAGCACACAGATGTTTTCGATACATCACTGAACAATCTAATTTACATTAAGGCTTCACAATATTTTACATCCTAAGACCTAGCTTCTTCAGTTGCTCTTAACTTCACCAAACTTAATGCAAGATGAAACACTGTTATGCTGGATGCCTGCCTCAAGCAGAATGAGATATCTTTCAACCTGAACCAGTTGAGAGAAAGAGAGAGAGAGAGAGAGAGAGAAGGAAAAAACAGTTTTGTGTCTAGCACTTTTTCAAAAAGTAAAGACTCCTTTTCTGGAGTCACTCTAGTTGCCTTCAAAATTAGAAGACAAGCTATTTTATTTAAAAAAACATGTATTTTCCTACTTAAGAACAAGTCCTTATCAACATATGAATCCACCTAATTGTGCCCTTAATATATGGGTCTGGAAGAAAAAAGGCCAACAGCTCATGGAGGCTGAGTATATAAAAAGATTTTTTTTTTTTTTTTTAATAGTCCATTCTCCACCACTTAAGAGCTGACTAGGCTGCATATGCATCATTCCCATAAAGAAACTGAACATCCTCTAAGTGATCTAAAGCACACATTGAACTAGCACTCTTTTATTTATGCAAACTTCCTGCTAGCATGCGGACAACACGGAGATGGAAAGCATACAGTCTGAATGAAAGGTGCAAGCAAAGGGGGAGAAGGTATAAGAGAGAAAAAAGGATTTTATAAAGAACTAGGGAGGAAAGAGACAAAGACTGGCTGGGCAAAGAAATTCAGAGCTTGGCTCATCTCTGCAGCCCTGTGTCTCCCAAAGCTGAGGAAAGCCTGGATTCTGGGAGTCTGTTCCAAGTGTCTTTGTTCTTCTCACATCGATGAACTCACTGGCAAAACATCCATCTCCTCCAGCACTAGTCCATTTCCTACTGCCCTTGGCATTACTACATTAGTTTAAAAGGCAAAAGTCTATGCAAATATGTTTCAACCCAACAGATCACCCACGAAGGGTAGCAGTAAGAAGTCACACCATGCTGTTATGTTTGAACTAGTTTTATTTTTAACTACATATAGAGCATTAGGGATGCCAACACAGACACACACACAAAACCTAGGAAAAGCTACAATTAAGACTGCTTTGTGCAACCTTCATCCACTGCTTTGTGCACTTGTGCTGTTAAGGTGCTCTGTACTTAAAATCTCACATTCTATGCTCGAGACGGGTCTTCTCCAGAAATAGACTGGGAAGAAAAACAAAAGAATGTGTGTTCTACCCTTAATGTTCTACTGGTTTGAAAAGTTAAAGAAACTGCGATACATACAAAGCATGAGACTGCAAAGAGAAAAGGCAAAACAAAACCAGAGATTAAGGCCACCAAAAGCTACCCTTGCCACTGCCACTGAGTTCCTATATGACAGTAGGCCAGTCCTTTCCCCTGCCTTTACAGTTATTTTTTTGTATATTCCTTATTTTACAGATATCTATTTAGATAATCTGCAATCCAATTTGTGTACATACTCAGCACGCCCAGCAGCAATTAGGACCTGTGCTTCAAACGTATTAATTGCTTTACACCGTAAAATGCAAATGGAGACAGGACAGTATTTTAACATTCCTGCCAGGTAAAGGAAATTCATTATTATTAATGGAGTACTTAGATGTTATGGTGATAACCAGCAAAGGAAAACTCAGGAGTAACTTAATAAATCTGCTCTTTGGGAAGGCTTTTGCTAATATAGTTTAAATGAAACTGGGGCTGCACAGAAAACATTAAGTATAAAGCTAAATGCTAGACAGCAGTGAATTAAATTAATACAAAACATCTTAATGCCATGGCCGTACAAAACATACTATTATGTGAACATATGCCTTCACATACTTAAAAGACATAGCTACAGTAACTACTTAAACTGAGCCATGAACACTGTGCAATTCACACCTCACACACAAAAAAGCCCAACCTGAACAGCAAATCAAGAGATAAGGTTGTAAATAGTCTAAGAAGTGCAGTTATATCCTTACTTCTAAGGAAAAAAAAATGTGTTAAAAGATGTTACAGATACATCTTAAATACCTGACTTCCTAACAAAAGAGGAAAAAGACACACAAACAACCCCCCCGCCCAAATATTTACCTTATTGCAGTAAAGCATCCAAAGCTCATACAACCTCTCTCGGGATGCCATTCCTTCCCTTCCTCTTTTCGTCGATACCAGCTACTTTTGTTCAAGATCCGACCATGCTCGGTTCCCCGGTGCTCTTTCCGCAGTTTCTGCTTTATTATTACAGTTATATCATAACCCGAGAAGTCAAGGATGAAAATAACAGGGTCTCAGTCTCTCCTTTCCGGGTAAACAACGCAGCACAACACAAGCAACTGCAGACAAGTGTCAAGCATGCCCGTTCTTCGCCAGCGCTGCTTCGGTTTTAATCTCTGAAAGTGAAAACATACCCTTCAGGCCTTTGGTGGAGGAAGGAAAAAACAAATCCGTACTTAAAGCCCACAGACGACCTCGGGAATTACGCGGCGGCAGGTCGCACTGCTTTCGTCTCTGACATTATTACCCCTAAGACGGAGAAACCTCGTTTCTAATTTTCGTGGCGCTTTCTCTTTTTTGCAGGGAGTCAGCGCGGGGGAAGCTGAGGGGACGCCGGAGTCCCGAGGGCGCGGGGCGAGGCGGCGGTGGTAGCGCGGCTCACCCTCCCGCCGCGGGGGGGGGCGGCCGCCCCCGGACCGCCGCGGCCCCGGCCCGGCACTGACAGCCGCCGCCGCCGCCCCACCACCCCAGCCCCAGGCTCCGCAGCCGGCCCCGGAGCCCGGCGGGCCCAGGCAGCGGCGTCTCCCACAGATTAGCGGCTGCTCAGGCAGAGACACCGGCCGCGGCCTTTCCTGTTCCCCGTGGGGCGTGGGAGAAGCCCTGCGCTGCCCCGCGCCGCCAACTACCGCGCCCTCGGCCTCCCCCAGCTCCCCCCACGCCACCGCGGCCTCTCCCCGCAGCCTACCCGGGCCACGGCGGGTGGTGGCCGGGCAACGCCGCGCAGCAGCCGGGCGGCGGAGGGGGACGGGCCTCGCCACATCGCCCGCCCCGCCCGCATTCCGGCACACGCCCCGGGCCGCCGCTGAGGGGCGGGGAGGCCGCGGGCGCCATCTTGGCTGCGGGCAGGGGCAGGGGCAGCACCTCCCTCGCAGGCGGAGCGCCCGGGGCCGCGCTGCAGCGCCCGCCCGGCGGCCGTGGCGCAGCGCCTTGGCCCGGGGAAGCCCTGCGGGGCGGCAGGGGCCGCGGCGGGCAGCCCCGGCGGCAGGGCCGTGCCGCAGCCCGCGGCGCCTCACCTGAGGAGCAGGCGGTCCCTGTCGGGCGGCGCGCCCCTCTGCCGCGCGAGGAGTCTGTTTGCCCGGGAAAGGGTCGGCGTTCCCGATCCCTGCGGGACAGGGCACCTCAGGAAACCTCCACACTGTTTGACAAGTGATAAAGGTTATCAAGCACGTACATGTCTCTTACATATGCTCCAGAGAGGCCTGCCAGCATTGCCCGAGGAGCGTGGATATACACATACATAGAATCTGCTACTGCGTTAAAGCAGCCCGTACCTTGTATGCAGAGCTTGCGTAGGACTAAAACCACTCCTAAAGCAAGACAGATTTCTAAAGGAGAAACGTGAAAAGGCATTCCTCAGATGACTGGTGTGGCTCTTCCCAAGCATGCCAGCAGTGCGCTGCCCCTCCCGAGCCAGAGCGCTCCAGCACAGCGCTTTCCGCCTGCCGTTCAATAACACGATCCTTTTAGCACGACTCGCAGCACGCCCCATCCGTGCCCGTCTGCTCCCTTGGAGAGTGGGGCTGGAAATTAATGTTGTGTCAGGCTCCAAAGCAGGGAGAAGGAGATTTAAGGAGACCTGGGCCTTCTCCCCAGTTTGCTGGGAGAATCACAGCCCCGCAACCTGCAGCCGTAGCCCTGGTCCTTCTGCTGCTGGTTCATCTCCTCACCGCAGTAAATCTTGTACAGCTTCACGCAATGAAGCATTCATTGCACAGTCAACTCCTTTGCAGGCGATTTCCACACTGCTGCAATGGTTTCATGCAAGGGTTGGAAATCTTTGCAAAGGAATTGACTATGCAATATCATTATATTGCCTGCTGTATTAAAAAATTGCTAGGGATGGCTAAGTGTCACCAAGAGCCCAGAGACAGTCTGAGATCGGTCCCTGCAACATGCCTTTGCATACTTGTCTTGCTTTTAGAAGATCAGGAAAGTTTCCCTGGAGAAATTTAAGGGCTAATCTGTGCTCGGTGTTGTATCCTGTGGCTCAGCAGTGCAAGAGTGGGAGAAGTATCTTTTACTGCAATATCTAAGCATAGTCCCCAGCACAGATGGAGGGACACTGACAAAAATAAGTGTGTAAAATTATTTTTAGTTGTGTGATACATGTGCTCTGGTACTTGCTGCTAGCCACAATAGTCTCCCGCCTTGAGGTTATGACATAACTTTTTCCATCAAGAAAAAAAAAAAAAAAGAGCTTAAGGTCCAGCTCTGTCCCCAGAGTGGGATCTGCTATGCTTAAACCACCCTGGACCCCTCTCTGTGAACAGCCTCCAGTAACAGAAGAGGTTTTGCCTCCTCCCTGAGGGACTTTGCTCAGGACTTGAGTTACTCCTAGGAGCTCCTCGCTAACAGCCAACCTGCATCGCCTTTGAAGCAAATGCAAACCATTGCTATTTGTCCCTTCCACAGTAATATCAAAAAAGGAAGCTCTTTGTAGCATGCTTTTTGAGTTACAAATTTTTATCACATCTTCTTACAGCCTTTTCTAGACTAAACAACAGCTTATTTCAAACTTTTCTTACAACTTGCTCCCTTCAAAGAAGTCAGGCCCAAGCAAAGCCATGTACCAACCCCAATCCTCCCTTGAAATACTGCTCCGCTTTCTTGCATTACTAACTTTTGCAAGTGACAGCAGCTGCTCCCACATACAGAAGTCCTGCAACAAACTCTAGCGAAGCAACAAAAAAAACATCCTCTGATAGAAATGGGAGACTCCTCCCTTGTTAAGTGCTGCCACCCACGTAATTAGGATGCTCACAAACTATAAAGCAGCCATTTTCCACTCTGCTGGAGTTGTAGTGACATAGTTATCCTAGTGGGCCTAGGCAATAACTGCTGCTTGTGTTAGCAGTTCTTGCCTTATATAAGTTCTCTGAAGAGAAAGTAAAGCATTTGTGTTTTGCAACAGGATAGTTTGTTCCAGTGGCATACAGGGTGAGTGGTCTCCTGGTCTGACCTTCTAAAGGTTTTCTGAAGCCAAGTAGCTTACTGTAAAGTTGTTAAGGTGGCTTTGCGGATGTCTGCATCACTGCTTTGTCCCCACAGGTATCATATAATTCTTAGTGAATTTATATTTCAGTGTATTTACCTTCGTAAAGACTCGGCTAAGGATATGGAAGTTAAAAAACAGAGGAAGATGTAAAAAGAAGCATTACCAGCTATGTATGGGTACTTTAAAATGCATTTATGGATAGGTCCAATTGTAAAAGCTAATTATTAGACTTATTGTCACCTTCTCTTCTATAATTATGTACCAATTGTTTCATGGACCTTAAATAGACAGGTAAGAAGTGTTCATTTGTAGTTCATGGTCCTTTAGCTGCTGTATTGTGGTAACTCTCTGTTTACAACAGTGGTTGTTTCTCATACTTTGTTCTTGTGGGTTTGTATTTTATCTCTCTTCAGTAGCTGTATATTAGTAACTCAGTCATCTTACTGTGGACTGAACTTGTCAGTCAGTGAGTTCAGGTAACAGAATAGGTAGAGAGAAGGGTGTGGATAGGAAGAAGGCATGAATTTGAGGTTAAGGAAAGATTCAACAAAGGAATGGGCTGCATTGGATTGCAGCTTTGAGTCCAGGGACCTCTGAAGTGGCAGGAAAAACCACATACCTTACAGTAATGCTTTTGTTAAGCTATACTTATTTTCTGTAGAAGCAAATGAAAAAGACAAAAATCTATATCTGACTTTCAGATATTCTCAAACCTGTTTGGCTCTAAGGCTTCTGCTAAGGTCATGCCCCAGGCCAGCAAAAATCATGCTGAGATAGGTCTATGTCAAGCTTTCATCTGAGGTTTTGCTTGATGTCTTAGGGCTAATGCTTTGTTTACTAACAATGAAGACCTGAAATATGCTTAGAAATGAACCTGCCTCTCAACTCTTCCATTGTCCTTTACAAACAGACACTTGCACAGAAGCAAGGAGTAGTCTTCACATTCTAAGTAAGCAAGTGGCCTTGGCAGCTGGGTATAAAACTCCCACTATCAAAATACCTTTTGCTGTATATGAAGAAATAGGCCTTTGTGGATGCTAGTTTCTAGGCATTCAAGCCAAATTAACCTGAGATTGCATTTGGTGTGGCTATTGGAAAAAAGCAAGCTGCCCCTTGCAAGCTGCCCAGGCCTCTGAGATGGTGTTTTCCTGAGGGTAGCACAGGGTCAGCTTGCCTTGAGTTTCTCTGGCTATGATTGTACAAAATGAGTGTGCAATTGTTCTATTAGGTAAGCCAGCAAACTTGATTAGTGTTTAATCTTCCTTCTGTCACCATATTCACATTGTACCCCAGGTAGTTCAGAGCTTGTTAGTTGTTTGCAAAATTTGGAAATAGGAAGGAATTTGTTTGCCCCTTGACACATAAGCTGGTATCTAGGGATTTTAGTTAATTTCTTTCAAAGTGTTGGAGACTGGCCACAGCTAAAGCTGGGAGGTGATGGTCTGGCTAATAGTATTAAGTCCCTCTGGCCCCTGGCTGCTCTCCTTTCATATATTCAGGGTTAAACCATTCACCAGACTTGAATTCAGGAAGGAATTTACCCCAGGGTAGCCTGGCACCATAGTGAGTGTTTTTGTCCTTCTCTGTCCTTTCAGCGTGTTTCCACAGGGGGCCTTCAATATAATGAATCCCCTGCTGTAAAAGGCTCAGGCAGTGTCTTGATCTCTTCTGCTCCTTTTCTGTAGCATAGGCTCCCATAGCAGAGGCCTTCAGTTTGCAGCTGTGCGAAGAATGTTCTTATGTAGGGTACATCTTAAGGACTCTTCCAGACTGAGTATATCGTATGTGTTTATATGCTTTGGTCAGCCTAGGTTCTTATAAGCTCTAACAGCCAGTAAAGATTCATGGGTGGGTGTTCAGGCTTAGAACTGGCCCTCTCCACTGCTGTCATGTAGGTTAGCTATGCTAGAGTTAGCATGTGTAGACTCATGCTACAGGTGTCTTTATTTTGCAGATGTTCTAAGACACCAGTTGTTACTGCACAAGATTGCGTTGTAAAAGTGTTCTCCTTCCTCTGTCAAAACTGACTTTTCACTCAAAGTAAACCATCCCTTACTGTCTACCATCTTATTGCCAGTGATCAGTGAAGTTACCATACTTGCACTTCAAATCATTCTACTTCAGTTAAGAAGTTTAATGAATGATTTCATTATGTTGCAGTGCTCAGCAGATCTGGATCTGCAGCATGGCTCCTAAAAGCAATCAGTGTGTCAGGAAAAAAACCCAACATGGTAGCAACCAAGGTTTAAAGATGTGTAGGTGTTGGTAGTCTATAGCGATCTGTCTGAACTTAATTCCCCCTCAGCTGACAGGGTAAGGTTGTCCCAAGAACACCTGCTATAGCAACTTTGGGCCTGTGGGCGCTCTGTCAGATTTGGCACGTTAACTCGTCTTGGTTTGGAGAAGGGTGCAAATGAAGGGAAGTAAAGAGAAATGGGCTTAGGAAAGCTCCAGCTGCTGGTAGAGGTGGGATTCCTGCAAAATGTTAGCACCGTGGCCTCCCAGAAGTTAGATGTTGGCTGCAGCACAGTACCTGCTTTGGAATGGGATGTGAAAGCAAGGCTGTGCCCTTCCCTGTGACCTTGTGAATCCTCCAGGGACTCTACTAGCCTAAGTCCTGACACAGAAAGGGCATAGAGACGTGAATGATGGCTAGTGTTTTAAAACTTGAAAGCAGAGTTTTAAAGATCCTGCAGGGTTGTGTAAAGTGAGCTGTTAAAGTATGTGTGAGACTTGTGGGGGCCCACTTGCACACTGAATGTGTTGTAGACTCCTTAACATAATGTGTCTCTCTTCTGGTTTCTAATCCCAGACCCTAGGGAAAGCTGCTACTTCTCTGTACTACAGAGGGTCACATGAGTTCGTGTCTACAAACAGTGTGAGGTCCTGGCTAAACAAAAGAGCATAGTGTAGGCCCTGAACTGGAAATAGGAGCAATGCAGTCCTGTGCAGAACTTCAGACTTAATGCCAAATGGTCACCAGGACTGTTTTTTTTTCATCATGAAGTGAATAAGCAACTAAAAGATTTATTTTTATATATGTAGTGTTACAAATTGTCATTGACAGAAATAACTCTTAATAAAGATGGCAAATACTGTAAATGCTTTGCTACATCTTAAGCCATCCAGTGTCACAGCTGCAGGTTTGGTATGCAGTACCTCCATGATGACACTGTGGCTGTGAACTTGCCACTCTATTCACAGGAGAACTAATTCTGAGAAGGACATTGCGTTTATGGGAACATTCAAGATATAAGGCACTCCCTATAATAAATTCAAGCAGAGAGTTGGTCCCATGGGCTCAGTTACAGGTGGATTTTTGGATGTTTATGGTCATAAATTAATGTATTTAATTTTTTTCCTCTAAGGTCTGAAATAATATTTTTCTTCAAAGATGCTATTTTTAAATTTATCTGAGACTGCAGATAATTCAGCTTAGCAATTTAGATGCAGGTTTCCTCTGAGCTTGGGTGTTACTCATTACCAGCCCATCTGCACTGACTTCAGGGGATTTTTTCCTGCTAGTAAAGCAAGCACAGGCTCTGAAGCCCACTGTAGACAAACAGTTTCTGACTCTGCTGGGCTTTGAATCAAAGGCTAAAAGCATTGCAAGAAATGGGAGCTTAAGCCATGTAGACCCTGAAACTCCTTGGTCTTAATGAAGTGCTAATGGCACTACTCATTGATGTATAGCTTAGGAAAGTGCTGGTTAGGAAATATCCACTGTTGGTTGGAAGGATCCAGCTTTGGCAGTGATGGCACCCCAGTCAGTGAATCGCCTGTACTTGCCAGGCCTCAGGAGGTACTGCTGTCCTCAGAAGTGCGGCTGTTCATAGAAAACCCAGCTTCCTTCAAGTACATTATAAGACTGGATGTCCTTGTAGTGAAAGTCATCCTGGAGAGAAGGGCAGTTATCTGTGAACTCCAACATCCTGCCTCCTAAGTCATTCCTCATAGATCTGTAGCTGGCTGTGCTCCTGGGGCTGTGAAGGCAAATCCAGACATGGATGCACAGGATGTCAAGTGGCAGTTCTAGGTGACTACAGCTTGCTAGATGCAATACTGATGCTAGCAACACAACAGTGAATAGCCACTAGCACGTGCACAAATGTCACTTTAACAGGAATAAATCTGACTGGGTCCTAATTTAAAGCAGCAGTACCTTGAGTCCTTTCTGCTCCAGTGAGAGCAGAACTGCTGTTTCTTTAAAAGAATTGCAGTAGGGGAGGATGCAGAAGTGAGGTCTAGCCAGGATGACTGCACTTCAACTGTACATGCAGGTGAGAAATAAGCTCAGTGATATACTTGGCTTGCCACAGCAGTCACATGCCCTCAGTGTTCCTAGATGTTGATGTAGTAACTGGATAAGGCTCTGGCTGGGACCGAGGGGAGCTTTTTCTGATCCTGTTTTTGTTGTACAGCCTTAGGTGGGCAGGGTTTTTTTTTGCTTTTCACCTACTAAGATGATAAACTGTTTCAAGACTGTCTCTGCCTCTTCTATCTAGCACAGCAAAGACTTGATATAGAAAAATACTTTCCGCTCTTGCATCAATGCTCAATACAGTTTTTGCAGGTGCTCAAGTGCAGTTGTATAGACACAAGGGTATTGCTGGGTACTGCTGCTGTGCAAAGACCATTATCTTACTCAGTTTAAAAAACAAAAAAACAAACAAACAAAAACCCAAAAAAACCCCAAACAAACAAAAAAAAAAACCAAAAAAAACCCCCACCAAAAACAGCCAAACCCAACAGCACTTTAGTATCTACATTTGTGGAATCAAACTTTCTAGACACTCTTGTTCTGAATCTGGAAAGCATGCAGAAATGTGTCCTAATTTTAGGATTCTTTTCTACCCCCATACTCATTCTCAGTTTCTTCGTTCCTTCTCAGACACTTCCCATCAGTCTCCCAAGTCAACTTCCCTTCAGTCCATCTTGTTCCCACCCTCATCTGTGACTTCTTTCCCTCTACAGCTTGAAAAGACACAAGAGTGTCTGCACTAGCTTTCAGCACTTGGACCCAGAATTTGGCTTAGCTAAGTGAAGCCCAGAACTGCATGTCAGTAAAAACAATAGCTGCATTATCCTATGCAGATGGAATGTATCTGGAAACTTACTGTGATGGTCTATGAAGCTTCTACTGGACAGGGAAACTATGAATTGTACATAAAGCTCACAACATGGATGAACTTAATTTTTCATGAACATTGGAGGGACGCATTCCAGCATCAAGGCTATTCCTGGGCCAAATCTCAAATCCTTAGCCTCATGTGTGAGTATTGAAATCTTTCACATCTTGGCAACCCCTCCCCTCTTAGTAAAACTCTTCCAGGGAATGAGTCTAGGAGAGAAAAACGTAGATCTATTCTTGGCTGACGTATTCAGAAAAAAAATCTATCATGAGGCAAATATGCCTTCATTTGCAGCTCAGATACATGGTGATGTCTCTACAATGGGATGTGTCAGGTTCCCTCTATAGTAGTGTAGTCACCAACTTTGCCTACCTTGAAAGAAGAGCATTCACAGGGGCATGGGAGATGCGGTTTGGTTCTCAGCTCTGTACTAAATTTCCTTGTGTAGATCATGTATAGCCAGAGTTGTTTTAGAAGATTGGTGAAGTTAAGTGCTTTTATATATACAAAATAATAGACTTAGATACTATTAAAATAATATAATAAACTCCCCCCTCATGCACTAACCAACCTTTCATTTGGCTGAGAATCCCAATTCACTTATCTATCTCTCTGGGAGTCTAAACCCCATTAGGTGAACTTGGTAAGTGTCCTTTCTAATACCCTCTTTCTACATAGAGGTCTCGGGAAATTGTTACTTGTGCCAGAATTGTCAAAATGGGGTGTAGTGCTCTGATTTTAATACAGGCAGTAACATACATGGAGACAATATGGAAAACTTACTGCTGTGATGATACAAGACGACCTAGTGGAGTCATTGAAGCCCATCCAGTGCTGGTAGTCAGGATATTCTCCCTTCCTCATGAAGTACTGATGGCCTATGTAGTTGGGACGTTCATAGATCATCCAGCAGCCAGTTTCCACCTTGGCAAAGTTGCAGCGGTTGAGGTGGGCCTGCAGGTCTGGCTGGTCTGTGTGGTTTCACAGGAGCTTCCCTCAAAGTCTCTGTCCTCGAAGAAAGCGATCTGCAATAAAACAAAAGTAACCCCAGTCACACTGGAAAGTGCTTGAAAGCTGGCTTTGTTTTGCCTAGATTGTGCAAAACAATCCAAAGACTGCAAAGGTCCATAGGGACACTTCCGCCAGGCCCAAAGACTAGCAAAGCACTTATGTCCATTTTCCATAGGATGCACAGACAGTTACTGTTGTCTTCATTTCTCTAGCACTACAAATGAGAGGTGGATGTCCCTTTGGGACTCTGGGAAGTGGGGGGCAACTTTTGTCATGATTTCATGCTGGCAATAGCCTGTCAGCAGCTTCATGACAAGTTTTTGGGAGCATTTGGAGAAAGTGAAACCCAAATTGCTCTTTGACTGAAAGCTCCATGGACGACTTCTGTGTATCACACAATCATTCAGCTTTGTGCCCATCTCCTGCACCCAGTCCTGGGCTCCTAGAAATCTTCTGCAATGTAGAATACAGACAAAGGAAGGAATAATTCTCCTACATCTGAATTGTGCTGAAGCTTTCACCTCTTTTAATGATACAGGAACAAATTTAAATAAACAGAAGCCTGTTGTGTCTAACCCGAGTTAATCATTGAGCACTCTAGGTCCTGTTGGGCAGCTATATCTTAGAAGCAGTAAAATCAAGTTAGATACTTGAATTCAGTGGCATTGTTTGGTGATATTTATTGCATTTGTTTGGAATAGAGTACTTCAGCCTTATTTTCGTGTACATCTTAGAAGTCTAAGAATATATAAACTTTAGGTCTATTTCAGCAGCTGACAAACTCAAAGGGAAACTAGTCAGACAGAAAAATAAAAACAAAAGATTTTTATGTGTAAATGTTTTAGCATTTGAAAGCTTCCAAGTACACTATAGGCTTTCTTTAGGAAACTTACCAAAGAGCTAGATAATAAAACAACCACTCAAGGTTTCCCCTCTGCTAATTTGTTGGTAGACCAACAAACTATGTTTGCAAACATACTTGCCTACAAGGAGCTATGCATGTGCAAGGTTGTTTGTCAATGCTCCATTCACTCAGCTGTTCTTACCTTTGCCATTTTTGCCAGGGTTTAGGTGTGTGACCTCAGCATGCAGGAGTAGTCAGCAGTCCTTTATGTAGAATGCACAGTGCTGCATCCATGGAGTTAGGATAAAAGAGAATTTTTTTGCTCAGTAAAGAGAATGAAAGTTTTTTCCCCTCCCTCTCTCTGTTCTCTAAACAAAAGGCAATAGCAGTAGTTTGTGGGGTACCAGCTTTATTGTTAACTGTCAGTAAGCAAGCAGAGGATCAGAGTAAAGGGTAGGTCAAGGAATAGTTCTGTTATTTTACTGATGGAACATGTGCAAGCAAAAGTGCTGGAAATGCTGCAGCAGAATTGTTTCATGTCACTTTATTTTTAATCTCTCTCTGTTCCCTGATTATATAAGACAAAGTTTTTTTAATGCATATGGATTCCCAGTGATGATACTGTAAAACAGTTTTCACAGTATGCTAATAAAAACTGTCCTGATTTTCAAGGGCCTTCAGACCAGATATTGCTGCCTGTTTCCTTTAACAGTAAGAGTGTGTGTATGAGAGAGAAAATGATGTAATCAAAAATGTGTGGTAACGGACGTTTACATCCATCCAGGCCTCACTGCTGAAATTCGCTACTAATGTAATTCAGAGTTAATAGATAAAGAGACTAGAAGTTGAAAGATGGGTACCCCTTGTTTAAGGCAAAGAAGAGCCTTTTTAAATCTGCACAGAAAAATGTCACTTGAGAGATGTACAGATTTATGGAGCTCAGGTATGAGTCATTGAGGCAAAATGCAAGAGCATAGTAATTTCTTTAGCTGAAGAAATTTTAATTGCAGTTGAACTTTAAAAAAATGTTGATTAGGAAGAACATTGTGGTAACTTTTCAGTCTGTCTCATGTGAGTAATGGGAAGTAACCGGAGTAGAATTTTTGTGCTACCAGTGCTAGATCAGGGCCTTTCAGTATTTCTGTTCAGTGTAGTAATTACAAGGCCTAAGTATGAACCAATGTTAAAATATCAAGGAAATGTTATCTATTTGAAATAAATTAAAAAAAAAAAAAAATCCAAGGCTGTTTTTCAAAGGAAAAAGATAAACAGCACAGTTTTGGGTTATTCTTCTGGAATTTTAAATATTTCTCTGTAACTTGGGGTTTTTTTTCCAGGGACTATTCCTTTCTCTCCTACTTGCCTTCCTTTTCTCTCCTTCCACACCCACCTTTGAACTAACCTTCACAAAATCCTATCATGTGCAGTGCCACATTTTCATATTCCTGCTTATACTGCATGGAGAAATAATGGATCTTTACCAGTCTCACTGGCTTCTTGTTCAACCAAAACGTTACATGTTTGTGCTTTCTTGCATGTGTCTTTCACTATGAGTCTTCCATGATGATTTCATGAAGCCACAAAACTTCAGGGGCAAATCTTTCACTGGCCTGTTTTTACACAGTTCTAGTTGTGCTTCTAATGGGTGTTGTAAATGGTATCGCTCCTGTCAGCCTCTCTCTTGGAGATGCTTCCTCAGCAGGAAATTGTAGCCTTTAACACTGAAAGCAGACTGAGGGAAGAGTGTGAATTTAAGTCTAGCAGTTACTTCTGAATACTTCCATGCTTTCTTTGGATCAAAAATAACTTCCTCATGATGGTTAATACTAAGCAAATTTAATTCACTTACAGGAACAACTTCTATGTGCAGGCCTGTGCTTGCATTTCTCAAAGATCTTTGGCAGACTCGGAAGTGTTACACTTTTTTTTTTTGTTCTTTCTGTGATCATGCTTGCTTTGTGGAGCCAGCTTGTCTTTTGGGTCCCATATGGTCCTTCATAGTTTAATACAGTGGGCATTGGGCTTGGTGATGAAGTTTGGAACTTGAGAGACCAGAGTAGGGGCAGTGATATGTGAATTCCTTATTGTAGCTACAAATGTAGAGCAGCCATCATGGGTCAGACCGGTGGTCCAGCTAGTCAGGTAACTTGGCAGCAACCGCCACCATGAGTAGGCACCGAGGGAAGGGTAGATATGAAGCAAATACATACGATCCTTCATTCAAACTTAAAGACCTCAAGTATTTTTAGCTCAAAAGTTTTCCTGAGCAGGAGGTTACTTCTCTCTGGTTAATAACCCTCAGTGGATTTGTCTTCTAAGTACTCATCCAGCTTCTCCTTGAATTCTGTAGACTTTCCCTTCCCAGAACCCTATGCCACAGATGTGCACTGCAGGAAGGGCTGTGGGTTGATCTTAAACTCTGGAGCCAAAATATCTTGTTAGCCAAATGGTATCCATGATCTGAGGAGTCTGGTTATTTACAACTATTCCAACTGCCCTCAACTAGTATGCTGTTATGACAGCTGCTTTTATGTGGAGATTGACTGCTTTTGCACCCCAGAAAAACTCAAATGGAGGGATAATATGAAAATAGCAGTGAGCGTTTGTGTAGAGAAACATACCCTGCATGCCACAACTGTAGTGCCTGCTACCAACCATAAAACAAGCTACAGGAACCTAGACGACTTGTTATCGAAAACTTGGATGCTCTCTGTGAATTCCCAGTGCTCCTCTCCTCTAGCATCCTTGTTCTTAATGTCTGCTTGAGATTCTCTGAGCATTTGCAAAAGCAAGACCTCTCAGTGCTCCTTGAAAACTAGGAATTGCCACCATTCCTGTCGCAGGTGGAGAAATTTGGAGAGGTTTAGCCAACCCCAAACTCTAGGATGCAGCAGAGTCAAGAATCCAGACATCCTATCGCTCTGATCACTGAATAGTACATCTCTGTTCATTCTTGCCTTTGACCAAAGGAATGCCAGCATGTAACCTACACATCACTACATAGCCATATTTCTCAATTGTGCTAATTGAACTAGATACTTTGTTGGAGTATGTAGGCATATGTTAATTGCTGCCTGGGGAGCTGGTCTGTTTTTTCTTTATTTTATTCTTGCTGAAGGCAAATGAAATATTTTGCTTCCCTGTTCTAAGCAGGCAAGTAGATACTGTGCTTGAACTGCTGTGTTATTTTGCAAACCTGGGTTAGCATGCTAACCTAAGGATGCTAACACACCTATTACTTGCACTGTGCAGTTCCTATAAATGCACAATACTAGGCATTTGTGAACAAGAGGAAACATGCTTTTTCACACCTCTGCCTTGCGAGCTGAATCATTCATGCTCCATTTCTCTCTGGCTGTTCTTATGTACACCAGACATTTGCAGCAGCTGAACAGCCTACTTTGTGCAGTAAAGGACAGGCAGGAGGGCAGAGATAGTGTCCCATGTACAAAAGAAAGGACGAGAAGGGCAAAGAATAGTTCTGTTTTCCTCTCCAGTGTTGTCAGGGAAAGGCTGGTGAGGATCACTAACAGGCTGTTACTGATGGGTCATATGAGCGTGAAATAATGGCTAAATGAGGTCTCTGACATTAGCAAGTAGAGATGCGAGTTTTAAGCAGTCTACCTCACTGCTGTAGAAGTTGCTTGGTTTTATTCAAGGACTCCATTATCAGAATGTTTATTAGGCAAAACAAAATCAAAGCCTACCATTTAAAGCCCAGATGAAATTATTTACAATTAAACATGTACTAGATAAGGTTGCGGAGTGTCCTAGTAGTTCTGTGCTCTCTGTACTGCTTTCTCTTTCCAAAAGTCTCCAGCACCTTGCTGAAGAGCAATAGTATATTTGCCTAACTATCCCTGGAAAAAAAATATCTAGACTCCACTACCTAAATGAGAAGAGGTATGTTAAGGTGTAAGATCCCTTAACTGTGTTTTGTTACATTTTATTATGGCTCTCATTCATTACTGCACAGAGTGCCCGCTGGCACAGGATACAGTGATGATTAGTAGGCATATACATCATTACTTGAATGATAATTAATGCTGCAATAGACTTTTTCCAGCACAAGATGTTGTCCTGTTTCTAATCTGCACTGGTATGCTTATTTAATTCCTTTTGCATGCGGAATAGCCTGGCAATTGAGGGATTTGGCTCAATTTCCTGCTGCAGCAGATAGTGCAGCTCTGAAGTCAGTAGAGGCAGGGCGATTGACACCAACTAAACATCTAGTTCATGAAGTACAGGTTCACTAAAACATGCTGTATAAAGGTGGTGTGATTTAATGATCTGGAAAAATTCTTTCTGGAGGAATCAGCTGGGATAAGACTGGAAATCTTTGCTGGACTGGTGGTAGCATAGAGCAGCTTGTTTGCATGAAGAATTCGATGCCAAATACACCTTGTTCTGAGTTCCTCTGCATCTTTCTGTCCTTTTCCTCCTCAATCAGTACTTCATTGGATATAACTATTAATGGGACTTACTTACTTTTCTGTTCCAAGTACATGATAATTTAAATAAATGTTAAAGGTCCAATTGCATATTGTTAACCCTGGTAAGTATAGAGCTGGAATCTATTCCTAGATCAAAACTTGTAAAACTGGGGAGAACTTAGATGAAGGAATCAGACCTGCCTATTAATAGCCTGTCCAGTGAAGTAATGACAGAGGTTAGCAATATGCAGTTGGACCTTCAACACTTATTTAAATTACCATGTACTATGGAACAGCTGGATAATTGTGAATATTTTTTAAAGCATTCCCCCTCTCCCCCTAAAATGTGACAGGAATCGGATTTCCCTCTGGACTGCACAACTTTCATTTGTTTGTAGTAGTGAAGGAACATTTGTTTGAACAAGGATTTTTGGAATGCATTCACTGTTTATTTAGCGTGGGAGCAATAACTCGGTGCAAGTCAGCCAGCCTCTGCAAAGAGACAATTTTGGTATTTACTGCACCCCAGTCAGGGGATCTTCTGTATTCCCTGGTTTTCAGTAAATACTGTCGGCCCCTGAAGCTGGGCATTTCATACAAGATCCAAGAGCCACCTAAAACATTGAGGGAGCAGATCTCAAGGAGATGGATGTAGCCTGGGACTGATGATGGACAATCATCAGTGAGCTCCCACATTTGGCCTTGGAGCTCCTCTTTTTCATAGAGCTGAATCTTGTGGGAAACAGAATTCTGCAGTGGCAAACAGCAAAAATGTAGGAAAGACAGACATTTAACTGATTCTGACATAACTAAACAAGACAGACATACAGAAAAAAGGCAACTTTCCCAGGTACTATATGCATTTCTGAGAAACTGTGTTCTATTCTGGAGACGGGATTGTGAAGAGATTCACTCTTGAAGCTAATAGAGGAAGTTTAATCCTTACCTACATGGAGGAGCTCAGGAGTGCCAGCAAATGGGTATGATCATATGTGTGGTAGGAAGTAAATGGAGGATGCTTTATGATTTGAAGAAATGGGATTTACAAGGACTTTATATTGTGACAATAGGAGAAAATGTATTCATGTGACTTTGAGATGATCTGTGTTGCTTACTTGTGACCAGGCATGAATAATGTGGCTTTTTTAGAACTATGCTACTAAAAGACATTCATCATGTTACTCCATATGCTCCCATTATACTCTGGTGCGCAGGCAATTGCCATGTGGCAAACTGCTGACCTATGTGAAGCACAGGCACGTGGAGTGTTCCTGCTGCTATAGCTTATGCTCTATAGTATATCTTACTAACCAGAGAAGTACTTTAGCAAGTATTAGTTCTTTGCCCGATTTTAACCAACACCGCTTTTATGTTAAGAAAGCCATACCCATGGCAAATCTGATTTAACATGTTCTTGTGTCAGAGTCATAACATAGTATGGTCACAAGCAAGGTGCATGTATCAGCCTACAGCAGAACTTTCTGTCAGCTGGCCCTGCTAGCCCTTCCCAGAGCAATGTAAAAACATTCTTTACCTAGAAACAGTCACTCAGCTTTCTTTTAGCATCCCCAAGTTATGAACAGGCCCTGGAAATAGCACTGATATTAAACAGATTATTTCCTTCATCTCCAGTGAAATTTTGCTTTGCCGTACTGAACTTTGCCTGTCTCCTGAGTTACTTGAAGAGACTGTATAGCTATATTCTTAAAGGATAAACCACACTCAATTTCTTAAACTGTGATACACTGCCAAGCAGAACTTACTTGTAGGGTTACATGACAAGACGATGGAATTGCAGAGACTGAACCACTTCTGGACGTCAGGATAGTCTCCCCTTTTTAAAAAGTACTGGTGTCCCGAGTAATTGGGGTTCTCGTAAATCATCCAGCTGCCTTTTTCCACCTGAATGGAATTGCATCACATAGGACTGCAGGTCAAGGTGGTCGCTGCTACATTCGTAGCAGTGGCCCCGGAAGCTCTTGTCTTCATAAAAAAATGATCTGCAATATAAATATTTGCAAAGACTCATAGTCCATCCCAGTGTGTCAGAGCAGAGTACTGGCATACTGGGGCTTCCACTTACCTTTCCCATGTTTGGCAGTTTGCTGAGGTGAGAGCTGTGAGCGAACACTGTCGTTGCTTTTATATATCATAGCCCTAATGCTGCGTCTGCAAAAAGTAACACAAAAGGGCCCATTCTAAGCTGTGAGGAGATCTCATGTATTGTCTTTATTGCAGTTACGGCATTTATTGCATTTATCATATAGGACTCTCATTTTCTGGGTTTTGGGCTGCGTTTGCTGATGCTGTGCACAAGTGAATTATTGTGTAACTGTGGAGTGGACTACACTTTCAGCGGATATCAACTATTTCATGTGGTACACCTGACCCAATGGGGGATGTGTGCATAAGAATGGTTCTTCGCAGAACCTCCTTTGCCTGAAAGCTATCGAACTCAGCGGACCTGAGCAGTTTCTGGTGTAGGTCTGTTCCTTTCCTTCCCTTCCCCACATGGTGTCGATTACCTCTTGCCTAAGCTTGTCCCATGGTATTTGTTCAATTTTTCCTTTTGTGAGAGCAGATGAACTTTGCTTCTATTTCAATACTTTTTCACCCACTTTATCCTGGAAACAGGAAAAGTCTCCATATCATGTGGTGTTTTTCGCTTTTGCCTACTAATCCCTTCTATTGTGTACAAATTTTAGCACAGATGTGTTACAAGGAAATAGTGATTAAAAGTTTCAGTCCCTTCCTGGTGTGTGGTTAACTGTTGCATCCCTGAAGAATAAAAAGATTGCAATCAAATGGTTCTTATTAGGTGTTTATCAGTGTATCTGAATTACTGGCTAACATTATAAATCAGTTGGTTCAATTTTTTTCCCTTTGAAAGTCTGTTTTAAAAATTCAAAAAATAGCAAGCTGCATTAAACTCAAGTTGCTCTCTATCTGGAACCAGGAAGGATTGTTGTTTAACACTAAAACAGAGTGCTTTAACAGTAAAGCACAGCTAGCAGGTTACGGAAAACTGTATTCCTCGCTTTTGGAACTTTTCCTCTGTCGTTTTTTTCTTGTTTGGTGCAGGGCTGGAACAAACCTTGACTTGTTCTATTCTGATTATTATTTTCTTGAACCTAAATCTTAAACTCTTGAAAAAAACCTGCTTCATGGAATATGCAAAGCTGGTTATACAGCTGGTCTTACATCACCAGTAGGTGAGGCTTCAGATCAAAAGAAACTACTGCACTCCAAAACCAGATTTATAATCTTATGTATTTGGGGAAACTCATTCAAGCATGTAAAGGCCTTGTCAACATGATTCATCAGTTAACTTGGCATGCAGATGAACACCTTTGTAGATCTAGTTTATTTAAAAGAGCTCTATTTGCAACTCCACCTCCAGTGGAACAAATGAGTGTTTGTGCCTGTAAGGAGAGAGAACAGGGGAAGGTTTGGGAGACTGAGTGGAGTGCAGCTTTGCTTACAAGGTCTCAGACCAAAGAAAAGGGCTTTCCGTGCTGTGGCAAGAAAGGAAAGAGAAAGACAAGGGTGTCTTCTGGGGAAACAGATAGGGGGAATATGAAACCTCCCCCTTCACATCCTTCCATCACAAACCACTTCATTGATGTTGTTTTTAACTGTATCCTTATTAAATGACAGGGGGTAATGTGCACTCACCATTTCCAAACAGGTTAGATACCTTCCTGTCCTCTTTAGTATATTCAGACCTATTCTTCTGAGCTTTCTGGGTTACCTCAGACCACCTGCCTTCATCCTGTGGGATTTCCTTGTCATGTTGTTTGCTTGACTATTGTACTTGACTTGATGTATTGTTGCTATTACTGTAAGTAGAGTGTTCAGGCCTTGATCTTTGTCTGCAGGCTGGATGGGTTGCTGACCTGGACTCAATGGAACTGGCAGCAGGCAGTGTGAGCATGCACGAAATACTCAATACAGAACATTAGTGCAAAGTTCTCACAATACTTTAATGTCACATCTGACTCTATTTCAAAGTGTAATTCCTTGTGTATAGAATCATTTAGGTTGGAAAAGACCCTTAAGATTGAGTCCAACTGTATGGCAAACTGGTGGGTAGATCTTCAGGATGATGAATGATGTAGGGAAACAGTGGATGCTGCGTGGATTGCACACGAGTTCTTTAACAGCAGATGTTAATGCAAGTCGTCATGAAAGGCCATGAAGTCTCGCCCTGGATGTCTCTGGCAACCACACCACATACTTGCTTGACATAAAGGGACTATGCGTTTAGCACTGGCAGTGGGAATACCTGTGTGCAAGTACCTGGCAGATCACTTCCATAACAGCACCTGGCCTGGTGACAGTCGGCAGGATTTGGCAGTTGGTGTTCTCCCTGACTTTGCTTTGCTGCAGACAAACCCCTTTTTGGAGCCAGTCTGGGCTAGTTCCTGTTTTGAGCACCTCTAACCATTCTTGGATATAGAAAACGCAGCAGAGATGCTAGATCTTTCAACCATGACTCCCCTCGTGGAGCCAGTATCCTTTACATTGTTTTAAAGAGATTGAGTAAAACTGAATTTCTCATTGCTTTGACTCTGGTATTTGCTCTTGCTGCTGGCTGCCTCTTGAAGATATACAGTCCTATGCACTTAATGTGTTAGATTCCATCCTGACAAAATTGATTCTTTTCAAAACAGATTTGTTCTATTTTTGTCCTACAGATAAACCAGTCTCTCACACAAAACAGGGGTATTTTGCCATTCCAAGATGGATGCTAGGTGTTTTCACCTGATGTTTGACTAGGTAAAAGCTCTTCACCAAAAAGACAATTTTCAGGAATAGCTACAGAATCAGTAGTGACATGTCTGCAATCAGGATTACTGTACCAGAAATGAGGGGGAAATTGGGGCTTGCTTGCATGGGCAGTGCTCTAGTAACTCTGGCTACGGTCGAAAGGCTCTGACTCACAAGCTTGTGTGGGGCAATTTAACAAGTTAGCACCCCTGGTCCTGCAGGCAGGATGTCTGTGCCTCAGCTGCTGTGTTGTTCATGGCCAAGAGTGTTAGCTGAAACCATCACCTATTTCAGTGTCATAAACTGGGCTGTAAATGGCAGCACCAAGTTGCTACCACGAGTTCTGCTACTGGAGTCAGTCTCTGGGGTACAATGGGCAGCTCTTAAATTGCCAAAGGGAAAGGGGATGATGCCCTGTTCAGTTCCTCACTTGCTGTACAACATGATTTCAGGTACTTACTTACAAAGAACAGATCCAGAATGGTCTCTTATCTTTCCCACCGCGGATAGTATTGCAGTGCAGTGGTGGGCACCAACTGTATGCACGTGACAACTGTTGCTATGTGTGCACATATGATCAGAGATCTCTTCTGGGTCCTGTAGAACAAATTTAGGACTGCATCTCATCTGAGCTCTGAACTATGTCCATTGCTTTTTGCATAGCTGAGAAAAGATTTTGAAGTTGTTCTGGCTAATTGGTCTGGTCACAGCAAAGCCTTTTTTTTATTCAGGAGACAACATAGCTCAGGAAAGGAGGAAATTTCAGTCAAGGTGGCAGGCGGCTATCATTCACCAATCCCACTGTGCACACATCTACAAGCACCTTTCAGCTCCTTGATTCTGGCTGTCTGAAAACGTGAATGTGTGAATGGCAAACCACCTGATCTGCTGGGTTTGATTTTTGTGTACAGACAACTAGACACCAGCCAGCCAACAGGGGAGGGAGTAGCAAAGGGGAAGGTGCTTGCACTCTGAAAATGAAACACCATTTTTATGCTTATTAGCATAGCAGGATTTCTGTTGCTTACTCCTCTTAACTCCACCAGCCTTATCTATACAAACCAGGAAGTATTAGCCAAGGAAAAGTGAAGACCATGGCAGTACTCTAATAGCAAAGACAGCGCTGGAATAACACGGCTAATCACCTATTTGTTGAAGTCTTACTGTTTATTTTATTGCAGTTCAGTGAGCAAAAATCAGTCATGAGATGTTAATCTGTCTCTCTAGCTGTTTAATCTTAACCACCCCGTCGCCATTGTTCTCCTACTTACATGCTCAGCAGCAATATCCCCTCCTCCCCTCTTGTAATGACCTCATTTCAAAGTACAATTTCTCTCTGCTTTGGCTTTTAAGGGGTCAGACTGATGCTGTTTGAGCTGGCATGAAATTTGCTCAGGTCCTGGCACTGGCTGCTGTCTACTGCTCTACTGAATTTGTTTGCAAGAACAGAAGCCTCTGTTTAGAAGCTGATGGATGCTCTGAGCTCCAGGAATGAGCCTGAGCTGAATGTGACAGTGCAGGCCTGTCCCAGCAGTGAACGCAGGCCATGGAGGAGAGGTAGGAACTGCTAAATGGGATTGGATAGTGCATTCCAGCAATCCCGCTTCCTGCCCAGTGAACTAACCAGGTCAAGACAGCTGATGCTGCAGAAAGTCATGGCTAAAGAGTTCCTGTGTAAGGAGGGTGATGTTGCTGTTGATCTTAAGTCCCTTCTAGCCTTCTCATCTGACTTCCTTAGGCCTTGAATTTTGGCTCACGTGGCTTGAAAGGAAAGTGGGGGAATGCATGGTATGGCTAAGAAGCCCCATCAATATCAGCACAAAGACTCACCAGTTAATCTGCAATTTTTGAATGTACCAAGCTGTGTGGTTAGGTCTTTCCCCATGGACAGCTCAGAATTGAAAGGGCAGGTGTTTACAGCAACTATGTTTCATTTTAGACTGATTTTAACAGGAAATTTGTGATGTTATGTTAAAAAAAAAAAAGAAAAGCTGTGCACCTGGTGAGTTGAAAGCAAGCTTTGAGTCCATGAGGACTTCTAAAAGATCCTTTGAATCCCTGATTAAGTTTAACCATTCCCAGCCCTTCTTGTGTAGTGCTGTCTTTTGGCATCTCCATAAACAGGGTCAGTGACTGAGAATCAGCAGGCAGAAAAAGAAAAATGTTTTGCTTCACAAGTGTTTATTGGTTTTTCCTTTAGCAGATATTTTGCATTAGAGTACAGGACCATCTCCAAGGCATGGGTTAATGCAGCTGTATAATATGTGACCATACTTTGGATGGATGTCTATCCCCTGGCTAGAAGTAGCTGGGAATCTTCATTTCTATAATTTTTATATGTAACAAGCTCTAATGGAGCCTTTCTACCCTGCAGTTAGCGTTAAATGCACCTCTCAGCAGTGAACACTTCTACTACCCCACTGAGCCCTGAAACTTCTATGGAATTAATTAGAAAGAGTCCTATAGAAACACCCCATGCTGTGTGCCCAGGCTTCCAGCCAGAGGAACAGAGGGATGTGGAAGAAGAACCATGTGCACCCAACTCTTATCGCAAGGTAGAGTTAATACAAGGATGAAGGTTGTGACAGCTCATCTAAGAAATGGGGGGTGTTCTTGGGCCGCACAGCATGGACCTAACAGAGACAAACCATTAGGGACCTACGAACAGGGAATGGAAGACAGTTAGGCTTCAGTGCTACGCTGGCACTGCAGGGAGAGGCTTTTTCTTTAGCTGAATCCTTTAAGGAAATAAAGTAAGACGGTTAAAGGGGAGAGCTGAAGAAAACGGGATCGTCCTAAGAGGCACAACCCTCATGTCACATGCAGGGAAGCTCATTCCTGCCCCATTCTGGATCATGTGTGGGAGTTGCACAGCACTGTGGACAAGCGGAAGGGTGTATTCCCTGCCTCTGAAGTGCTGCATCCCCTCTTTGGCTCTGTAAAAGTAGCATGGTAGGTTGAGAAGCAGTAGGGATGCACTGGGAAAATGTAAACTCCCAACACACTGGCAGGGAAACAGGAGAGAAGTGGCTAAGGGAAGAGGAGGGAATGTCAGAGTCTTGGGTACACGATATGAGGGGTGGGAAGGAAGGAATGACTGCTAAGATTTAAAAACCAAAAAAAGAACCCCAAACCACAAGTTGCAAATGCATTACCAAAGCTATGGTAGAAGACATCAGTTAGCTCACCTACAGCTAAGTGAGGTACATGAAGTCTGGGTCTTTGTTATGTCTTTGCTTCCTTTGCATTCCTTGCTTTTGAATCTGTTCCAGGCTTCTCTGGAGAGATTCCTTGTTTTGCTTCTGTAGTTCCCTGCAGGATGCAAATGTTAATAAGCGCAAGCACAGCACGCAGGGCTGAATCCATCAGAGAGATGGGGACTGCATGGCAGATCAGCTTCCCTCCTGCTGTGTGACATGTGATGCACATTGAACTCGAGGCTATGGGGGAGCCCCTCTACTTGGCGAAATCCAGCCCTGCTGCTGCTACAATGTTTTCTTAGGTCTCCTGCTCAGTGGAGCTGCAGCAAACAATAGGCTTTTGCAAATCATGGGCAAATAGAAAGGCAGAGCCTAATTCATGTACATGCTAGGCTAATCTGACATTACTGGGTTCTTTATGGAGTCAGTTTTTTGTTAATTTTTTTTTAAATAGTCTTCAACTGTTTTTTTAACCTAAAAGTGATAGTGGTGAATGTGTTTTGCAGGGATATTAGCCAGAAGGGTGCCTTCCATGCGTATGTTGCGTATTACTGGAGTTGAGTTGTTGAGTATTACTGGAGTTGTTGAGTACTGCAGTTGACTTTCCAGCTCATGCGTGACACCTCCTGCCAAGGAGCCAGTTGCTGTGAAAGTACAATTTAGCATTGACACTATATTATAAATTTGTGCTACTATGAAACTTCTCATGCTAAAGAGTGCTGAGCAGGGCAGACATGAAAGGCTTTGTAGGCTCTGGGTGGCTTGAGGTGCCGGTCTAGCTGTGACATTCAGTGGCAGTGTTGCAGAAACAGTTATACTGGCTTGTGTGAATTCTTCAGACCTACTTTGTCAACCTGTTGCTTTCCTCTGGTGAGCGAGTCCTGTTGCTTGCTGTCTTTCTTAGCTCTCCTTGCTGAACAAGGGTTGGGCTTTTGATACGCTGCTGCTCTCCGGTACTTGATGCCTTGGGAACGAGAAAGGGCCTCACATCATCTTGGGCTTACAGGGGGCCACCAGGCTGGTTTACAGACCTACTGCATGGGATCAGTTGCAGTACATGGTTGGAGATAAGGGGTTCCAGCTTCAAATTCCCTCATGTTCCTGCAGTTACTCTGTTTTGCTGCACTTGGAGAAGAAGCAGGGAAGGGGGGGTGGCTCTTTCACTGGCCAGCAGCACAACTGACCTTTGCAAAAGTCCTAGTAATAGTCCAAGCTTAAGAACAAACAAGTGATTGTGGGACATGAAGGCTGATCCTATCAGAAATGTGTAATCTTATTGTTTACCTCAACTTGAGGAAAATGCCCCTTTCGCAATTGTCATGAGCTTAGGAGCCTGAGCTAAACACTATTTCTAGGCTACAATGAGAAAATGCCTGTACCTCACCCCCTCCCCACAAGAGAACAGGCACAGACCAAGTTTACACTATCCTTTCCCTGTGCAGCTGTTAGAGCTCAGCAGGCTGTAACTTGGTGGCTCTGCTGGGCCAGGTGCTGCTGCCCCATGTCCCCCTGCCCTGGCCTTGTGGGAGTTGGGGTGAATTGTGCTCACTTTGCTTCCAGGCATACTCTGCAGCTTCAGGGGCAGTCAGCATGGCAAATGGATGCACGGAGAGCTTGAAAGGCTGAATCCAGTCGTCCTGGAAGGACAATTCATAGATTAGTATGTCTGCAGAAACTATGTGCCAAGCCAAATGAGCATGCTCTTTTGTGGTCAGCTGAAAGTTAGATAACTGCTTCAGAGGTCCTGATGGATAAATGAGCGCAGCTTTGCTGGCAAGTTTTTGTCCTGGATGCTTGGCCCACCCACCTTCTTGAAGTGCCCATCCCCACTGCCCAGGCATTTCAGTTGTCCACACAGTAGCTGAACTGCTGCATTTTATAGCCCTGTGTGTACTGCTGCAGACTGGGGATTGTGATCTGCCAAAACATCCTGGCATGCAGCCTGTGGCTGCTCAGCTGTTCACATGTCAGCTCCTGAAATGTCTGGACAATGGGGTAGGAAACTCTGAGAAGCAGCAAGCAGCTGGGATAACAACCATTACGTCCATCTCAGGCTAAGATGTCCCTTCTCATGAATCAGAAATCTTCTGGATCCTAAATCCCACTAGGATGTGCCTTAGGCTCCCTAAGTATCTATATATCTTGGTAAAGCTAGTGCTTGGTTTTCAAGGAGATCTAAGCCAAAGCTTCAAAAGTGATGGGCGATAACGGGAATCTCCACTGTTTTACTTTGATGGGAAACGGGAAGGGGGGCGCGGGGGAAGAAAAGATAACCAAACCTGAGGTCAACAGAAATTGAATTTTGAGATGGGCTGGATTCCAACTCTTTGAGACTAGGACTCTTAAGGAGGCATAAGCTGTGCTCCAAGAGTTACTGTTAATGATAACAGTAGATTTAACCTCTTAAACTACTTAGGGCTTTGCAAAATGAATTATCCTTAGTTTCCAAATTCAGCAAAGCATTTCCATTCCTTTGTCATAGACTGGGAATGATCTTAAGCCCGTTATTAAAATTAAGCAGTGTTGTTGCTGAAATAGAAACTGGAGATCCTGATAACAATGGCTTATCTTCCTCTTCAGAAAATTTTGTAACTTTGCTACCTCATGACCATCAAGCAAGTATCCCCGAGTCCACTAGGGACAGGATCTAGGCAAGTGCACAGTAACATGAGATGATCAGAAAGACTATTTCTGTTCTTTCTTTGTCTCTGCTTGCATAATATCAGAATATAAATCAAAACTAAAAAACTACTATTCCACCCCCCCCAAAAAACCCAAACCAAAACACCATGGGAAACAGCATGAGTAGCGGGAAAACTTCCAAGAAAACATCACTCCTCTGCAGTGTATGGTGTGCACACAAAATGGAGATTTCTAAAAATATCCTGGGTTGGAAATTCCTAGAGAAAAGGATTCCTGCCCATGAGGAGCATGACAGTAAAAATACACAGTGTAATGTTCACAGCAAAAGGAGGGAGAGCTGATCCACCCACTTATCCCAGGGGCAGAGGGGAAGATTCCCTCCTTCGAACTAACATGTTGTGAAATGCCCCTACATGGCATCTAGCGGCATTTCTAGTTCTTGACATGGGAAAATTCAACTAAGAAAGGTTATGGCCAAGGCTGTTCTGGTGCATGTAGCTGTGAGCTGGAGTGTAGCTCTAGCCCTTTCTGGACACCGGGTGGCAGTCTGTCATTAATATTACAGCTAAGCATGACCAAGGTGGAAAAAAAAAATTAAGCGCACCAGAAACACTGTGAATTACATGTGAATCATTTATTATAGTCTGATTACAATTCCACAGCAACTTCCAGTGGTTGCTTGGGAAACATCAATAAAGTCTGTGTTACTGAAAATAAAATCTACATATTTCAGCACAAACGCTCTTTCGTTCAATAGCTGGGCCATATAGAATGCTTTCTTGTGACTTAAGTCGTGAATTAAAAACTATAATACCTCCCCTATTTTTTAAAGGGCAATTACACTTACATGATTAATGATATGCTGCTAGAGAAACTTGCTCTGAACACAGGCAAGGTCCTTGTGAAGCAGGCTATACCTCCTCGGACCTGCATAGCCTCCTTCCCCACTCCACATCAATGGTAATTAGAGCACGCTGGTGGGAACGCTCCTCTGTAAAGCTCGATGCCAAAGACCCAGGAGCTGGGTTACATCTTAGTGTGGTTGTGAATAGCTGGACTGCCCTTTTTGTGCCTCTCCCTGGTGCGCTGTAAGGTAGAGGAGGAGGTGAATAGTTCAGCTGTTTGCTGTGTTCAAAGAGAGAAGGCTAGAGCTAGTTTGCTATTACCAATGGGACAAAAGCGAAAGGGGCAAATTACTTCAGTTTAAAATGTAACATTTTCTAAAAGGCACAGATGTTGTATGATCCAAATGCATTACGCCTTTATGCAGCGGGAGATTCCTTCCACTTTATTGCTTATAGCACACCAGCCTAGGCAGTAGGCTGGTGGGAGAATGGGCCAATAGCTTACCATTGCTATGGCCAAAGCTAGGAGTCACTGGTACCACTGAACTGGTACCTCTTCTTTGGTGGCCTCTCTCAGACCTAAAGGGCAGAAGACATCAAAATGTTTGGGGTAGATTCTGCAAGGTGTGTGATGCTAGCAATGCTGAAAGACTGTTAACTATGTTTGGGAATGGGATACCACTTTAAGACTGGGGCTAAGTGCAGGTGTTCGTGTCAGGGCAGGATAGGATTGAAGAGTTTTAACTGGTGAAATCTCTGCAGGGCCAAGATGAGATCTGATCAGTCAAGCTGGAGTAAGTATCTCCTTTTTGTCTACTGAAGGCTTTTTTTTTTTTTTTATCCATTTGGTTGCTCAGTTACATTTGTCTGCTGTATCCAGTTTTGCCTGAACCAAATACACAGTTTCTTTTTCTGGTAGCCTGGGGATAATTTTCAGCATGGGTCCAATAGAGGAATGGCATGACACAGTCAAACAAGCCGCTTCTGCCCTTTGACGAACGAAACTGTCTCCCTGAAGCTAAGCTACTGAAGACAAAGAGCTTTTATGTGTCTGTGCTTTCCCTGCACTAGCACTTTGTTTGCTTGGGTGGGCAAAGCCCGATGCCAGTGTGCAGGTCAGAAAGGAACCATGAAGTCTGTGGTCAGCCAGGCATTTAAGCCAGAAAGAGGCATGCCGATAAGCCTTCATAAACCTCTAAACCCAGGAGCACATCATTCAAATATTCTAGCATGTAATGGGTGACTTTTTAGACTAAAAAGATGAAGCAGGGATTTTAGAAGTAGCCCTTATGCTGCTACAGGTTTCTGATCCCAGTGATGGTGTAATGAGGGAAGCATCAAGAGGTCAAACTCTAGAAGTTAAATATAGTAAGCACCTTTCCTCCCCTGCCTAGTCTCAACTTCCCTTGTTTTTTCATGGTTACATTCAGTCTGCCCCAATTCCTTCTGTGAGGTGATGGGTAGCAAAGGAGGTTGGGCTCATGTGCGAATGGTTTCTGTCTGGCATTGCTCTATACTTCTTACTTTTCCTCTGTGCTTTTGTCCCTGCAGGCCATGGCGTGGAGGGGAAGCCTCCTTCTAAGAGCATGTCTCTCTTAATAGTCACCCCACACGCCTCCTTACATGTGTCCTCATGTCTCCTTCCCTAGTAGCTGCTGCTCTTCCTTAAATACATTTCAGTAGAGGTGCCATGTGCTTCTCTAGCTGAAGTTTGGGCTCATGCTTGGCTGCTTACATGGGTTTCTGAGTTGACTGGCACAGGGCAGCTCATGGTCTCCTCCCATATAGGCCACCACTGCAGTCCTTGCTGCCTGAACCCTGCCACTTAAGCCTAACACAGTACCCGTGTGTGAACTTGCATGAAAGCAGTAAACCCTGCAATTTATGCCCAATATAAATAGAAAGGTGTTTGAACTGGGAACACAGAAGTTGTCCCGACGTCTAAAACTGCTCAGGTCTTACAAGCTCCCTAAGACCTGATGGATCATTCCACATGGACGTTTCATTCCCAAAGAGTGGGGATGTGACTTGTCTGGAAGGTCTTAAACAGTATTGGATTCCTTTGCTTATGTAAATACACTCTTAGAAATCTCAGATGAAGGGAAGCAGGAGGCACACACTCTGCGGCCTGTCTTGAGAGCTGACTATACCCAAACAACTCTGGTGTACTGGCTGACAGCAGGCCATGTTGTCAGAGCACTGTGCCCAAGGAAACACAGTCTCCTTCTCTCTGGAGGCTTTTTAACTGCAAATAATGACCCAGACTGTGCTACAAATTGACTAGGACAGAGATTAAATGACTTGCCCAAGTCAGACAGTCTAGTCTAATCTGCAAGTCAGGGTAATGTTATTTCTTGTCTCTGCAATAACTGAATTGCAAAATCTTGTGCAAGTTTTCTGTTGTTATTGTATGATTTGGCACAAGGATACTTCCAGACTCTAGTGCATGTTTTCCCTGCAGGTGCACAGGTAACACAGATGACCTCGCAGTCACGGAGTTGCTGGTTTGTTCTGTTTAATCTGTGTGTTCACCTTCCATAGGACTGCAATGCACTACAAGTAAAAATTGGCTTAGCACTGTTTTCTTTTTCTCCTCTTTTTCACGCTGCAATAAAGGGAGAATTTAAAGCTCTCTCATGGGTGCCATCTCTGATCCTTTACTGGTATCCAGGAAGGATTCCTAGGATGCAGATACTGAATCTCCTTGAGCAGTGTCATGTAATGCCTATGCAAGAGTCAGAGTACCCTTCTGAGAGTTGGCTTCTGTAAACGTAGCACTGATTGTATGAACCTGCCTAAACACGACCCCAGATTAAGACCTGCAGTATTGGCACACTGTGCTAAGCAGCATACAATAGCTTACAAAAAAACCCATGGAGGTATTGAAAGAAGTCTCTGTCTTGCAGGGTTAAAGGTCTCTAGCCAAATTTCACATCTTTGGTTCCTCTGACGAATGCCTTCTCTCAGACCTACAGCACATTTTCTTAGCTATTGTCCCCTGATGATTTCTGGTTTGAAACCTGAGTGGACTGGGGAAGAAGACTGGCCACAGACAAGGTACATCTTTGGCAGCCAGATGACAATCCCAAAGGAAAGCACTAACTTTGGATAAAATTCACACTGTCGCACCTAACTTGTGGTCTTGAATGCTACCTGAACACTTATATTCTGCTGTAACAAGGAGATACATGAGAGTTTATTGTAGGATGTTGCCAGCTATCATCCACATATTCCCAACCACTGCTGGTCTAAAAGTAGTGTCTTCCATAGAATGAAGTCTCTTCCCTTTATTAGTATGGGAAAGCTGGAATAAACAGTAGCTATAATAATAGACCCCCACACAATACAATCTGCAAGCAATTAAGAAATGTGCTGCACTCTGCAAATTTGACAGACACACACCCTCAAGACTAGCAGCAGGGATGAAGTACCCCATGGATAACTACAACTGCACATGGAGGCTTTACACCTCATTACGATGCTGAAAGGCCACCCACAAGGCTCTAAGCTATAACGGCAGATCTGAGAAGGGAATAGTTCAACAGTGTTTACTCGGAGTGAGAACAGAAATAATCCACGTGTGGATCACATTCTCAGAATGCCAGCCCAATGCACTACGTGCTGGACCAGGCCACTACAGGTAAGAAAGATCTTCACTCAGACCCCTAGTAGAGATGCTGAAAAAACAACAAATCACTCACATTTGCAGAGCTTTGCCAGTGTGTTGCTGAGGGCCTCGTGTTGTAAATCTCAAAGATCTCTTCAACAGGAATGCTGTTCTGTGAAGACAGGTAAAGAGAGAGAGGTTCAGCTCTCAGAAGTAGTATTCTTTAAAGTGAATGTGTGAAATCCAGCTCATATCCCCTTCCTTTGATCTCTGAAACAGCTTTCATGTGAACTCCTAGTATTGTTTCATGCTGCTAGTATGAATCTATTGAGATCTGGTCCTGAAAATTTGCTCACCATTTTGCACTTGGGTGAGACAAGATAAGTAACCTATACACACGCACAGGGCCACCTACTGAAACAACCTATTTTGTTTCCTAAGGCTGAGCAAAACTTAATGGCTACCTGATAAAAATGAGAGAGAGTTGTGATATTTGCACTGCCTGTATACTGTGCTTTCAATGAACAAAGACATCCAGAGTGCAGGGAGCATTTCTAGACAGGTGCCATAGAGCAAAAGATATTGCTATCTTTCTTGCCCTCTTACCATTAATATTCCAGCATATGAAGATAGTATCATAGCTTCTCTCTCAATTCGGTTGGGATACGTGTATCGGTTGCGAGACGCAAAATTCCTGTATGGTATTTTGAATAAGAAGATTATTAGCCTGGTGTTATAAATGCAAAAAGTAGTCCTGGGCTCAATTCACTGCTGTTTTTACATTTTCACACTGGTGTAACCCACTGCAACAGCAGGGCCTTAGCTTTGCAATACTCACATTTTCCCTCTTGTCAGTGCAGTCTGAGCATCCAAGTCACTTAGCCACAGCAAACCAACACTGAAGGCTAAGTTGTAATGCACCTGGAAAGACAGAAGAACCTTATGTGGTTTTTTTTACTGTAATTGCTTGACTGAGGGATGACAGAAAGACCAGAGAAATGCAGGGAAATGTGAGCTGGAGCCCAGTATTTCTTAACTACACTGGGTAGCTCACCAGTTGTAAGACACTTGCTGAGGTTTGAGGGGTTTTAAACACACCCAGGAAGACTTTCTCAGCTTAGCTGAAAGTTGTTTTGTTACGCACAGACAACTTCAGTTTGTGAAGAATTCCCTTTGGTTAGTTGACTTAAACTTTATCAGATGTCCTCTGTGGATGAGCTTTGTCTTGCTGAAAAATCAGCACAAACTTGAATTATCTTGGATACATTATACCTGGATGCTATTCACAGCCAATCTCTTTAGATACACATTTTAGTAACGGGCTTTTATTGATCATTGTAGGAAAAGGTTATTCAGCTGTACCAAACAGCCATCCTTCAGAGCTCTCTATAGCCCTGCAGTTAAAGAGGATAGGAAGTAAGAAGTCAGGTGATTACCATGTCATCTAGAAAGGTGGGCTGCCTTTGTCCTCTTGGATCAAATTCATTTTCTTGTAGTTTGATGCCAACATAATCTCCCCTTAAAATAAGAAAATAACTCCAAATTACAACTGGTTCTAAGCAATCCAGTGCATAAGAAATGTAATAGATGACTCTCAAGCTAGTGCAAGACCGGGGCTAAATTTGGTATGATTCAGGGCTAGGAATCTACTGCAGGATTTCTCACAGACACCTCCTAAGTAGGAAAGCTGTTGGTTTTCTGCATCACTGCTAATCTTAGCTTCCCCCAAACCACACTGCTGTCTTCCCCAAAGGCTCCAAAATATAGGAAGAGGTACAAATACAGATCAAGTATTTAAAGTCTGGGGACTCACAAAAGGGTTTCACTGTACAGCCAAGTGACTGAAAGAGATGCTTCACTGGTGCTCATTCTTCTCATTCAGGGGAGGCCTGATTCTGCAATCTTTCCTCAGACTAAGTACTACTCATCCATGCAAATAGTGCTAGGGAAGATGGCTACAGGACTTGTATAGAGTTGTCTGCTGGGCACTCCTGCATCCAAGAGCATGAGACACTGCTGCATGAACTAGGAGACTGGCGCTGGCTGCATGGCAAGGGAGGAACGCTGCACCTCCCTGATCCTTCCCACTGGCACAGAGCAAGTTCTGGGCTGTGATATCTCTACTGTCGCATATGCAGTCAGGTCTCACACTGCAGACTGCATGTAAGAAAATTAAAAGCATCTCAAAGGAAGTCTGTTCATACTTTCCAGCAAGAGAAGACTAAGGTTTTACAGTTGTCATCCAGCTAGGATTGCAATCCTTTGCAATCAAAACAAGTCCATCTCAAATGCAATGAAGGCAGTTGTAGGCAGTTACTACTCACAGGAGTTTTTCAATCTCTTTCTTCAGGCATTTTCTTTCCATACTCTAGCTGTCACTGAAACATAAGCTCAATGGGACCTAGGAGAGAGAAAAGGGCATCCTACCAAGTATCTCTGCAAGTGAGCAAATCTGATTCACAGATAAAGAGTATGGGACACTTGGAGATCCCCTACAAAAATCTGGCCAAAACCATTTCCCAGGTAAGACTGCAATAGAAGCTGAGAAAAATCTAGTCAAGAAAGAGAAAACAACATGCACAGTACTGAAAGTGAGGGTAAGGAGTTTGGTAATGGGAAATGGGCAGAATGAGCCCATTTAAGATGAGCATCAATCTTGAGTGTCAGTTTGCAGGTTGCTTGCATCCCCATCACAGTGATGGATATTCTCTCATATAATGCAATCTATTGACCTGCTGCCACTTCTGAGTTTCTTAGTACATGGCTTGCTCTCCGTACTGTGTGTGTATTGATCAGATCTATGTGGTACAAAGAGGGGATGGACTGGGAAGAGGACAGGCTGGAAGAGATGAGGTAACAGCTGGCCTAACAGGACACAGCAAAGAGAGCAGCCAGCACCTGGCCCACGAATTTATTGTAAAATCAAAGTGCATGCTTCACTCCTCTGCTCTGAAATACACAAAGTAATGACATACCTAGTAAGCTGTCTGTGTTACTGGATATTGTCCCCCTATTCTCTCTCTCATACATGTACACAAGAAATCACGCACTACCTGTGTCAACTCTTGCAATAGCCCTCAGGATCTGGGTTTGGAGCCTCTCTGACTTCAGGTATCTATAAGAAGGAATTCCCTCTTGATGTTGCTCTTCCTTTCTTGCCTCTGCCACTCAGTTTGTGTGCCAGGGAAATTAGGCTATGGCTTCACGCAGGACTGCAGCTTTCTCCCGTTGCTTAGAAACAATGCTGCTGAGCTGACAGAAATTAGAAGAAAAAAACCCAAAACAACACAGAGAAGAGGTTAAACCTGCACCTTCAGGTTGGGTTATCAGTTTCAAGCTAAATGATCCTTTTACAGTTCTAGGCATTGAGTTTCACTGCTGAGTGGCTAGTTGCAAACATAGAAGACATGGTAACAAGGGAGGCAGAGACTCTTCACTGGGTTTTTGATGGATCTAATTGCCTGTAAAAGAAGCTATCAGCTTCCACTGTTCCAGCATTCCACCGTATGGAACAGTGAAAAACTAGATCTGATACCTCCCAAGAGCCCATCTAGGGTTCCATTTGCAGTGTTTATGGCATATAGCAAGGATCCTGCTACTTGTTCTTTCATCAATGTTATGTTTTTGCTTACGGTATTAGGAGAAATTCTAACAGCCAAGAAATCCCCACGACTTACTAAATCCTGCTGTTGTCCTTCCAATGGATGCAAGGCACATCTTGCACAGGATTGCTGATGGTAGCCAATGCATCAGAATGACTAACAAGTCAGTGAGAGGCTATTGGATTTTGTAGATTAGGAAGGTTTGCAGGCTGTAGTTCTGAATGGAATGAGCCATCCCCCTTGTTGGGAATGTACTTCTCATGCTGTTAACTGATTACCTATTAAACAATACAAATAGGTTTGTGAGACATGATCATAATGCTGCCTCTCTTTGTGATGGCCTAAGAAAACATGAAAGCAAATGTATTATCATGAGAGATAGATGTTTTCCAGGAAAAAGCCTACTTGGTATTTACAGAATTTGTTCTGTGCTTTCTCTTCCTTATTTCATTTCACCACTCTCTTTCCAAAGCCCAAGCTTTAGGCACGTGTCTAGGCAGGTGCAAGAGGTAAAGGTGGCGGACATGCTTCTGCCACCTACCGTGACTTTGCCATAGCAGCGGAAAGCTACGTGGGCAGCCACTGAGGGAGGGCTGGAGTTTGGGAATGGCCCCTCCTAGCAGCGTTAGATGCTTATGGCCATTCTCATTAATTCTATGACAAAAGGAGCACCGAGCTTAGCACTTCCCCACCTTTCATTCTAGCTGCGGGGCTTGTAATCAAGTTGGATTTGATTTCTAAGGGCATCCGTCTGGCAGGCATTGTGGCAACCCCATGTCTCCAGTAGAGCTGCTGCTTGTTTGCTCTGCTTTGAGAAACACAGATCTACCGCCTGCCTTTCCTCCAGTTACACCTACCCAGGGCTGATCTGCTGGTATGGTCAGGCGAGTGTGAAAAGTGACCTTCACAAAGTGAACATAGCCGTGCCAGGACTGACCCAAAGTCCTGCTAACCCAACTCCTCTTCCATTATGTGGTGATACCCTGATGAAGAAAGTGACTTTCCTGAAATGAGGCTGGTCCCTAGCCCTGCAGTGAACTGACCCCTGCTATTCTCCCAAAAGCAAGAAATGCCTCTGTATCATTGCAAGACAGGGAGGGAGGTGGCACTGTATTTGTGCTCTTCCTGGGGAAAAAAATAGCAGCCACCAGGGGATGCCTAGGAAAGAGATGGAAGAGCTGTGCCATTAGGCATCAAACTTTGTTTATTTCCCCATTCTCCACTGATTTGCAGCTCAGGACCTTCTTGAGCAAAAGGTGTTGTCTTGGCAGTTAATAGCCCTTGCTTGTTTTTTACTTCCACAAACTTGTCCAATCACTTTTTGAAACGTGAGTAATTGACATCTGCAATATCATCTGGCAAAGATTTCCACTGTTTAAATAGGGCTGCGTGGGAAAGGGTCTCTGGTTTTAAGCTGTTGACTGCTAATTTAATTCGCTAACCAGTGTCCTTAATAAACTTAGTAAAGTAACTTAGTAAACTTAGTAAGAGCAAGTTTAGGCCCCTCGAACTGTGGAATTTGTCAGGCGCGGAGCACAGAATACGTATCAGAGAAGGATACTTAAGTGTTTTCCCCGCACCATAGCACATTTAATGCCAGTTGCAGGTTCCCCAGAGTAAGAAATAAAGCAACAAGCAGGTCTGCATGCCTGCAGCATGGCTATCCACTGCAGGTCTGATTTTCAGGGCTGGTATGGATGGTGTTTTGTCAATCTACTACTTAAGTTGGAAGGAATAAATTTATTTAATAATTCACTTGATTTAATGCTCATCAGCTAATGTATTAACAAGTACCACATAAAACCATAGTAGGAGCAGGATTTAGGACTCTTGCAAAGGGCTACCATTCACGTGTGTGTGGCAGCTGGTAGAAGCATTTTTGCCAGCCTTGTTTGTATTGCAAATTCCCTCTGCACTTCCACTGTCAATTGCTGTCCACCAAACTATTTGGCTGCTTTTTCCTTACATGTCATTTCCTTAAAATATGTAACATGATCACACCTGCACATGCAATGTCAACTTCTTGAGGACAAATTCGAAAGAGTCTGGAAAGCAATACATTAACTTGGACTGAAATGTAAATTGCTTAAGAAAAAAATTTCCTTTTAATAGACTGTAAAATGTCACCTTTTCGCAGGTGAAAGCTTGCAAGCCAGGTGCTGCATTCTGCGGACGAATAAACCCTAACTTTTGGGTGAGATCTGTCCTTCAGAACAGCCCTCGGGCTTTCCTGAGGCGTTTCAGGAGCGCTGTAGCTCTGCGTGCCCAGAGCAAGCTGGCAGCAGCGGCGCCGAGGGGCCGCGCTGGCGCCTCACAAGCACGGCCTCAAAGTTAGGCGCTTCCAGCCAGAAGGGTGGCGGGGCCGCGGCGGCTGAGAAGGCGGCATTTCGGGGTCCCCTTTCCCCGTGAGAGCGGCTATGTCCTTGGCTTCTGCGGGCCGGCCCGACCCAGGGGCGCAAAATGGCGGCCACAGGGCGACGGCCGCTCCCCCCGCCGCCATCCCGCGGGGCGGGGCGAGGGGCGGGCTGCCCGCCGACCGTTTGCATTCAAAAGTCTCCCGGCGGGCAGGGCTTCCTTTCCCACTCTCCCGCCTTCGTCCGGCCGTGGCGAGGGGCTGCCGCCCGCCGTCCCGGGGGCTCGCCGCGCCGGAGGTGCCGAGGCTGCCGCCCTGCACACAGGTGAGGGGGGCCCGTCCGCTCGCTCGCCCGCCCGCTCCGCTCCCCGCGAGCGCTGAGGGGCCGCTGGCGCAAGGGAGCCGGTGGAGGGGCTGTAACGGCCCGCGGCGGCCGTCGTGCCCGGGAGCAGGGCGAGGTGCGGGGTGCCTGCGGGCGGCCCTGCGGCCTCCTTCCTTCCTCCCTGCCGGCGTCGGTGCAGCAGTGGGGCGGGGGGGCGATGCCGCAGGTACGCTTCTCGGGGGGAGTGTCGGTCTCGGCCGGTGAGTACTTGCTGAAGGGAAGACTACGGGTGGTGACCTTGCTCGGTGTGGCTCTCTCCAGCTATGGCATCTCGGGAGGCTTCTGAAACATCCTTCTTCAGCCTGAGTGGTGTGAGAGAGCGGATGCGGGAGAAGAAGAACGGTGCCTTGAGGACTGCGAAGTTGAATGCCTCGCTTGCATCAAAAATCAAAACGAAAATCATTAGTGAGTGTATTTTGCCTTGCAGCGTGTGCGGAGGCTGGCAGTTATGTCAGCTTATAACTGTGCCTGTGGCCGTGGCCGTGGTGGGTGGCAGTCTCTTACCCAGAGCTGATATTTAACAGCTGCTCCTCTGCCTGTGGGTGTCCAGTGAATTCAGTACCCTGCAAATGAGCATCAAGTGCCACTTGAGGTGCCCAAAGGTGTCTGAGGTATCTGGGACTGGCAGGTTTAAATACACAACCTTTGGAGCAGCAGCTGGGGGCATCACAGGCTGCTCGGCAGCATCTCAGATGGCATTACACAGCTGTGTCTGGGTAACCGAGTCCTCAGGGTCCAAACAGCAAAAATAAGAGGTGTGGAAAGTATTTTAGTGTATACAGAACCCTGTGCAGAAGCTAGCCTAACTGTGATTTGTTTTTATGGGGGAAATAATGCAATGATAGTGCATGAGATAATTTGGACTACCTTGAAAAAGTTATGTATTTCTGTTACTTTTATTTATTAATATTGAAATTGGGAAACATGGATCTAAATCTGCTCAGGGCTACTACAGGGGATAGCAGGTTTTTCTCCCTCTTTTTGGATGGAGATAAGGACTCAGATCTATAGGTGACTTGTTCAAAGTCAGAAGCATATCTTTCGAAACTCAGCACCTGATCCATGCTGTAGCTTGCTGGCTGAGCACAACGCACTAAGGATGGAGAAGGTGTCTGTCTGAAGTGTTGCAGGTTATTATGGAAAGTTTTTCCTGTGTCTGTTGCTGGAAGGAATTATTCTGCTGACTTTGTGTGGGGGCTATTGAGTTGTAGAGATCTGAGCTTGAGGGAGGCTATTCTGCAAAGAGGAAGAAGTATGATGAGGGAGGAGGCATAGATGAGACCTTGGATGCTGATTCTGTGTGATACTTCTCTATCACTTACAGACAACTCCTCCAGTATTAAAGTCTCCCTAAAGCACAACAATAAAGCACTGGCCCTGGCCCTCAATGCGGCGAAAGCCAATGCACAGCGGCTCATCGAGGAGAAGACCATCTTGCAGAAGGAGGTGGAGCAGTGCCACTTCCAGAACGCTGTGCTGCGGCACAAGCTCTCCTTCCTGGTATGGCACTAACAGTGTGGCTGGCATGGAGAGGGGCGGTGGGCAAGGTATGCGGCACTAACATCTCAACTTTGGGAGGAGTGAGCTATCACTGATTGTCCGTAGTCTCTGCATATGAAAAAAGTCACCATTCATTTGCTTACTCTTTCTTCCAAGCTGTGTTCTCCCCAGAAAATGCCTTGCTCTGGCTACCAGCATCCTTGTTGGAATAGATGTTTTGATTTAATGTCTTTATGGTTTCTCTTTCTTTATTACCTCAACATAGAATAACACCTTGAAAGAATTTGAAAACCTTATGGCTGCAGTTAAGATGGCCCGGCTGTCTGAGGTAAACCATGGGAAACGTGAGCACACTGCTGTGGGAAGGGGGCTGTGTTTGTCTCTTGTCTTTTGCTTTGTGTTGCCCGCTCACTTCAGCGTTTGATGCTTCGACTGTTTTTCTTTGCTTGCTTGAAGGAGGTACTGGCTGCATCCTTGTTTTTAGCTTTGTGTTAATGATTTCCAGGGTAACTTTTTATTGTAGGAAAGACTACAGGTTTAAACTGCCTTCCTCTGAGTCATTGTCTGTATTGGTCAGTACGCTCTTCTGCTATGACAGGTTGTGACTTCTTTTCAATTTGTTTTTTTAAGTGTTGCCATGGCAACTTGTGATAGGGAACAGGACACTTTCCATATGTCCTATCTCATAGGTGGGTGGTAAAAATATTCCTGCTTCCTAGTCTCAGATTATCTGAAGTAGTTTAACTTCATCCTTAAGCCTGTGGAGACAGAATCTGACTCTGCTGCAATTTATTCCATAATTTGTGCAAAAAAAAATTTAAATGGGAGAGGGTCACCAGCAGTATTTCACATATTTGACATACTTTCCAGGGTGAAACTGAGGTTCTGCTGTTTCTGTGCAGGAAGGTGCACAGGGGATTGCAAGAGTTTTAAACCACCTTTCTATGTCTCTGCTTTCCAGTTCCATACAAGTTCTGCTTCCTTGTCCAATGGCCAGAAGAGCAGCATGACTGAAGATAGCTGGGCGGATGATATTGCAGATGGTCAGCTTGTGAGGTGGGCCTTAAAATGTCAGGTATCACCAAGCTTGTCCTGAATTTCTATATGCTAAACTTCCTCTTCTGTTTTATGTGTGTGCCCAGTTGTCTGTTTTACATGAGATGCCTTCCTCTAAACCACCACTGCTTGATGTTTTTCTTTACTCTGTGTCTCTCTGCTGCCACTCCCTGTCTTATTTGTCCTAATGCCAAGTCTATGCATAAACTGGTCCTTCTCCTTCCTTTGTTTGAAAGCGCATTGCTTTTGGGTAGTTTTTCCTTTGTAGCTGGTGAGCACTGCAAGATTTCCTTGACTGAGTGAGTGCCATAGCTGGCTGCTTTGATGTTTGTTAGATATAAATGCTTAATAGTCATCTGCTTGTATGATGTGAACTTGTGTTTTGGAAAGAAGGTCAGAGCAGGATCTCTTAAAATATATTTGAAGTTCTGTTTCTGCTCTGTCTGGTCTCCTCTTTGAACACAGGAGAGTTCTTGGAGCTGCCCACGCCCATACCTCCAAGCAGCTGCGTTGGTGTTCCACAGCGAGGTGAACCTGTGGTTGCAGCCTATGTGCTGAAAGGCCTTACTTCCTCGTTGCCTCAGCCTATTTTTCTCCTGCTTCTGTGTCCGCAGCAGTGTGCTTTCCTTATGAGTTGTGCTTGCACAAAAATGGGAAATCTGTCCTGGCTGGGCAGTGTGTGTTCTTCAGCACTTGAAGCCTTCAGAAATGTATTTCAGCAGCTCTTGATGGAGGTGAAAGCTGTAGCTGTTCTGCTGGATTCTGGGGCCTGTCACAGGTACAGAACATGCTCCATTGCTGTTATTCCTTCTCACCAGGGCTGCAGGGATGCCAATGAGAGTGCCCATTTCCAAGCTGTGTGATGCAGGACAGCAAGGTGGCAGCTCCATAGCAGTACAGACATCCTCACTGGATCTTCAGGGACCTGCTTCTAATGAGCCCCTGGAAATTGTGCCTGTTGCCTCCAATGACGCTTTGCCACCGCAGCCTGCTGAGAAGCCTCAGTCCCACCAGGAAGAGAATGGGAAGAAGCCAACTGAAGCAATGGAAGCACAAGAGGCTTTTCTTGACTCTGGCATCCTTGGAGGTAAATTCGCATTTTCTACTGTTCTTCTGGCATGACTTTGCATGTCTCTGTTCAGAAATGAATGAGTGCAGTGCTATAGCTCCAGTTAGCTTCTGACCATCACTCCAGCAGCTCCTAATTACTGTTAGGAACTGCATGCTTCAGTGACCCTGATCGTGCTAGAATTACATATATCCCAGAGTGGGGTGTCTTGGTGGGGATATCTGGCATGTTTGCAGTAGCTCAAGATCACTCATTAGGCTTCCTGAGTAATAGGCGCTGAGCTTACATAAGATTTTAGAAATGTCTGAAGGTGCAAAATCTGACTAGATGCGCATCTTCTGTTCCTTGTGGATTTGCCATGTAAATAACAACTCTCATACAGGTCGTGAGCATTCCTAAATATTAGGGCTGGTTAAGGGATCTTGCATTGGGCTGCCTTTCTGTTCTGAGGGGAGCCAGCTGAGCAACTCTGTTACAGAGTAAGTTTGGGGAGTCCCTGTAGAGACAAAATCATGGTTTTTCTGTGCTCTGGATTTGTGGCAGTGTGTGGGGCGTGACTTTCAGTGGTATGGGGAAAGCTGGCATTTGCCTGCTGCATTTCTCAGTCTTAAGAATGAATTTTGTCTTTCCAACAGAGGCCTTGTGTGCCACCGAACAAAATCCTGACAATTTGCCAGCGCTTGCCTGGGAAAGTCATCCTCTTTCATCTGAGGGCGATGAGATGGCAAAACATTTCTTTGACCGTCTCTCACAAGGGCATGTTACTCAGAGGAGAAAGCGTTCCACCCTGTTTGCAACAAGCACTCCATCTTCTGGTGTGGATATCTTCCCATGTGCCAGTTCCACTCAGGCAGCTCAGTGGAGTATCACAAAGGACAGCAGCAGCTCCAGCAAGAGCAACACACAGCCACAGCTGAAATCTCCCAGCTCTCTGGTTTCCCCTACTCAAACCACTGTTATTCCTGAAAGAAAATCTTTGGGTAAAGAGATTTTCTGTGATCAGCCACAGGCTAAAGAAACTAGGTGTGGTGGTGAAACAGACCCCAGCTATAGCCCAGTCCCTGAATTTGTTCCTGTAAAGGTTAAAAGCAAAGGTAATTGTAAAACTGGTGAGAAAACAACTGTTAAAAAAGCAAGAACAAGAAAAAAGAAAACAAATGCAATTAAAAACAATGCAGAAACTAGTCCTGATCTACCTCAATGTGAAGAGACTGCTCAAAATGCAAAGAAGCTTCTTCAGCCGAAAGCTGCAACGTGTTCTAGTGAGTCTGAAGTTTCTGAGATGAGGCAGAAGGCTTCCCTGGGGGCTTTCGACAGGAAGAACAGAGGCTGTGGTGTGGAGCAACATTCCTGCTCTCCTGATGAAGTCCGAGATCTCAGAAGAACATATGTTGTGAATCCAGCACAGCTGCACAATCTTGGAAGTGGTGACTTACTGCAACAGGTTAAGAAGGAAGCTATCTTTGAGATCCAAAGTATGGAGAGCTTCTCAAAAAGCCCAGATCGTACCTTCTCAAGTTATGAAGTTCCCTCAGATTATTCCAGTCTACAAAATCCACTTTTCTTGAAGAAAGAGACCTCAAGTGCCTGTGCTTTGCAAGAGGACTCAAGTGTGAGCACAAAGAGCATCAGACAGAAAACCAACAGAAAAACTAGAGTAATTAGGCAAAAAGATGACTCTGAGGAGGAGAATCTGCCAAACAGTGTGAAAATATCAGAGGCCAAAGCTGAAGAACAGCCTAAAAGAAGCCAGACAAGCAGGAAGAAGACTGGCAGGAAAAGCAGTTGTAGTGATCAGAGAAATGAAGTTGATGTTTTTGGGCCATGTATAGATGTTCAAGGAGTAGCTAAGAGTAGCACAAAAGATTCACCAGGTAATCTTAAATGTAGCAGAAAAACTTACATTGTCCATCCTTTGGATCTTGCAGGAAGCTTGGGTTGTGTCCAGACAGATTTTGAAGGGGATGAAATTATACCTCCCAGGTCTATTCCTGGGAGCAAAGCTAGCAAAATCCCCAGAGTTCAGAGGGTGGTAGCTGCTCAGAGCAATAAAACACAGACAGGGGACCTTCAAGAAAAGGGGCAAGCTAAAGTTGGCAACAACATGAATACTTCAAAAAAAGAGGCCTATCCCAAACGGAAGCCTCAGAGGAAGAGGAACACCTCTGGACCTCCAGAGACTGATTCCCTGGACAGACAAAGTGATGGTGCCAAGGTGCTCATTGGAAGTTCAGCAGAACTTGCATCCAAGCAAACTGTCCTGACAGGCAAGTTTTCTTGCATTACAGATCTGCTGTCTGAGCCAGATGCCTTCCTGGAGGAGCAGATAGCTGAGACCTTGCTTACGAATAACGTTACAGGCCTTTCACACAGTCTTGAGTCCTCCTCTGTGACCTGTTCTGCAGCTTTGCCTGTCAGCTCCAGGCTTACAGATGTACCAGTTTCCAAGAATTTAAGTACTGAGGGCAACAGAATGCCAGAGAAATCCTCTGTTTGGCCGGAAAGCTCCCTCATATTTAACGAAAAGACTGCAGAGGAAATACCTGGGGAAAGAAACCAGGTTGAGTCAAGTTCTCAGAGCTCATCTTCACAGGAACCTGGTAGGTGGTAGGCTGGGGAGGGGACCTGTGTTTGGAATGAGTGCCAAAAACCCATGCAGCAAGTGCTTATATCTTTCTTCCCCTCCTCTCTTTTTTTCAGAATTAAAGATCAGTGTCCAATACACCATTTACGCTTTCACTTGTGCTGGCCAGTCATTTCTGTGGCTGCATTTGCTTCTAGTTTATCAGCATTCCTGTAAGAATTTCTGGTCACTTGTTCATGTGTGGATATTGGGAAAAGACTAGGAGCATGTGCTGCAAGTCCTGCTTTACCACTCTTGTTATCTACAGGGCATGCCTGTCAGTTTCAAAAATCAATTACCCAAGCAGTTGAAAAGTATAATTTGATGCTGACCCTGCCTACTAGGGTCAGCATTATTGGGGCACAGAATATGATGAAGGTGGCAGATTTTTGGTCCAGAATGGTTAGTACTGCAAGGATTCAGACTTTATACCTCTAGGTGGTATCTTCAATGGAAATTCATCAGGAGCTACCTGAATTCTCTTGGTTGTGGTTTTTTGGTTTGTTGTTTAAAAGGATTTGGAGGCTGGTAATACAAGAGTTAAGCTGAGCCTTTTTGGGAGCTTGCTGTTATTGGATACTCTGTGAAAAGAGTTGTTTTGTGGGGTTTTTCCTTCCTGTAGCTGTTGACAAACAGGCCTGTTATAGCTAAAGTGGGCTGTACTTTGTAAAGAGGGAGGAAGTTTGTTCTCCTGCCCTGCCTCTCTTGGCCGACTTCACTTTGAAAGCTGCAGTAAATGCTGGCAGGGTCCTGTGTCTTGCTGGAAGTCTCCTAGGTTGTTCCGGTGCCATAAGCTTGCTTTCTCCTCCAGGCTGTAAGCTCCTGGGCATTAGAACTATCAACTGTCATTTTTGTATCACTTTTTTCTACTACACCAGGGCCCAGTGATACTAGCAGTATTAGTGACCTGTATTTTTTTCAGTGAGGAGCCTAATTTGGTTCATGAGCTGACTTATGACGAGCAGGTCTGGGATTTTTGGACAAAAATGGTCTCCTGAGTGTACAGGGAACATGACTAGATTCAGGATTGTGCAGTGTTCAGAGAAACCTGGTAATGTGGCCCTTCTCTATTTAGCAGCTGTATTTCTTAGGATATCTGGAAATGATTTGGAAACGCTTTGATCAACTCATGTGTGAATGTCTCCCTTTGCAGAGATCAGGCCACTACAGGACTTGACCAATGCCAGGACTCTGACTTCCTCCAGCTCAGACGAAGTGTCAGGGCACTCATCCAGGCGGAGACGGGGCCCAGCCTGCTATGCAGAGCCAAAACTCAACAGGTTGGGCTTTAAATTGTTCCTTCCCATCACTGTTCCTGTGCTGCAACCCCTGCTCTGCTCTCATGTGCTCACTCTCCAGGGCTGGACCCTCTGTCACTTTGTCTTTAAGTTCCTCTTACCCCTCGTGTTTTTGTGACCCTCCTCTTCTACCACGGTGTGGTTAAGCCAAAATTCTGCGTTAGCGCAGATGCATGCGCAGGCTTCTGGTAATAAGCTACCAAAGATGTTATTTCCCTCCCTGAAATGAGCACATCTCTTACAGACTGTATCTCTGGTACTCCAGTGCTAATGAGGGATTAGTGTAAGGATAAAATACAGGCTAAATAAAGACAGCTAAGTGAAAGCCCTGATTTCACTTGCTGCCATTCTGCGGTATCTAAAGTTTTATACAACAACTGAGTAATACTTCCATTTCAATTGGGTTTTGGTGAAGGAAATGCTAGGTTTTGAGGAGGGTTCTTCCCTGTGAGCAGGCAGTATCTATATTTGCCTTTTCTGGCAGATACAAGTACCTAAACAAGTATCTGCATCTTTTCCCTAATAAACTGTGGATTCAGTACATCCAATGGCTACTGTACCAGAAACATTTAACTCCTAAAATGATGACTTTGTTATTATGCTACTGGGTAATACTATGTTTTTTCCCTGAAAAGTGTCACAGTTTGAACTTTCTGTGAGGAGTTGGTTATACTGGGTCAGAAGGTACTCTGTATTGGTACAGCTGTTCCTGTACTGGACAAGGAACAAACTGTACCACTCAGTCATCTTATAGTGGAAGCATTTCAGTAAAATCAGAAACTTTAGAGACTGAAATCATACACATATTCAAGAAATACCTTGATGGTTCAGTCTAACCCTTTTGGTTCCACAGTAAACTGAGGCAGGGCGACCCGTTTACAGACATGGCGTTCTTCCACGCCCCTCTGCACAAAACCAAAACAAGAAAACTGCCAAAGCCAAGGCAATGACCAAGAAGATCAAAGAGGAAGAAGAATGGCTTCCTGAAGGATGTCCCAGTGCCCAGGCAGACAAGCGAATAACAATGGGAAGAGCCAGAAGTAAAATAGTGGTTGAACAGGCAGCCCCCAAGCTCCTAAGGGCTTGTGCATCTTTGGTAGAATATCTCTAATGTTTTGCATAGCTTATTTTTTTTATTTTAATTGTAAAGTATAATAAAGTATAAATAAAGTCTTCTATGTTGACAGTATAAAAGCTTTGTGACATTTATTCCCTGTCCTCCCTGCCTCCACCTTTAAATGCTGGGGTGCTCGTCTGCAAAGTCTTTACGCACGAGTGCTTGTGGCACCACAGGCAGCTAGCTGGCTCTGCCAGTTCTCTCCTGGCCCTACGCAAGCCTGGGGAGAGTACACCTTGGAGGGCTGATCTGGTGTTGCAGATACCCTTTTCAGCAGCCCTTGTGGGTATGAAAGGATTGCAGCAGCCCAGGCTTTGACAGCAAGGGGATTTGCACAAGTATGGAGTTGAAAACAGCCTTCTACCAGTCCTGAGCACGCAATACCTAGGACACATATGCACACATCTAACTACATCAGTGTCAGCACTAAAGGTGAGCTAGGCTATACTTTGATTAAAACCAACTTTTGCTGGGGTCTGCCGAAGGGAGTGTTGGTGCAGGGGGCTATTACTGGTAGTGGGAGCTACAAGGGCCCTGCCCAAGAGCTTTGGGAAGCACTTAGTATACCATGAAGCAGACCATCAGGGAATCCTGTGCTCTTTTCAGCTTTTGCAGACTGAGTGCCCACTGGCTTCCAGCATTTGCTTTTTTAGGGTCTGCTGGTGTCTAATTTTGAAAGTTACTGATATTAAATGTTTGAGGGAGTGGTGGGGAAAAGATGTGATTATATTAGTAGTAAAGAGGAAGGGAATGTGCCTCCTTGGAAGCAAGAAAAATGTTTCTTTTCTCCATGGCAGAGCAGGGAAAGGGATGCTCTGTTCTTATGACCACACTTACTGTTTCTTCTCCCAACACGGAGACAAGTGTTCCTTTCTCTCCTCAGCACTTCAGCAACATCCATCAGTTCATGAGGACAGACTGGGTCTTGCTGTACTCTGCGAGTCCTCCAGAAGATGGAAACTTTGTTAGTACAGAGGGAAAACGGTGTCCTCTGCAGTCAGGTAAATGCTACTACATTGCTTACACTTGAGCTATACTGTTAAGTCATGAAAATAAACAAACAAAAAGTATAAGATTTAAAAATGCCCCTTTATTTGTTCAGTTTCCTGAAAGGTACTAAGCTTTGTCTGGTACTCCGTAACTCCAGAAGCTGGGTAAGAGCTAGTAAATAACATGGAATTTGTTACAGATGCTGTTGTACTATGATCTGCCTGAATGTGGCACAGTAATTTGAACTACTGATGTCAGAAGCCAGGCAGGAACACAGATCTCCAGATGTTCCTGATTGTTTCTGTTGCTTCAGTGGGTCAGCAATGGGACTTTTTCCAGCTGCACTTCTTACAGGCTTGTGTTAGTAACAGAATAGCAGGCTACTGTGTGGAAGTGGTACCTTTAAATTCTTGTGCACTACCTGATGCTTGCCACCACACTACAGATCTCACCTTGCCATGGCCAGAACACATTAAAACACTTCTCTAAGAAGGGAGAGATCATTTTGTGTTTATATCACATTCCAGCAGTCTGCCCAACATGTACTGGACTGTGCTGAAAGGTACTGGAGTCTCTCTCTGAGGCGGAATTTCCCCATACTGCTAATACACAAAGGAAGGAGAGACACAAAGAATGTTAGTTGGCTTTTATTTTAGTCTGAACTAAAATATTCTTTAAAATTCACAAAACCATGGATGGAATAGTTTTTTAGTCATGTGACTTGCTGTACCACAACAGGAAGGGTCAGTAATAGCCCAGACAACTGGAGAAAAGTTTTGCACCTTTATGAATCGTGGGGTGGGGAAAGAGGTAACAGTTCCTATGCTTCACATCCAGTCAGAAGGAGTATAACTCAATGCATGGCCTGCATTTAGACACTGCAGCATGGCTTTATTAGGCCCTTATTAGGCTCTTAGCCTATAGGGCTTGTTTCCAGCGTTTACTAAGTGCTTTTTCACAAATGCTACAGTCCTGACTGTAGCAACAGGACCAAATCCCTTAGTATCAGGATACTATGCTCTGGTTGGCACTAACAGAGAAATTAAGTAAGAGAGGGGCTGCAGTAGAGCTGGCATAGCCCTGTGAGCTCACTTACGCTCCGTGGACAGTACTGGAGAGATGAGGACGGTTCTGATTTCTAAGGTCTGTTGGACAGTAAGTCACTGCTGGTTTGACCAGAGCTGCGACACAGACTGGCTTTCAGTCTGAGAGGAAGAGAGAAGAGAAACACAGATCATAAAGTCATGGAGAGAAACCTCAGGTCTGCTGTGAACGACATTAGGAATCCAGACCCACATTGAGCTTGAATACTATCACATTCAGCTGCTTAGCAAATTAAGGCCTAGACCAGCAGCTCAAGGGGTTTAAGAAAACATGGTCTTTTAAACATTTTAAAAAGTGTACATGTTCATTTTTGTCTAGTATTTGAAATGTTACACAACAGAGTGTGATACAATGCCACTTACACTCTGGTGTAAGTGGGAGATGCTTTGTTACTGGAACTTGAGTAGAACCTGTGCCTTAAAGTTTGGGCAGAGAGGCCAGCTTCCCCTTCAAGTTTTCAGCAAGCTTGTCCATGAACTCAAAGGTGTTCAGGTAGTCAGAGCGTGTGACACTGGGGGGGGAAACAAGACAAGACAGACATTAGTTGTAAAGTCACTCAAATGTTCAAAGCAGGGGAAGACTGCTCAAAGAACTCTAAGTCTTGCCTCTAAAACCAAAAGAGTTATCTCCTACTCATCAGGCTGATGTTTTTTGCCAAAAGGCTCCAGAGAAGAGGAAGCCAGGTGGTATTTTGCAGTGAAGTAAGTCTCCATCCTAATAAATGGACAGGGCAGGATCTGGCCAATGTAGCCAGCCTGTCATAAGAGAAATCTTTGCAGTTTCTTCTTTATTTTTTCCCCATGCATTTGGTACAATAGCAGGGACAGAGCAACCTAGACTAAGCTACATGGGGCAGGAAGTGTCTCATGTTCTGTGACCAGACTCCAGCAATTCTTCACCATACCAAAATAACTTTCCAGCAAATGCTGTTCAGAAACACCAAGTAAAACAGCCTCCTCCAAGCACAGCTGATTACTTCATACACTTACTTAGGTAGGCCTTTGATACAGGCAGCAAGGTCCTTTGTCATGAAGCCAGATTCGATGGTCTCAATGCAGACTTCTTCCAGGGCAACTGCAAAGTTCTTGAGGCTAGTGTTGTTGTCCAGCTTAGCTCTGTGAGCTAGTCCTCTTGTCCATGCAAAGATGGAAGCTGAGAGAGAACACTAGATTACTCTATCCTTCTAGAACTCCCTGGACATTGTTCTAAACTGTCATGTGGAACAGTAATTATTTTTTTAGTATTAATAAAACTGAAAACAGACAGAAAAAAGACAGAAAATCTGGTATGGAAAAGAGAACACTTGTCTTCATCTAGGCATCTTTTGCATTTTGTGCAGCTCTAAAGAAAAGCAAACCCCAGAAACTACTCACTGCCTCCAGCAATCTCTGTGTGCGTGCCATTTTATTTTATGTTGTTCCTGTCCAAGTCAGAAAGAATGACCGGTGGTAGGACTCTGTGGTTACACAGAAAGTCGTACTTACGATAGAAGGGTACAGTCTTCTTCCTGGTATTAAATTACACTCCGGTCCCTCTGCAATTGTAGAGGATTCTTTCCCTCACATCCCATTCTAGGTGCACTTACACTTTAAGTATGTACATGGTTTGGAGGGTGGCTAGGTCTTTTGGAACATCAGGAAGGAGAGTAAAATAAAAAACAAGCAACCTAAACCTTAAGGCTGTTGTGGCTATAAACCCGTTGTTTGCTGAAGAGTGAGAGCATGTCTCAAAGGCTAGGTTAGGTCTAACTTATTGTTCACACTCACTCCATTCCAGCCTGTTTTTGCTCCAGGCTGCAGCTGTCTCCATGGAAGAAAAATGCATTACGAACTACCAGTTTCACCACTCAGTGGTGCAACTCTCTGCAGAAAGGATGCAGTTGTTCTTACTCCAAACCTGTTCTTTCATATGTAGAGATCACTGAAGGGCAGTGAAAAGTGGCTCACCAATGGGGTTAGTGGAGGTTTCTTGGCCTTTCTGGTGCATGCGGTAGTGACGAGTAACTGTGCCGTGAGCAGCTTCTGCTTCAACAGTCTTGCCGTCAGGGCAGATCAGGACACTGGTCATCATCCCCAGAGAGCCATAGCCTACAGAATACAGAGTTTTAAAAGTTCAGTGTCTCCTTTGGACAGCCCCCTTAAGTTCCCCTTAATTCCCCCCTCCTACAATCCCCCTACATCCTCCCAGCCTTGATGTGAGTATTCCTGAACAGGAGTGCTGCTGCAACTAACTGGCTAGTCCTGACATGTCAAAATAATAGCTCATCTGAACAGGAAGTGCTGCTGAACCATGAGATATAGATATGCAGATATTCTGCACCATTTCACGAAAATTAGTATTCTCACCTAACTTGCTGGACAGATTTTTACTGAAAAGGTGCAGTATGAGAACAAAGAATCCTAAATAAGCAGTGTTGGGCTGCCAGTCACTATCTTCCCCACAGGGTGATAGGAAACAAACCAACTTCATATCAAGAGCATCTGCTCTAGTGAAAGGAACCACGAGCTGGCAAAATTGGACATCTGCATCACTTCTAACCCTGTAGGTTTCAGAGATCTGTGTCTTTGAAAGCTTCTTTGTTCAGTAGTCCAACACACATCCTTGTTCTGTGGGAGGCAGTTTACTGGCATTACTTTAGAAAGAGCATATTACATAAAGCCACACATCTTGCCCTGTGCATTTCTGCATCCATATTTGTTTTGGCACCAGGCAGCTTGGTTATATAGGATTTTGATCAAGCACTACAAGTCTGTAAAGTTAAACATATCAATCTCTCTCTTTATACCTGGCAGGTCACTTTAGGTCCTGAAGGTTTTTTTACTTGTCTGTAGAGCACAAACCTATCAGTTGTTATGTTGGTAGGAACTGCCATCTGGTAGAGAAGTGCAACTACACAGTCTGCATTCAATGGATTTTCTTGTGAAAGTGAAATCAGAAATTCTTTGCCTGCCTGATATCTCCATGACTGGCCACAGGTTTGAAATGTAAGTTCTGAGACCCAACACCACCTCCTGGGCCATTACGTAAGGTATGACACAAGGTCACACGAGACTGCTACTGAGCCTACTTCAGTGTAACATAGGAAATATCTCATACCTTGCGCAACAGAGTCAGACTGCACATCCCCATCGTAGTTCTTGCAGGCCCAGACAAAGCCGCCTTCAGATTTCAGGGCCTGAGCAACCATGTCATCAATGAGCCTATGCTCATACCAGATCTTTTTGGCTTCAAACTGGGACTTGTATTCTCTGGAAAACAAAAAACAGAACACCTTGACATACAGATAAAAACAGCGATTGCACAATTTGTACAAGTAATTATGCATAATAAAGTGCATAGAGATAAGAGTAAAAAAAACAAAAAACAAAGCTTAAAAGAAATTTGCATCCCCTTTACTCCTTTTTTTTCCTCACTTGCTTTGCTAGTCCACTGCAAGTCTGCTTCAGAATCACAGAGGAGCTCAATAGAGAATCTGTGACTCTGTTAGGAAAGGTGAACACCATAGCCACATTTAGCAGAGCTTTAGACATTGAGTACTATGTCCTGCAGGACAAGGGAGACTGCAACAGGGAAGGCGCATAAGCCCCCCAAAAGTGCTGTGCTGAGCGTCTGAAAATGCTGAATTAACTGTAGTAGTTCACAAGGCTGGAGAGGATGTTCCTGCTGCAGACTTATGCACTGCAGTAGGAAGTATACAACTATCCTAGTTACCTGTCATAGATCTCTTGGAAGATGTCTTTAAAGCGGCCATCGTATCTCTTCAGGATGGTGTTCTTGGTGCTCATGTAGAGGGGCCAGCCCTTAGACAGTGCCATTTGGAAGGAACTGTGGGCAAAATCCTTGATAGACTGGTCAAGATTGTACATTCCCATGGCTACACCACCACAGCCTGATAGTAGAGGAAGAACAGATAGGAATCAACTACATTTAGTTTTGGTTAAAGATTTGCCCGTCTCCCCACAGCATACTCTGGCAGGCAGGCTGGTGTTATCCCCAGGTGTCTTGATATAGTTCTTAATTTAAGGCTGGTTCTTTCAGGAGAAGATTCACTTTGCACTATCAGCTCAAAGCCCCAGCAGTCCTGTGACGCACGGATAGGAAGGTGGGGTTTTTTTACAGCTAGGTACATCTTAATACTGTGATCTAATACCCCTAAGATGTTTCTTCCTAATCCAACCTAAGCAGCAAAACTGTGACAGGAGTGAGCATGCTTGAACTCCTACTAGCTAGATAAATAATACAGAGTATTTTTCTATGAAAGCAGCAGGCAGCAGTTTGGAGCTGGGGCCTCAGTCAAAGCTAGAAATGGGTTTGGTCCCATTTTAAGTGCCTTGTACTTTCAGGCTTTTACTGCACTGCAGAACTACCTCCAGCTGTCAGAGGCTGCTTTGCCTAGCTCAGGTAAACAAGTCACCACATGCATTCCCACATCTTTTCAGTGCATGTGTTTGGCCTACCCTGCAGCTTTGTTTCACCTGCTCAGGCTCAATTCCAGCAAGTTGTGAGAAGAACATGCCAGTCATCTGGGTGCAAGGGAAAGTCCCGAGAAGGCTCTGAGGAACTATCAACACTGACATGACTTAGATTGTGCAATGCAGATGTGTTAGCAGCCTGAATGGAAGTGCCTTAAACTTACAGCCCAGGTCATCTGGGGGGAAGCAGCATTCAGATCATGGGAGAGGCTGACTGTGGGTGAAAGTAGGGTCTAGGGCTTCATGAAAAAGCTTCGTCGCCTTCAGAGCACAGCTCTGTGTTTCTAGGGAAAAGTAGATACCACGTACTTAATTTTAAGCACCTTGCTACCACCACCTCTCTAGTTTGGTGTACAGTACCTTCATCAGGGCTCTTTGCTCTGGCAACACCCCAGATTTTATTTCTGAAAATACCTTTTCCTAATATCCCTGTGTCCCTACCTCCAGGTGGCTGTTACTATATGGACGTACATGCAGAATGAAGAGGGGAAGCCAGAGAAGGTTTAACTGCTCACCAAGATAGCAAGGTCATTTGAGGTTGATATTGGCAGGGAATGAAATTCTGTTGTTACCAACGAAAATACATGTTGTCCCCCTGCCTCCCTTAGTGAGTCAAGGACAGAACAGGGTCTGATCAGCTACAGACACTATGTTCTCTGGAGCCATGATTTCATAGCTGCTGGTTGACAGCTATTAAGTTTTATTCAAATACTTATTTGCATATAGGTAAGAAAACCCTTGTTGCAATCATGCAATCCTACTGCCTACTAAAGTTTCTTGATTCGGTGTCAAGGTTGAACATATTAGTATAGCAACAGGACAAGCTTCCCTTATGCATTGTGGAGATATGCTGGCACAACAGTTATCTGTGGGGAGGGGAGTTCCCCCAGAGCAACAGCAGTAATCTGCCATCTTTGCACTTTCTTGCTTTCTGCTTGCTGATGCAACGCAGAGCGGTGAATCAGACTGGCAGCTGGAACTGCCAGATGTCTCCAATACAGGCTCACCAGTCACCTATCAAATGAAAACAGATTAGGACTGGCAGTGAAGCAGGTGAACTCCGGATGAAAGGCTGTGCACTAAAGAGATAGCAGAGATTTAGGCTCCTGCAAGCAAGAATGCCAGAGAAATCAAGTATTACAGAAGAGGGTCATATGGCAGTCTTGGTACCTGTTTGCCAAGCCAACTGCATACAAACCAGGATTCTGTGGTTTACAGGGATGTGTTAAGTCTTTGTAGCCAGAAACAAAACACCGCACACTCGCATACATAGGTCACCATACAGCTTCAAATTCTGAACCCTTTGATCACTGATAGGCAAGAGATGGCTTGTGTGATGTTTTCCCAAATCCTGCCCCTAGAGAAACAGACTGGGTTCTAGCAACGTGTGTGTGTAATTGTTTTCAGGCAACAAACCCCAGCAAAGTCAGGGCTCCTCCTCCTGAGCCTAGCAACATCTACAACCAGCACAGCAATATTGCTAGGAGGGACACCAATACTTTTGGGACTGCATCTATTAAAAGAGTTAGAGCCTACACAGTCAGGAGCATCCTTGTCAAATCTCCTTTCCACCTTGCAGAGTAAGTGTCAGTTATCATTTCTATTGGAAAAAAGACTGCTTAATAAAGAAGGGTACAAACTGCAAAGGTATATAGAGCCCAGTAAGACAAACTAAAACCAGAAAGAATGATACCCAAATTGTTCTCAAATATATCTCCCCTTAGGTCAAGCCCTGTTTAGATAGGAGGCTTCCCTCTGATCAGAGCAAAAAACATAGATGCCACTACCAGAGTCATCATACAAGGAGCATGACAGGGGGCCAGTCTAGTATGATTGTGTGTTTGATATGCCTCTTTGATCCCAGGAAGATTTCAAGTAACTTTAAGTACTTCCCAGATAAATGAAGAAGGCCCAGACCTTCTCCCTGACTCTACCTCAAAGTCATATTTTACCATCAAACATATCTGACTGATACTTCAAGGTTGAATTAAACCAAAAATATCAGTTTTAATCACAACTTAGAGGTAATACCTACTTTCAAAGTTGTGGACCAGATACGTGACTGGTTTGCCTCCATCTTCAGGAGTGTAGGTCATCTCTACTTTTCCAGGCCCAGGTACCACAAAATCAGTTGCTCTGTACTGTTAAAAAAAAATTTGCCATGATGATTTTATCTATCAGGAGGACAGAACCATAAAAGACAACCTGTATTTGGGAGGGCAGGGTGCAGAAAAGCATAAATGGTTGTACCAAAAACCCCATTGAACAGGCTCTGTGTACTCAGCCATGTGGTCATCAGATTATTTTACTAGAGATTAGAAAGACAAGTAATATGTATTTTTGCAGATGCACTGAAGTTTTAAAGTGCAAAGTATCCAGAGTGTTGTGTGGTCTGTGAGTAGAAAGGCTCCTCTCCCTGCCTCAAAAAAAAGCCATTCATATCACAAGTACTGATCTTATGAATAAGGGGGAATCATACAGCACCTTAACAAAAGCCATTATTTGTATCCATCATATGACATTTGAAAGGCCAATCTGTAGTAAGAGTTCTTTGAATTCTGTAAATGGGTACATATTTTGCTCCTTTGAGCTACACAGACTCAAAAGAACAGCCAACATGTACTTCAAGTTTTTAAACGGTGTCTCATCTTCCCAACTGTCCTGAACAGTACTATTTAAGGTTAGATTCCCTTGAAATTTGTCACCCTTTTTCATGTAGTTTCTCCTCTTATTGAGCAAATCAGTTCCCTGAGCTGTTCTGAAGTTATGGAAGTGTCTTGCTCATATGCCCTTTACATGTTCTTATATTATTCCTTTCACTTTAATCTCATACTTTGGCAGGGTTTCAATCCTCCACCTTAATCCTACATTTCCTATTATTATTTTGCCCTTCTCAATTATTCAGTACTGTTAAGGATGTTGAACCCCATTCTTTTCTAGTGTCAGAGCTCTGCAATTATCTTCTTGGAAAATTATCATTTTACCTTCCCACCCCAGCTAATCTTATGACTTGCCCCCAGTTTGTGGGTTTACCCATCTATTTAAGCACTTGGGTCCTCTAGAAGACTTTTCTTTTGTCATGTTTGGCTGCTTTACAGAGTATCATTACCGATGGAGAACAGTATGGTTGGTTCTTGTCCTCTGGGCTGCCCAAAGGTCACTACACTGAGTGCCATGCCAAGGCTTTCCATGGCCTTGCACTACCTCTGCCAGGAGAGCTCTGATAAGGGATGTTTCCCTACTTTGGTACCACAGCCTGACGGGCCCAGTATGAATACCAACTCTGCAGGAGTGCTGTGTAAGTTTAAGAAGCAGATCACAGTTAAAAAAAGAAAACAAAAACACACCCATGCACAGAAGGCAACTTTGCCCACTTCTAAAAATCAGTCACTCAGATCCGCTTTTGCTGTGAGCAACATTTGCTGCCAGAAAGTCCTTCTGAGAAACAAGAAGATGGGCAGTGTAAAGGATATTTTCTAAAGACATTGCTATGTAGAGAGAAGGGTTCTGCAGAGGTGAAGAAAAATAACTTAGAGGAGTTATACCCTGTGTTTAGGTACAGACCTATCTAATCCAAGCACAGACCCCTGAATGCTGTTTATACAGCTACACTAAGGAAGAGAGGCACGAACCAGGCTCTCCCACACTTTGTCAGGTGCTATACAAAGTGCTAGCAAGTACCCACTCCCAGATGGAGTGCAAGGGATAAAGCAGCAGCACAGGGATGTCCAAGTCTTCGTAGCTCTCTACCAGTCAGAACTAAGCCTGTTCAGATAAAGAGGGGTAAGCACTGAAGTGACTCACTTGATCCCCATAAGCGTGACGGCCAATGACAATGGGTTTCACCCATCCAGACACCAGCCGGGGAATGTTCTTGCAGATAATAGCCTCCCTGAAGACAGTGCCACCTAGGATGTTTCTAATTGTCCCATTGGGAGACTTCCACATCTGCTTCAACTTGAACTCCTCCACTCTTTTCTCATCAGGAGTGATGGTTGCACACTTTATGCCAACGTTGTATTTCTTTATGGCTTCAGCAGCTTCCACAGTTACTTTATCATTTGTAGCATCACGATGCTCAATGCCCAAGTCATAGCTGTAACAAACGCACAAAGACAGTCACATCTTCCCAGGACATTTGTTCCTGTGCAACAGGAAAGAAACCAGACCCTGTATGTGCCTGTGAGTGTAGTTCCAGTATTCTGCCATAACTGAAGTTATCCCTCTTCCAGTACAAACGCTGCTGGAGTGGAAGAAAACACAGGCTCATATACTGATATTTCTGCTGCTGGTAGGAGGTTGGAGAAAGGACAGCTTCAGTTTATGGCTGAGGCTCTCTGCCAGGATGGGACATAGCCAATATCTCCTCTGCCTTCCCTTCTGAGCTTCCTGGCAATGGAAGCTTTCAGTCTGGGATTCTAATGGTATGGAGCAGCACAATCCCCAGATGAATATTGGCCTTTATTTAAAACCTCTTGTGTTGAGGGTTCTGGCTTCCTTCTTATACTGAACATATGAAGCTACACTAGGCTTCAAATCAAAAACTGCTTTCACAATGGACCCACAATCCTGCTCTGGCAGCAAAACTGCCAATATTCCCCTCAAACAGTCAGAGAGGAAGCACATTTCCCACACTCACTGTTTTAATAACTTTTGGAGAACAACGGGTGGCCAGCGTGGGACAGCCCTGAAGCATAGCCAGCTGTACATGAATCTAGCCATTGTGCTGCCTCAGCCAGGGGTCTGCTTTCCCTCCTCCCACCCCTCTTTGAAAAGGGATGTTCTCCAGACTGTGTGCATGTATTATGCTGCTGGGTTCCTGTTTGCTTGGTTCTTAACACCAGCAAGCAGAAAGCCTGATGTAGGTGGCATACAAATGACTCTAGGAGCAGGGGAAGAGGTCAGACTAGTGGGTTTAATAATGGCAGATACCACTGAAGGCCTCCATCCACATGGTTAGGAGCAATGAGCAATGCAGCTGGATACTTCTCTAATAATTATAACTCAGTGGCTAGAAAGGGAAGAGATTATTTGTTCTGCTTGACCGATGCTGGAGACAGCATGTCCCTTTTGCCATGCCAGCTGCTAGTATTTGTTTTTTCCAGAACCGAGTGTAAGAACACAGCCTAGGCTTGGGGAATAATTGCAACAGTTAGCTCACACTGCCAGCAACAGAGCTCAGGTTTACAGACATCAGGGCAGAGTCTGTGCCCTACAACCACCCTTTTGCCCTCTGGGCAGATCTTCAGAGATGGGAAGAAGCCATAAACCTGCTCAGAGTCCACAGATGCTAGGCTTCAAGTCAGGGAGTGGCTGAAACAACCCATGTTTCTAATTGTTTAGGCTGCAGGAAGCCATGCAAACTGCCCATGTGCTGGAAAGCCAAGACATTGAAGATAAAAACACAGGCTGTGTCTGTGAGAGGCCCTCTTAGAGGCACAGTACAGAAAAAAAACCCTAACTCTCATAATTACGCATTCACTGCTTACTGCCGTGAGGAACCCCAGAGGGGCTACCAACAGAATTCGACAAAATACCTTCACCATGAGCCCATGTTTTGCAGAGTACTTAGTGAGGTTGGCCCTTAAGTAACTTAACCAGGGGAGTCTGCTGAGAACTTTACCAGTATAAAAAGGGCTAGTTAGCCTCTCTGCACTACTGCATGAGGAGCTATAAGGGTCTCAGTGCTAAGTGAAACATTATCAATGCCTAATGACACATGTAAATTGCAGTACAAAGTGGCTGTGTGTCATAAAGAGCCATTACCTGTGCAAATCCAGATCTACATAAGGAAAAATCAGCTTTTCTTTAATCAGTTCCCAGATAACCCGCGTCATTTCATCTCCTTGCATCTCCACAACGGAGCCTCCATGGATTTTTTTAGACATCTTGAGCTGCAACAGACATAAAAAACCCAACCTAAGTTAAAAACTGCCAATACACATCACCAATACATGTAAAAATGCAGGATACAACACAACTAGGAGAGAGGTACTAACATAGCATACAGGATCTCTCCTAAAAAATCTTGAAAATAACCAGAATTTACCCCTAGTTTCATGCTAACTGGTATTTTTCTTAAAGCCCCAGCTCCTAGGGAGATCTATCCAAGGATAAAAGTAAAGGTTAATATCTGAGATTTAAGGCTGTGTGTTCTAAGGGCATAAGCTTTAGTTATGGTTATACAAAGGAATTTGAAAGCATGACCACACTCTTCCCCAAACTCCACAGAAATAGATAAGCACTGTTTATTTTTAGATTTCATGAGTTCTAGTCCAGTTGCCTGTTTCTCCCTCTTTTTCTGAAAAACAGGGGTTAATGGGCATTATTTTAATGTCAGCTCATACTGCTGGCACTATTAAGATTAATACATTGTCAGCTTCTTTATTAGCTTCCTTCCCCAGGAAGGACGGAAACAGATACAGAAATCCAAGGGCCACATCAAGAGTACTTTCTCCTGGCAAGCTTTATTTCTGCTGTTAAAATAAATACTGGACAGATTTGTTTTCTGTACGGAACATAGGTTTCCCAAGATACTTGTTTACAAAGCCTCAAAAAATAAACATGAACTCTGCCCTTCTATTTGCACTTTGTTACTTAACAAAAAACAACCCCACAAGCCACTGAACTACTCTTCTAACACAGTGCCCTGCTTTCTAACAGCCACAGTTTCCCGGTTCTTAGCTCCAATTATGCAAGAGCTATGACTTGGCAAGTTCCTCCTCCCAAGACAACCCCATTCTTGTATGGAGCTGTTAGAATACTACAGTGAGATACCAAGCCCTCATGCCCGAGTTTGCAGTCTCACAGCCACAGAGGTCCATGACTGTACAGAGAGTCTATTCATCTAGATGGAGTTATTCAGAGGTGTGAGGTTTGCCACTCAAGGGCCCCAGGTTACAAGCACGTGTGGAGACTGCTCTCTGACTCAATTTTTTTTTTTTTTTAATTAAACTAACTTGCGCTGTATTTCCAAAATCCAGTCCATTAAACGTTTTCAGTCTGGGAAAAGAATAAGCTTTTTAAGCTATGTTCTAGCTACTGCATCAAGCGTTTCTAAACTTTTTAAAGAGGAAAAATAATTAAAAAAAGAAAAATAAGGTTGTGAGCTACAAAGACTCTATTTACTATGAGCACATAAACTCAAAAAATTAAGTAGTCCAAAGCACTCCTATCCCAAAGAAAGACAATATCTTGGCTTATGAGACCTCTCTAGTCCTCATGGAACACTAACTTCACATGACCACACTCTGTCTGAACTCAGTTTATTCATGCAAGTATTTTGGGCCCAATTTTCAATTGTGAGTATCTAAATAAGGACTGTATCACACTCCCGTGGTCTAGGCACAGGAGTACTACTCAGGAGACTTCAGTTTTGCTTTTGGTAGTTACACAATCTGAGAAACAGTCTGATTCATTTAAGCCAAAATGTACACAGACACCTACCCACCATCACTTGTTTTGTGGTTGGGTCCCTACTTAAATAAGCCAAATGAGACTATGTCAGTCATAGCAATAGGTTTTGCAAAGCTGGCTTCAGACCTATACGGTGCTGCTGTCACAAGGGGAACACAAAGGTATGTGAGACGCACCTCCACTGAGCTACATCTCCACTGATATGTGGAAACAGTAGCTTCTTAAACAACTCTGACAGCACCCTACATGTTTATCTGATCATGGCCCCAGCACTCTTCCCCTCCTCAAACACGGATGCCCCTAGTTTCTCTACATACAGGGCCAGTACTGCAGTAGCATTCCTCTTCTGTGCGCCAGAGTCAACATGCCAAGAGGTTCCCCTAGAGAGCACACACTCCCTAGAGTTCAACTCTTTCTGTTACTCTTCCCCTTTGATTTTATACTCTCCAGAACTGCCAAAAGTCAGCAAGGTCTTTCTCCTACAGCAACCCTTCTTCAAATGCATCTAACCCAGGCATTTAGCCAAGGCAGCTTAGAAGAAATTTTGTGAATTTCCAAATACTCCTGGGTGCTCGGGAAGGACTCAGGGCCTACAGTCAATAATTAACTATTGCAACAAATCCTTAATTCAGGTTTACAGAAGATCTCTTTGGATCAGGCATTGCTCCCAGGGAGAGCAGTACAGATCGTTGTCACTAACCGAGATCTTGCCTGCACTTGTTTTTCGGCTGCGCTGCCCGCCATCCACGCACGCAGCCTGCCCCGACAACGCCGTGCAGGCCGGCTCTTCTGGCACAGGTAGCATTTGCGAACCAGGCCGCGGGCTGCAGCCGGTGCCACAACAGAGGCCGAATCCCAGGCACTGGCACCACCTGGGCCGGGCGCTGCCGGGCCCGGCCCGCAGGGCGGCCAGCGGGGGCGCTGCCCCCGGCCCAGGAGGGCCGCCCCGGGCTGGGCGAGGGGCCCTAAGCGCCACCGGCATTAGGTGACGCTACCGACTGTTAAGAGAGATCTGGACTGCGAGGCGAGAAAGCCCGGTCCCAGGCCGGCGAGACCGAGTCCTGGGTGCAATCACCCCCTCAGCACCCAGGGCGTCTTCAGCGATACCTGCGGCGGGAGAGGGTGCCGGGCGGGCAGCCTGCCGCGGAGATCCCGCCCCGAACCGCCAGAAAAAAACGCCCTTAACACACAAAAACACCCTCTCAGGGCCCCTCTGCAGGGCAGGGGACGCGGCGCCCAGGAGGGGAAGGACAAAGGGCGCGGCTCCTCACGCTGCCGTGCGGTGCGGTACAGTGCCGTGCGGCCCCATCCCGCCCCGCCCCGCCGCGGGGCCCTGGGGCGCCGAGCCCCATTACCTGCAGGCGGTGCCGGTCCGGCTCTCACGGCGATGCGGGGCCCGGCCGTGCGCGGGGCCTTTTATGGGGCCGCGCCCCCGCCGCCGCCCGGTCCCGCCGCCGCGGCGCCCCCTGCCGGCCCCGCCCGCCCCGTACGGCCCCTCCTCCCGGCGGCGGGGCGGGAGCGGGGGCGGGCCCGGGGAGCGGCTGCTCGGCCCTGGCCCGCGGGCCCCAGGGCCCGCTAGCGCCGTGGCTCTCCGGCCGGCCCGTGGCGGTGCCCGCCCCGCCGGGTTTTGCGCGCCGATGCCTCCTTGTGAGGAGGCCGCGGCAGCACGTAACGCGCCGCGGCCGTTCCGCCGGGCCGAGCAGCCCTCAGCGCGGTGGCCTGCCCGCCGAGCCGGGCCTTTTCCGCGCTCCCCCGAGACAGCCGCAGTAAGTGGCCTGCGTCGCCACAGGGAAGCCGGTGGCGCTGGCGGGCACGAAGGCCCGGGCGCCGAGGGGACTCGAGTGTGCCCGGGCTGCTGGAGCGGGCCCCAGGGAGAGCGCAGGCGGCCGGCCGGCCTGCTCCCAGCGCGGGGTCCCGGCGGAACCGCTCCGCAGCCCAGCCCGGGGGAAACGCGTGCGCACGGGCGGGCACGGGCACGCTGGCTGGCGCGGAGGCAGCCATACCGGCACCACGGACCCCGAGTAGCGGGGCTCCCCGCCCTGAGGGGCAGGAGACGGCGCCCCGGCAGGGCCGGGGCGGAGCGGGGGAAGCGGGGAGGAGCCGCAGGGGCCACACCCGCCTCCCCGGGCTCCCTCCGCTGCCAGGCTGGCGGCGGCTGTCGCTGTGGCAGCCTACAACTGCCCCGCCCGGGCGGAGCCCCCTCGGCGCGGGCCGGCGCGGGGCCGCAGGCGGCGCGCAGGGGCGGGGCGGGGGCGGGGCAGGCGGGGCGGGGGCCCCAACGGCCGCTGCCGGCGGGTGGATGGGCGCGGAGCCTCGATTGGCGATGCCTCGGTGAGGAGCACTGCCATCGGCCGGCGATTGGGCAGGGCTGGGGGCAGCGCGGCGGGTTGCTAGGGGCGGGGCGGGGGAGCGGGCCGGCGCGGGAGCGGGGCGGGGGGGGGGAGGGGTGAAAAGAGGCGGTGCCGCCTTGGGCCTGCGCCCCGGCACCGGCACGGCCACCCGCGGGGAGCAGGTGAGGGCAGCCCGTCCGGTTCCGGGCGATCCTGCCTGGGCTTCGCGTGTGCCCGCGGTAGTGGCTCCTGGGGGTGCGCGAGTCCTGTCTGTAGGGCCCGGCCCGGTCCCTGCTAGCGGCTGGCGGCGGCGCTCCTAGGCGGCCCCGGGGTCGCTGCGCGGCCCCTGCCTGCGAGCAGGTTTCCGCTGCTTCCTTCCCGTCCCGTCCCGTCGCGGTGATCTTCCGGGCCCGCCATCCAGGCGGGTGCGTGTGTGTGGCGGGGGACGGCGGGGGTGTTCCCTTCACGGAGGGGAAAGCAACGCAGCCAGCGCGGCTCCGGCTCCGTGTGTGTCATGCAGTTACGTTTAAATAGGACTGTTCAGCTCTTACACCCGCGGTGCGTTACCCAGGTGCCTGGGAGTAACACCCAAGGCAGGGGGAGCGCCCGGACCCTTCTGGCACCGGCCGGTCGCGGCCCGTTTGGCGGGGCGCAGGCGGTCGCGGCGGCGCGCTGGTGTAGCCGCCGGCCGTGTGCGCAGCGTCACGCCCGAACTTGCGCTCGTGTTTTACCCGCGATGAGTTGGTGATTGCTGAAGACGTTGCAGCCTGAAGTGGCTTTATATAGATCCCCCGTGGCTGTTTGGTAAGGATTCTGAGGAAGATGTAGTCTGGTTCAGTATCTGTGGGCTGATATGTGGGCCTTGCTTTCTGATTTCCCATACTATACACCTAAGTGACTATTTCCCTCTTTCTTAGGGGGGGGAAGTGTTTCCCTTTTAGTGGGAAAACTAAAGCACTTTAAGAAAGGGTGATACCCCTCATAGCTAATGTGTTGTGCAGCACAGAAAATCCAGGTGTTTCTGGAGCTAATGCTAAGTGCAGTGCTCTTCTTTCCAATCTGTTTTAATTAGGCTAGTGCTGCTGTCACAGAAGCAATTACTGTGTGTTTTTTTCCCTTGAAGCTAAAGTTTATTTTTCCAGAATCACGTATATGATGTATGCAGGTTCAGAGACTTCCTTGTTTTTTTGTCTTGCCAGGCTATAACCAGTTTCTGAGAGATGAACATAGTTTCCTACAAAACTACTGGTTGACTTCATAACGGTATTTTTATTGTGGTGGTGTGTGTGGGAGCCCAGCCCTGTCGTACAGTCAACATTTAAAAAGCAAGTTATCAGTTGCCTTAAGTATTGGAGAAACAATTCCAAATTTACCTGAACGTATGCTCTTGAAGGCTTTTTCCATGAACTCTGGTCTTTAAGCATGTTGAAACCATCTGTTGTTTGAATAATATTGCTGAAATGCACAACAGCAAAAAATACCATGACTTACAGGGGAGAGGGATGCGGAAGCATTCCAGACTAAGACTCAACCTTGCATAAAGAACCTGACAGAAGTTTCTCTTGAAACTTTGAACGATGTCTCTCTGCTTTCTTTCTTAAGGATATGTGAATATCAGGAGAAACTCTGAGCTAAAGATGCTTACCGTGCAGAGCAACAAGCTAAAGTCCACTGCAAAGTCATATGATTGACTTGTAGATAGCATCTTTTGTGCATTCGTGGTAGGAGTGGTCAAGCCTCACCACATGAGCTGCACGCAGCTTGTTAGCACTTCCAGTGTCACTTGTCAACCATGTGGATTTTCTCTGGCCTATGTAGATTTTTAGTGTGGCTTCTTAGAATTTGGAAGAAAATGTTCTAGTCAGCAAAATATGCTTGTAGATTCTAGGGAGCAGTTGTGGAAACTGGTATTGCATGAAGGAGCATGTATCAGCTGCTAAGCAGGAAGTAGGCTCATACAGGGTTTTGATCCTTGGCACAGGTAAAAGTCAGACGTCACTCGTAGGTTCCATCTGCTCCCCATGCTCCTGCTCTGTCAAATGTTTCACTAAGTCTTGCTTAAACAAAGATGAAGGTAGTAAGTGCCTTAGCCTAGCAGGCTAGAAGTGCAGGCTTAGTGAGGCGAAGTGGAAGAAATCACATGTGTATTGAGGTTAAAGAATATGGGCTGTGGGAAAGTATGACTCTTGGGCGTATGAAGGCTTTGGTACACAGCAAGTAGGCTTAACAAGTATGACTTCCCCTAATATAGAATGTGGGGTTTTTTTTGTTTGTTTGTTTTTCCTTAATGTAGCTACTCTTGAAAACAAGGAAGTTTGGAAGTGTTGGATATGAGAACAAATAAACCACAGTTTGGGTTGCTTCCTTGGTAACTTGTACAAGGCCCTGTATTGTAGTGCAGAGGGGAAGGAAGCAGCATGCCACCAAACTTAATTTTCAGTCCTGCTTTTGTTTGCAGTTCATTCTGTTTTTCATTCTGAAGTTAACCTGGCCAAACAATGAGTATGTCTTGTGCTTGCTCAGGCGTGCCTGTCTTCATTTTCTTGTTACAAGGGCTGCAGAAGTCGTAGTATTGACAGCTCTTCTCTTGAGCTGAAGTTAAAACTTCTTTGTGATATGCATGCAGAGTCTCCATTTAAGTTCCCATAAAACAGCAACTGCAGTCAGACAGTATAGTGGCTGTTTACTTACTTTGATTGCTCTGGCTGTTTAACTAGGAGCTCTAAATTGCTCTCTGCAGAGATGCTGATCTCTTGCCAATGACTAGGCAGGGGACATGGGCTTCTAACTCTGGCACTCTTGACCTGTGCTAATAGCAGATGTCTGTGGTCGGTGGGGTGAGTGTCCCCTCTCTAGCATCTAATGAGATACCTCCTCTTCAATTGACTGAAGATGTTCCGTTTTACCACCCTGTGTATAATGCATGTTGCTGAACTCTTTCCAGGGCACGTGAAATGGCCGCAGATGACAAACGGTCTCCGACACTGGACTCTACCAGTGATCTACCTCATTCTCCTAGTAGTCCGTCTCATCTCACTCACTTCAAACCCCTGACTCCTGACCAGGATGAGCCTCCTTTTAAATCAGCCTACAGCTCTTTTGTAAATCTCTTCCGTTTCAGCAAAGGTAAGTGCTTGGGGGAATTGTGTGTCCGTGGATTGTGCATGCTGCTTGTTTTATTGATGCCCTCTGCTGCCACATAAACTTGTAAAAACACCTCTGAATATAAGAGCAGAATGTAAGACAGCTGGCCAAATGGATGGTGAGTCAGTTCTTTTGTGAGGGATGTTGCATCTTGCTTTTGGGTGAGTTTTTTAGTAGAGCTTTGCTGTGGGACAAGATAGCCAGCATCTTGCAGCTAGAAATCTGTGGCTGCCCATGAAGGTCAGAGACAAGCCAGTTAACAGAAAGTGTTTTATAGCTTCTTAGCTGCACATCTGCATTTCCTTTGCCCGTATGAAATTTTGGGGGCTAAAAGCAGGACTAACCCTCTGCCAGCCTATATGAGCAAAATGTGTGCTCCTTCTTCCAATGCAAGTTCTTAATCCAGACTTCTTGCACTCCTCACCTTCCTGTGCATCTTGTACCTTCAGTTGCGGCAGCCGAGCTGCAACAAAGCAGTGTATTTACAGGAAGTCCACCCTTAATTTGCATGGCTTAGGTGTTCCCCATCAAGAGGTCTGAAGTGTTGTGGAAGTTTTGTATATTAAAAAGTACTACTTGATTTTTGGCCTTTGTGCTACATGTATCATGAAACACTTATATTATCAGTAGGCAAGCTCTTAAAGAACTATGTGAGTTTTTTGTTTCAAAGAAATATACTGCAAAGAGTGGTGAATGAAGGCACCTTGGTTTTGTACAAAAGCTGTCTGTCTCTTTGTTGGAGATGACAAACTGGTCAGCTGCTGTTGTTTAGTCTGTTCATTATCCAGCTCTGCTAAGCATACTTCTGCAATGTTTGGGCTAGGCAAAAAGGGCCAAGATAGCTTTTTGCATAAGCAAACTGATCTCTTCAGACTCTTCTTATGCAGAATGAAAAATAATTACTTGGTATGGCTGCTAATAGTTTGCATAGTAGAATATCACCTGTCATTATTAATTTCTTGAAAGTAATGTAAGATGTGGTCAATATTGGCTTCACTTGTTTGTCTCTGACAAATGTAGCTGGAGTCAGCAAACTATTGTGTTGAGAGAATGGGAAAACAACCTTGAAACAGCACATGAAATGGGCATGTTACTGGAATCAATGAGAACCTGTCTATACTTGATCCTCTGATGGAAAAGTGTGGTTTATTAAAGGCTGCGGTAACTTTAATATGACCTCAGTACTGGCTTCTAACATAACTGAAAAACTCCTTTCAGGGCAGAAGCTGATAATGAAGCGTAGCTATTCCATATAGCAAGAATAATTCATGCTTGCCGGTTTGGTTTTTTAGACACTTTTCACATTAGGGATATTTCTGAAATAGCTTCCTTGACAGAGAAGCTCTACATAATGGCCTGTTTCCATGTTTTGTATGGTACTTTTAAGACTAAAAATTCGTGTGTTTTATTATGTGTAATCATGATCCAAATGAGCTATTTGTGAGAGTTTTTTACCCTTAGTTTTGCATGCACTACTGGTTTTCTTTATCATGTCTGAACAGCTGGTTTCTTGTTTTTTGTCAACTCCAGATGATGGCAGGATTTCATCCCCAGCAGAGAGAGCAGAGGCAGGACAGAGTGATCCACAAGCATTGAGTGGTGGCTGGTCCAGTCCTCAGCATCCCGCCAGGGCTCAGTCTCTGAGGTCACCGATTCCTTACAAAAAACAGCTGACTGGTGAGCTGCAAAGAAGGTCATCTGCAACCCTGGGTAATTTGAGCTCTTTGTGCTACAAGGGAATGTTGTACTAGCCAGTTTGGGATGCTTCAGACTGAGGTGGAAGGAGGTGAACAAAGGTTCGTTGACTGTCTAGATTGATAGCAGGATTTGGTATCAGGCTACACTGCCTCTGTTAGTGAGGTCACGCTTCAATATCAGAAGCATGTTTCCTCCACCCTTCTTAGTGTTCCAGCAAGACACTGTTGTTGGGGCTCTGCTGTTTCAATTACAAAACAATCTGGAACAAAAGAGGCTGCTAAAACACATCCAATGTTTTAAAGTCACTTGAAGCTTGATCTGAAAATTTCTGCTTTGTCTTGAGAGACTTCAGTTTCGTAACAGCCACATGCAAACTATAACTTTAGAGCTCAGTCTGAATGCGGTTGATGTTTGCATCTTCAAGGGAGTTATAAATGCAGGTTGTGGCTTGTAGCTGTTTTGAGGAGAATTGAATAGGAACTTGTGTCTAAACCTTTTTTATTCCTAAGCTTGGAACTATTGCCAGATGCCATACGGAATCTCTTTTAGCTGGAATGGGAATTGAATGGGATTTCAAAGGTGCCAACTGTGTAGTGGCTTTATGAAAATCTGGAAGAGCTAGTAAGCAGATTGCAGAGGTCCCTCTTGAGATCTACCTGGTTACTGTTGGCTGTTTGTGATAGCCTTGAGTAAACTGCTAAGCTGGGTAAAAATCCTGTGCAAGACAGTATTTCCAAGAGTATGGTACCTAGTGCAAACAAATCGGATCCTAAATGTTGTTAATGTGTATGGGATTTTTAGAAAGTCTTGGTAACCAGGCAAAAGTCCAGTACAGATAGCTAGCATTTTAATCTCTCTAAGTCATTTGCATCCTGTCTTAGTTGAACACATTCATAATTTTGCTCCTTGCCCTCTAGTACTGTTTGTGTTATTCAGTTGTACCTGTGGCAACAAACCAATTAAGGTTTGTTTGGTGTGGTGTGTTTTTGTTTTTTTTTTTTAAAAGCTTTTTCTCAAATGCCCCAAGTACAGCAGTATGCTCTTGGCTGATTTGCCAATTTAATTTACTTCATTCTTAGTTACCTTTTGTAAATCACTTGGAAATTATCTGGGGATTACAGGTTAGAAACCTTTAGGTGAAGTAGGTTGTTCGGTACTCAGAAGGTAGAAATAATCTTGCTATTTGACGTCCACTGGGAGCAGGCAGCCAGGGAAATGAGACTTGGTCTAAGGTGTGTGGGAGAAACCGTTGCTGCATTATTCCAGCTCCTTTTCAGGACCTGCGTTTGTGTCCCCAGGTTTGGATGAAAGTACGCGTAGAAAAATGTGATGATGAACCAGCCTGGAAAGAAGTAAAGTTAGACCAAGCAGGAATTGCTGGCTTTTTGAAGAGATTTCTGTGATATTGGGTGCTAAGTGGCCTGACTCACTGTTGAGTATCTTCCCCCAAATAACCTTGGTATTGTAACAAACATGAACTCTGTAATCCAAATGAAAGTGTACTGGATTGATGAAGAGGTTTCAGGGGAGTTTTTCAGGTCATCTCACTGTATTTGAAGAGGGGAAAAATACTTGCATCCTCCCTCTCCAAAAATCAGGCATTGTTTTTTTTGAAGCAAACTTTAGAAAATTAATTTTCAGGCCTTCTTTTGTCTTAAAAGGTGCTGAATAATTAGGTCTTTGAGGATTTCTGAACATTGAGCAGAGAAGAATTTTACTTCTGCCATTGCAGCTGATGCTGGGCCGCACAAATAATCTTACAAATTATTCTCATATGTAAAGAATGGAAAGTATGAAAAGAAGTGATGTGATTTACATAAACACTTAGATTGGTACGTCACTTCACCCACTCAGTTCAGTGACAGTTAGGTGTCTAATCTAGTTGAGTTTTCTTGCAACCTCATATCTGTAGGCCTGTAAAAGTCTCTCTAGGCTTGGTCATTACTCTCATACTTCATAACATTGGCAAGTGTAGGCAGGAAGACGCGTTTAAGTTCTTCAACAAAGGTTTCTCTAGCCTACTTGAGTTTAAATAACATGCCAAGCTTAAGCAAACTGAAAGGAATAAATAAATAAAAGGCTGCTGATGCCTCTGAACAGTGATGGAATGAAATTGCTCCTGAAGATGCTGACTCCCATCCCTCATCTGTCCATTAGCTTGCACTGTCTGCCCGCAGATATTCTCATTGCTCAGGGACCATGCTGGCTGACAACTGTAAACGCAGAACAAGATGGAGGGATGGTGGCTTTTGAAGGAAACTGTCTAGCATCAAATATGTAGGATTTCAGTTGTGTGCTTCCCTTCAGGACTGCTTACACGAAAATGTTATAATAGCACCTTATTGGTGCTTTTGTGAAAATAGGAGAAGCTGCTGAATGCGTGGCTTACGTCAGAGATGCTTTGTGGGTTGTACAGCTGGAGAACCAGTGCTGACGCTCTGCATTGACTTCTATGGCCTCCCTCTTGGGTGATCTGTTGCATCCTCATGTGCTGGAGTAGGGTGCTGGGGAGCTGGCATCAATTCTGCAGAGACAGTGGGCCCAGCTGGTTGTACTGGACTGCATGTGTCTGTGTGTGCTGTCAGCTGAGTGCTTTTGAGGTGCTGGACTGAACCAAAATAGTCTTGTACTGAGATAATGTCACAGCTTGCAAATCCAGTTTAAGGAGAACTAGAAATGCTGACCAATTGGAGAGGGAGCATTGGTGGTAAAAGCACTTCTAGCTTGTTACCCTGTCAGGCAGGATAATGCTGTTAATGCTAGCCAATTGTAACAGACGGGCAGTAATAGGGAATGGTGAACGAGCTTAGGAGGAGTGAGGAAAGGCCAACGACCCTATGAGGGGGAAGAAGGCCTGAGGAGAGTGTGTGGTGGTTACTAGGACTCATAAAGAACATGACACATTACCAGAGCATCTTTTCTGTTGGAAAAGGTTTTGGAAAATGAAAATGCATGTTGTAAAATGAAGTTAAGGACAGCTTTCATACTTTCCGTGTCAGTACTTTGTATGGCAGTGGCTTGAGGAAGATGCAGTGTTTGAACTGTGATGGTGAACTTGAATATGAAATTATATGCTTTGACAATGAATAACTAGAAAGCAGTTCATTTTGATTTGTATTAGCAAAACTGTGGTATCCCTGGTGGGTGTATTTGTTTATTGTTAAAACTGTGTGAAGCTCTCTGTTGTACCTCTTGTGTTAGGGTATGGTCAGCTGTCTTCCTGTGAACTGAAACTAGCAGTTAAGTTGCAACAAAGTAGTTCTCATAGTGTTTTTGACTTGTCATTCACCGTAAAATGAATGCTAAAATACACAGGGTCATGAAAGAAACTCCGGAAAAATATATTTCAGGGATTCAGTAACTGAGGATGCAGAACAATTGCGTGACTTACTGAGCAAATCTTTCTGTGGCCTGAACTCGGAAGACTGTACTGAGTAGGTAATCATAGCTGGAATGGTATTGCAGGTTCCTTCCCAGTGATCACACTTCAGGTGGGGAGAGTAGGAAAAAGAGGAGAAAAACATATGCTGTTTCAGAAGATGTATAGGTTTTGCCAAGGATCAGCAGCCATGAATACATATAGGAAGGATGAGGGTTACTGTTGAAATATGAGAACTTTTTTTTTTTTTTTTTTTTTTTGCTGTAGGTATTAATTTTTAGCTTAAGAAGGATAAATAGATTAGAAATAAGTCAAATTGGAAATCTAGATGGGGTTCCTTTGGTATACTGAGGTTTTGTTCAGCGAACATGTAGATGAGAATGGATAGGAAAACCACAATTGCTGCATAAACTGGTAGTCCTGAAAAGGTGTGTTCCACACTCATGTTGGTGTGTTACGTTGAAAGGCTGAGATGCAGCTGGCTTTTGTTTGTTAAATACAAAATGGTATCAAGTGAAAAAATGACTGTCTTGTATGAGTGTTTCGCTAGGGAAGAAGAATAAATGAATGAAGATATGGTAGAGTTGTGGACTGAGAAAGTATAAGGACTGTATATATATCAAAACCATGAGGAAGCTGTCTTCCTGCAGTTGTTTTTGTGTTGATTGGACAATGACAAGCAAGAGTTTGTGGACCTGATCTGGTTGTCATAACAGATTAAATAACACTTAAATAAAGTTTAATTTTATTTTAAAAACCCAATTTGTTGTGTGTAATTTTAATTGTGGCTGGTGGGGTGTGTGGCTTTTTGTGTGTGTGGTTTTTTTGTTGGGTTTTGTTTGTTGTTTGATTTGTTTTTTTTTAGTAGCATATACTGAGTTTGTTGCTTCAGGAGCACTAAAAAGGCTTACTGCTACTTAGATGTGTAAGTGTGGTCAACCCTCTTGGGGTCAAATCAAAAAAAGATGTGAAATCTCTTCAGAAGTGCAACTGATGGCAGTTGGGATGATGATGTAGGCAAAGCAGGAAAAATACTCTCATAGTTTCCGTGTTTGTGGAAGGGAACATGAGTTTTGCAGATTTAATGGTGAAATAAGGAAATACAGTTACAATGCTGAAAACATATACATCTGTAAATCGTGAGTGCTTTAACTGAGAAAATGGCTGTGGTGTTTATAGTAATTGAATTTGGATCGGGAATAAGAGTTAACCTAAGATACATGTGAATTCTTTTAGAAGGATGGTGTTTTAGACACAGTGTGTCCTGTACTGCAGGAACAATGACTTCTTACATTCTTGCTATACAGTGTGTTTTCCCCCAGAAAGGGAGAAATCACATAGTTGAAAAGGAAGAGAGCCAACTGAATTTTAATATGATAATTGATCAACTTCTCTAGTATAAACAGGTTAGCCATGTGCTCCTACTGCTGATGGCATGCTTTTTCTAATGTAGATGATACCCTTTTGACATTCTTTTATGTAACACAGAAAAGCACATTTAACTAACAAGAGGACCAGTGTGGAGTTACCCATGGCATTTCCTCAGTGCTGTGTATGTTCATACTTTGGGAATCACTTGCCTGACAAGATTTGTAGCTAGTTAGGCAGGAGGCCTGATAGTAATTTTTTGAATTGAAAGCAACATTCCTGGAAAGAAGATATTCTTGAATTCAGAAGTTACAGCAGGAAATCCAGGAAGTAAATGCAGCGTAGATCTTGTGAGAGAAGTAAGGAGGAGGCAAAGGTTTCTATGGTATTATCAATGTTTTCTTGAAATATTAAAGTCCATTTAATCACCATAAAATACTCAACTAGGTACTGTCCAAAAGTATATTTGTTTGATTTTTTTTAAAAAAATAAATTCCAAGTGGCTAGCCATAGAACTGGGTTTAAGCACTGTAGAGTCTCTTTAAAATCATCTCTGGTTATGGATTCTTTGTTTTACATAGGTCATTAAGCAGTTATATGTGGGTTGATTAACTAAAAATGTCTACTGAGAACCTGAAGAGGAGTCACGGAATCCCACAGTTTTAATCACATTACTCTAAGGGTTTTGATCTGCTGCACACAAAGGAATAGCCTAGTTGTTACTGCACGGCAACAGTTAACGCGCTTCTGCTGGTGCTGTCAGCATTCCTGCTGACATCAGTGATATCTACAGCAGTAAACAGAAAGCAGCCATGTCTGTTCTTCGTGTACTAGGAGGAATCAAAATAAAATGCTAGTCAGATGGAGAGCAGCGAAGCTGGTAAGGAACTTTAAACTGTTCAGAAAAGTTGTTGATGTAGAAAAGTGACTCTGAAAACGCTTAAACATTCAGGTAAATACAGCACTGTGTTTGCAGATCCTTCTGGAGAGAAGGATCCTATTTGTAACTCGTACAGCAGTGCTTCAAAGTAATCTAGTGTTTTATAGGAAAGAAATTAACTGCGTTACCTTTTTGTTCAGGAGTCTCTTTGCTATAGAGACTTGCTGTAGTCATTTATAAATAAGTTCAGGTTAAGGCATTGACTTATACCAGTCCTAGAGTGAATGTGAATATTGTTGCAATTATTTTGTAAGTATTAATATCCTGGAGGGCATTTTAAAATGAGACTTCAGTGCTTTCTAAAAGACTATTACAAGTTTCATATAGTAGGTTGAAAATCACTTCTTTAAAAGATGTTTTCATTCTCTGAGAACCTAAATTGGTTCTTTTAAACACAGAGGATGGTATTTAAAATGTCAGTCAAAGCAAGCTATCTGGCATCAATCAGAAGCTCCTTTTGGGGGAGAAGAGTGCAAGGGCAAGAAGTGATACACCCTGTAACTTTGTAAAGTGCTTACGTATGTGAACATTTCTCCCTCTAATGGGGTTTTGTGTTGTGATGTGAATGTTGATGTATCATGGAAGAAATGAATACTACTCTCTCTTCCCTTCCAGACAATCGAAGGAAAGTGGAACCGCCTCTTGGAGGTCATGATCCTCGAACAGCAGTTCAGTTAAGAAGCCTCAGCACCGTTTTAAAGCGCCTCAAAGAAATCATGGAGGGGAAGAGCCAGGTACTTCTTCTGAGGGATTTGTAGGCCAAACTATCTAGAAACTGAACTGTTTACTGGGCTTCTCTGAGCTTCATTTTTAGATACATCACGGTTTTTTTTTTTTTTTCCAGATGTTTGAAGGATGAGTGAATAAACTCAAAAATGCTTCTGTGTGCAGGGGAAACAATTTAAGTTGATGCTGACTTTTGACATGTCAAACATCTGTCATATTGTGGGAATGAAACGTTGCAGTTGCTCAGCTTCTTGAACTTGGACCAGATGCTCTCATTTTAGACTTCTTCCCACTTCTGTATTACCTAATCTAGTATTACCTGATGGTTTTCTCCCATGAAGGCTAGCCACGGGCAGGTGAAACACATTGACTGTCACAAATAGTAATGAGAATTCTGAGGATGAATTAAATCTGCTACTTACTGTGGTAATAATTGGTCAGCAATATTTGCTTGAAAGGCTTGTTCTGTTAATCAGTTTTGATTCAGCTGGATAAGGGTCTGGTGGTTGCTACTGACTTGCTGATTTCACCTCCCTCTGCTGTGTTGCATGATGCCTTTAAGAGGAGGATCCAGTTGAGAAAAGAAGCCACAACTATTTATAAGTGTCAATATAAATAGCTGTGTCTTGGAGCAAGACCCGAACAGGAAAAGTGCATTTAATTAAACTGAATGAAGAGGAAAAAGGCTTTTAGCTTGGTAGCTTTTACAGGTAAACTTTGAGTAAACTCACTTAGCTTCCAGTACTATTCTGCTTGAGAGAGTAACTTTGCTGTGGTAAAAAGGGCCATATTTTTGAGGGTGAAACAAAAGCCTTTCATTGCAGTAAGCAGGGCATTGAGTGTGGCCCCTACTAATATTTCAGTTTGTGGCAGCTTCTGAAGGCCCTGGAGATTTTAAGACATCTTTGAAGCTATTGGAGAAGTGCTCAAACAGGCAGGATGCAGCAGTAAATTAGTACGTCTAGATTTTTCTCTGAAAGCGGTATGTTAGTTGTCAGCATGCTGACTTCTGTACAAATGGTAATGCATCACTGCCTTTGACGGCAGTTATGTCTTGCTTGAGTCACTCCAGGCAACAATTTCTTCTTACTGTGGACTGGTCTGTCTCTACAGGAGACCACTTTACTGTTGTAGAAAGTGTGTGTCAGATCCTGGAATGTACTGCTCTAATCAACCTCTGTTGCTAATGGAGGCCAGACTTCTGTGCTGAACCCTTCCTTGTAGGCTGTTCTTGTCCTGAGTGTTGGCTCTGACTTGAACAAGGCAGAGGGCTGGAAGGTGTCACCAGCAATGGCTGTGTTTCTAAACACCCAGTCATGTGCAAATGGGGCAGAGGCAATGTGGGAGAGATGGTGGGCGGAGGCACTGCTGCTTGGAACAGCCACTCTCTATGTGGCAGAACCAGAGACTTGGCTTATCATGCAGAGCCGCAGCAAAACATGTTAATCGGCATCCCCTGTGGCTTTGCAGCAGTTCCTTGGCAGAGCTCTTCACAGCAGCTTTCCCTGCTTGAAGCTTAGTGTTCATCTTAAAAATTTCTAGACTCTCTTGAACACTAGACTGCCTTGAGCAGTCTTTGACCTCTTTCTGTACGAGTTTTCTTGGGTGAGGACAGCATGGAATTGTTGTCTTGTTGATCATAGCTGTTTTGGTCTCAAAATTGGTCTAGCAGCTATGTCAAACTTCACTTTGTGAACATGCAAAAATAAACCTCAAATCAGGGTATGCTTTTTTTGGTTATGTGAAAATCGGAGTACGGATCACCTTTCTTCTCTGTGGTTACTCTCTTCTCAGGTTGTTTTGAGAAAAGTCTTGCAGCACTTTCTCTTCCTAAGAAAAACCCAGAGTATTCAGTCCCTCTGAAAAAGCTTAGTGCCAGAATTGAACTCTAGCAAAGAGTGTTTCACAGTCAGAGCTGTCATGTGACCATTAGCAGTTGTCTCCATCCATGGTAATTGTAGCTGATGTGCTCAGAATCATAATTGAGATATTTGTATTGCTCTGTTTATAGCTACAACACCAAATGGAAGTTTTAACTCTTTGTTTTCAAGTCTTAAAAACAAGACAAAAATTCCTGTGGCTGCACCCATGCTGTAAATTGGTATATGTTGTTATCTGCTGGATGCGTATTCCACAGTTGTCGTCACAAAGCAGTTAGCCTGGAGTTTTGAAAGAACATCAGTCTGGGACACAGGCTTTTACAACTGTTTACTGAGGTTTTGAAGAATTTGATCATACAACAAAACTTTTTACATGTATCTATAATCCTTTCAAAGTACATCCCGGTATTAGCTGTTGAAATGATCTTCCTGCACTGATAATTCCTGGTAACTTGATTTACCCCTGGACAACAGCTTCAACTAACGTGTGGGTTTTGTTTTTTGGTGTGTGTTTTTTTGTTTGGTGTTTTTTTTTTTTTTTTTTAAACTGTGCTAGTTGAGGGCCTGTCATGTGCTAGGGGTAAATGAGAGGGAAGAACAATCAGTACTTCATATGTTTGTTTCTTCTTGACCTTTATCTACAGCTCATGATAGTTTTTATCTGGTTTGCTTCCATCTTGGGTCAAGAAGGCAAGGGCTTACTAGATTTATTCTGACTGTTAAGAACTCTCTCAGCCTTCCGGCTCCCTATAAAACCCCATGAAAAATTCTTTCTGTGCATGTCTGTACTTACACACAAGAGTGTGTACACACACACACATATATGAATATATGAAATTGTCCTTTTCATGTGCACAGTCTACAAAGCAATCATGAATGTAAACATGCTTTTTTATTTACAAGGAAGTTTTTCTTTGCTGCCTTCCCTTGTAGGACAGTGACTTGAAGCAGTACTGGATGCCTGACAGCCAGTGCAAAGAATGCTATGACTGCAGCGAGAAATTCACCACCTTCCGGCGGAGGCACCACTGTCGACTTTGTGGGCAGATCTTCTGTAGTCGATGCTGCAATCAGGAAATCCCTGGAAAATTCATGGGCTACACAGGTAGGGTTTATCTGTTGAGAAGCAGAACATTCTCTGTGTGCTCAGCTCTGTTTGGACTACTGCATTTTAGATTCTGGTATCTGCTAGAGAATGCTGTACAGGTCTCTAGTGGGCTTAGAAATAAGCAAAAAGAATCACAGGACCTAATTCTACCAATTTCTTCATGAACAATGGTGGATTATGCCGTGCCTGCTTATTTTTACCAACACTGTCCATGATGACAAAACAAATATGGCCACTATTTAACGAGGTTGTTCACTACAAAAAGTGTACTCAAGTAAAAGCTGCTCTTAATAATGGTAGTTTTAAAAAGTAATGAGCCACATGTTCTAATTGAGGGTGAGGGAAACTCTTTCAAATACCAATTATCAAACTCTAGACATCTCCTGATGTAGATAATGATTTCCAGACATCAGCTGGTATGTCCCGTCTACTGGCTACTGTTGTACCATGATTTCATTGTACCATGATTTTCAGTGCTCTCTCTCCCTGCCCCTGCAACCTGTCCCTCTCTTACCGATCATGTGTTAATGCATCATTTGACTTGGAGAAATTCCCTGAGTGTATAATTATCCAGGGTTTTGCTCTTTAAGGGAATATGAGAACTAGACTTAAACATGCAAAGAAGTTTTGAAACAGGAAATCCTTCTTTTCCTACCACTACACGCCTCTGATCCTGTAGGAACAGAGTACTATTTGTTCCTGTTCACTTACACTCTCTGGTTCCCCTTTCCATAGGGGATCTCCGAGCCTGCACTTACTGCCGCAAAATAGCCTTAAGCTACGCACACTCCACAGACAGTAACTCCATTGGGGAAGACTTAAACGCTCTGTCAGATTCTGCGTGTTCTGTATCAGTGCTGGATCCTGGCGAGCCACGCACGCCAGTTGGGAGCCGTAAAGCTAGCCGCAACATCTTTCTGGAGGAGGATCTAACCTGGCAAAGGTAAAGTGAATGACTTCATGCTGAGTTCAGAGTCTTAACTATGTTTTCAGGCTGACACCTGCCTAGACAAAAGCTGGTGGTTTCCATCTATGAAACTTAGAAGTATATCTCCTGTAAAAAGAATCTAATCCTGTGCTTGCTTCTAATATTCTTTTCAAGTTGAAATGTGGAAACTTTTCTAGTGGAGTTTTAAATTATTTGCAGTCCTTCCTATAGCCTGTTGAATCAGTGATTGTATGCCAGTGACAGAGCAGGCTTTTACCTTCAGAGTTTAAAAAGACAAACCCAAAACCCATCCCTTCTAACTACTAATGTATCAAAAAGCAAGTCAATATAACACTGATGCTTTACCTATCAGGTTTTGGATTGGAAAAAAGAATATAAGAGATGCTCTCTGTGTAAATAAGAGTGAAATGGTGGAAGTAACCACCTGTTTCAACTGAAGTGGGATTGAAAGGACAGCTGTAAAGGTTCTCTGATCTCCTTTCAAAGTATATTTCTTCTTATTGCTGTCGAATGAGGGGATCTTTATTTCTGGAAGATGAACAAAAGAACACTGTACTTCTCAAGTGGTATGTAAGTTAATATCTGAGGACCTTGATTTAATTTAATGTGTGAAGAAATAATCAGATGTGGTATTTGTGCTTATTTCCCTAAAAACAGAAGAACAGGCAAGTGTGAAACTACTGAGGAGGTCTTGAGTCAGAGCCTTTCTTTAACTGAGGGGTAGTGTTAGTGATGTGCTTCTCTCAGCAGAACTCTTCTAGTGGTTCTGATAGTATTAAAAGAAAAACCTCAAAAACAACTGTCTTCAGAAATACCCTGACTCTTGCTTTGCATGTTGCTTTTCAGAGTGTGGTGCTCCTGTATGGGAGCAATTAAATAATCAGCTTTAGGCCTAAATAAAGTACTTCTGGTTTAATGTCATGGTCATCTAAAGCAGTAATGTTGCAATGCTTGGGATAAATATGATCAAATTTTGAATTAGGTAATAAGTATGTGCGCTCGGAATGCTTCTTTTCAGGTGTACAAAATAATAGAAGGTATCATTAGATCTGTCTTCTGATGTGTTATTGCTATCTTTATTATGGCAATTCAACAGCTTGTAGACGTGAACATGTAAAGAAAGTATTTATATCTTTATTTTGGGCAGCTTGTAGCAGTTGAGGAAAATACTGCCAATTCTTGAAAGGCTGATAACTCTTTCTATTCTAGAACACTTAGTCTTGTTGGGAGGCACTGACTAAACATGGGCTGCTTTTGTGTGTGTGAGGGAGAGAGATTGAGATTAGGTAGTTTATTATTGCTTTAGGAGGGTAAAAATTTTCTTCAGTGCTTGTTGCTCTTAAAATGTAAAACTTTGCAGTGGCCTACAGTGCTTTTTTTAATACTGCATTTGGTAAGTTCCTGATTGACCTTCAGAGATTTAAACCCAAGACATTGAACTTAAACGGCACCACAGTGGAAAGTGGCAACTCGCAGCTTCATGATGGAAGCAAAGGTGTTTTGTTGTTGTTGTTGTTTTGTTTTTTTTTTCCCTAATATGTGGCTTCTGGGTGAGAAGTAGTTTGCTTCAGGAGAAAACTTGGGAGTTGAGTCTCTTCCCAAAATAACACATCTGAGATAAGGCTCTTGCTTCTCCTGCTGTCATATGCTGCAAAGCAGTGAGTAAAGCATTTAGGGGAGTGATGCTGTATTTATGTGTCTGACGTTGCTCTGTTCTTTGAGGAGTTGGAACATAGAGGCATGGGCTCCTGCCTTAACTAACTTGAAGGGCCGTGTCCTTTAAAAGTGAAGGAGTGGTGTACTCTGGGCAAGTACACCTACTCAGGCAAAGTTGTATTGTGTATATTTTCTCACAAAGAGCATTTGTTGTGCTAGTAACATGTCTACATCCCAGAGCACAGCCAGTACGGCTGTATCAGTTGGAGTGTAGTGGCTTATATCTGATACTTTTTTTTTTTTTTTTTTTTTTTTTTTTTGCCAGTAGGAATTTACATTGATGGGTACGAACATCTGCTCTTCTTCCTCCTGGGGCTGAAGGAAAAGGATGGCAAAGGTGATAGTGATCAGGTTTTGGTTGACAGCTGGCTGAATATGAGCCAGCAGTATGCCCAGGTGGCCAAGAAGGCCAATAACACCCTGGCTTGCATCAGAAATAGTGTGGCCAGCAGGACCAGGGAAGTGATCGTCCCCTTGTACTTGGCACTGGTGAGGCCACACCTTGACTGCTGTGTTCAGTTTTGGGCCCCTCCCTTCAAGAAGGACACTGAGGTATTGGAGCGTGTCCAAAGAAGGGCAATGAAGCTGGTGAAGGGTCTGGAGCACAAGTTTTATGAGGAGCAGCTGAGGGAGCTGGGGTTGCTTAGTCTGGAGAAAAGCAGGCTGAGGGGAGACCTTATAGCTCTCGACAACTACCTGAAAGGAGATTGTAGCGAGGTGGGGGTCGGTCTCTTCTCCCAAGTAACAAGCGATAGGATGAGGAAATGGCCTCAAGTTACACCAGGGGAGGTTTAGGTTGGATATTAGGAAAAACTTCTTCACTGAAAGGGTAGTCAGGCACTGGAAGAGGCTGCCCAGGGAAGTGGTTGAGTCCCCATCCCTGGAGGTATTTAAAAGACGGGTAGACGTGGTGCTTAAGGACATGGTTTAGTGGTGGACTTGGCAGTGACAGGTTAACGGTTGGACTTGATGATCTTAAAGATCCTTTCCAACCTAAACAATTCTATGATTCTAGGTTAAACAATTGCAGAAGGTTGTCAGGCTATCTTGATAAAAGCTGTCTAACAATAGCTATAGATAGCATTGCTTGGATTGCAAAGATGATGTGTTGGGGAGATGGGGGCAATGCCTCTACCTCCAAAGCAAGTAATAGCAACCTGTAAGGAGGGAGGATGTGTAAGAAAGGGATATAGGGGAAGAGGGTGGGAAGGCAGGATAATACAAGAAGTGGGAAGAGGCTGTATTGTCCAAGACTTGAGTCTGAAGCGAGAAGACTTGAGCACTGTCCTCCAGATATCATTGGCCTACAGACAGGGAAAGATTTCCCTATTCCCTCATTGATTTAACAATCATGGGTGTGAATGAGAGGTAACATGATAATTAACTGTATTTTAATTCCAGCTGATCTGATGCTGCTGCATGTGGCAAATCTCTCAAACATCTCTAACACGCTTCTTTTCCTTGCAGTTTGATTCACCCAGACTCTTCAACTACCACGTTGTCAGCACGCCTCGGGTCTGTGCAGGAGGATGCAGGGAAGTCGCCAGCTAGGAACAGGTAAACTAGTGATGTCTGAGTATTTTCTGTTCTGGATGCACACCTAGCACACTCTTCACTGTAAAGCCTCTATTTTGGGTCTTGTTTTTACTGAGCATGCTGTTTCATGTCTAAAATGGGACACCCCATTACCCATACATAATGGTAAGGAAAGACCATTTATGTACATATTCATATTAATAAATGTACTACTTTTGAGGAACCTGTAGTTTGCTGCTGAGTCAGGCAAATAAAGGTGGTGGTGAAGAGGGCAGAAAAGGAAAGAGGTGGCTAAGAAAGGCAGGGTTCTGAGGAAGCTGAAGAAAAGGGAGTAACAGAGACTTGGTAATGGGAGGCAAAGACTGAGGTCATGGAGGAGCAGAAGTGTTGTTTTTGTTTGTTTGTTTTGTGGGTTCCCCTCCCGCTGCATCTGCTCCCTCTGCTCTTCCATTAAGAATAATCTCGTTTAAGTTACCAGGCTTTCTTAAGCTAAAATCCCATCATAGCTCTTTATGCAAGAGTGCTGGAATGAACTTGGAAATGTTAATAAGAGCTGTAGTGTAAGTTGTGAATGCTTGAGCTTAATCCCACTAAATAGGCTGGTATTAAAAGAACAAGTAATTTCCACTTCACAGTGCTTCTGCTATGGTTCTGGTTACGTACTTCCATTATGGTTAAATTGGGGAAATAAAGGTGAGGCAAGGATACGAGGAACGGAGCAAAGATAGTCCAAATTTCAATGTTGGAGTCAGGAGACATTCAGAGAGTTCTTTGCATTGGTGTTACAGGAATGCAGAATGTTTAGTAATTCGGAGGGATCTGGCAGGACCAACAAAGACTAGGGAACTCAGCTGAGAAGGATGCTGGGTGTGCCTTTCAGGGAAGGGACTGCTTGGAGTCTTTATCTTCTGTGTGATGGGGATGGTTTGGAGGAGATGCACACTGACTGTACAGCTGGAGAACCAAAGATCTCACCTAGGGGGAGTAAAATACTGGTGAATAAGCCAGTACCAAAAATCAATTCTGAGCAAACATGGCAAGGAATCCAGAGTTAAAAGTTCAATGCTAAATAACTGCAGTGACATCAAGAAGTGTCTGAAACCTTGGTGATGCTCTCTTGCTTCCTATTTGGATTGATGTTGTCTATTTTAAAAGGCTTTTGCTGTTTGCTCACACATGCAGTAGTTGGAGGGTTCCAAGCTGGACTTGGCAGGCCCAACTGCTCATTCAAGTTAAAATTTAACTCTCTGACTATTCATGGCCTCACCATAGTACTCCTGTCTGTTTGAGAAGTAATGACGAGGTATAACCTATCTCTGTCAAAATTCTGAACCTGTGGAAACAAAGCTATTGGCTTTGGGCTAAGCAATGCTAGCCTTGAGATCTTCTCAAAGCAGCTGTAGATGTTTCTTTGAGGCAAGCTTGACCGTGCCTCTTTCTAGATGAGGTGAAGCAAAAAAGATGCAGGTTGAGTGCATTTAGATGCAGGTAGCAGAAGTTACTTGGTATTACTTGTTTTCCCTGTGGGGGGGGGGGATATGTGTTGGTTTTTGCTCAGACTGATTATTTATGGGCAAAAAACAGCACAACAGTCAAGTGTTGCAAGCAGAGGGATTTGAACTTCTCCTTTGCAGGTCCTTCTAAAGGACAGGGATTTTCATTACAAAATCTCCCCCTCTGTTTTTAGAAAAGATAAATACAATAAAGTCCGAGATGTAACTGGTGATGATAAAGACACAGATACGAAATCTGACTGTTCTAACTCTTGCTTAATGCCCTTTTACACAAATTAAAAATCCCTGCTGCTTACAGGTAGGTGGCACAGTTAAAGCAGCTGTTGCAAAACAACTGGGAGGAGTGCTTAATGATGGACTTTCATGTCAGTCTCATCTTCCAAATAAGAATGCTTTCTGTTAAGCTGTATAACTCTGCCAGTTCTAACTTTGTTTAACTTGAGAGCAAGAGAACTTAGATGTATATGGATGTAGTGCCAACATAGTTTCCTTCGATTCTGTATAAATGACTAAAAAGGATGTAACTAAAACCCTTTGTCAGCCCAGTATTCCTCCTCAAGAGAGAGAGGAAGAAAAAGCAGTGATTTTGAGACTTGTACCTTCAGTGCCTACTTCCTTGCAGTACAAAGGCTGAAATAGGGTGGCATTGCTATTTCATGCCTGGGCTCAGCCACATCATCCATTGAGAAAATCAGAGTGTCTGTTAGCCTGTGAAGTTATCTGAGTTTTATTCCAAAGACTAGAGGCTGGTAATGGTTGTCATCACTGAGACTGCTGTAAGCCTCTTGAGTCAGTTCAGCATTGGCATTTTGAGCTTCCCCGTTGCTCTATGCAGAAGCATTTTCCATCCTCACTCCTTAGAGCGCTGTTAGCAGGAATAGCTTACACTGCATGCTTTTTGCTGCTATGTGATGGGAAGTTGGACTCTGGTTATTCAGAGGCTTAGTCTAGTTGTGGCATATTGGAGCAGAGGGTATCTGGAACTTGTATTTGCATTTGTAGCTTTGCAATGATTATTGCAAAATGGTGTGTTTGTACTGGAGTGCATAGCCAAGATTTCCTAACAGCTGGGTTGAGATCAGGTGGATGCTCCATATCGCAGTACAAGGAAAATTGCCAGCTGGAGTGACCTCCAGCTTCAGCAGACAGTTTAGCCACCCTGGGGAGCAGATGCTTGAACTTCCAGACTCTGAAAGCTGTCAGCCATATATTTCAGAGAGCTGAGGAGAAGGAATTTTAAATGGGTCAAGGACAGGGGGAATCTCAGTGCCCTGTTACAGGGATCCTGGTGCTGTCTGCCCTTGCTGGCATCTTTCCTCCAAACTGTTGGAGCTTCTAATTACCCAGCATCCCATCCCTTCCCCAGTCTATTTAAATGCAGACATATATGAATTGCCGTGCCTAAACTTAGTTCTAACTGCTTCCTACAAAGAGCTTTACAAAAGTTTGTGTTTAACTTAGATGTTCCAAAGCAATATGCTTGCTCCCTAGGGATCCTTTCTTCTGTTGACGGAAGAGGAAGCTTTAAGCAGTAAGTCTGTACTGAGGAGAGTGAACAATGTCACAGGCTTGAGTTCCTTTTTAGATCAATGCCTGCTGTGGTGAAGCACGACACAATGAACACTTACACTTCCATTCTTCTCTCTTCCACTACAGATCAGCCAGCATCACTAACCTGTCACTGGATCGGTCAGGTTCACCAATGGTGCCTGCCTATGAGACATCTGTCAGCCCCCAGGCTAGTCGCACACATATGAAGGCAGAGACCAGCGAGGATGAGCGCAAAATCCTTCTGGTACCTTTCAGACTTCTGTTTGTCTTGCTCTGTGAAGGCGATGAAGTTCGCTTTTATTCTGTCTTGCTACCTTTAAAGGCTTTTGTCTGAGCACTCTTACCCGGACCCCTCCTCCAGGTGGTGCAGGGATGGAAAAATATTGATGCTGCTTTGGACACTTCCATCTTCCTGAAACAAATCATAGTTTCATGTGATGTTTGCATAAGGTGTTTAAAGTTTTAGTCTTGGGAAGTGTGTTACGCAGTGTGGAGTTGGTGTATGGTGGCTCCTTGTGAGTTAAACCTATCATGGTTGCAGCTGTAACACAATGTCCAGATTCCATATTTCTTCAAGTTCAGATTTTCCCATTCATAGGCCACATAGTCAGAAACTTTAAATGGCTGCTTCCAAATGGTTACACCATGATGAATGAGTTAAAGCTGTTACAGCTTATTGGGCCAAAACATAACTTGGCCCCTCCCCTTGTTTGCAGAATAAATATAACATTTTGTAGAAGGCTGTAGTGACGTACTTGTTCAAAGAAAAATCAATATGCAGCAGTGTTCTGTGTAATCCTATTATCCCCTCCCCACAGAGGCGATGTTGTAGGTGGCAATTACTGTACAATGTTCAGTAGAAAACAATACTTCTTTTCTTTGAGGGAGGGGAAGTGTTTCCAACAAATGGGGCAGAAAAGATGCAGAGAAGGGAAAGGAGTGTTTTTCACATTAAAAGATTCGAGATTGCTCCCCATTGCCAATTTAAAATCAGGAAGGCTAATTTTTGTGTTGTCAGGTATTTGCCTGCTGTCAGCAAAATGCGTACAAGTATTCCTGAAGGTGCAGGAACACTCTAGTTCCTGTTCAGTTGCACAGCTCCTTTCAGGGTGCTCTGTAAATGGATAACCACATGAGGGAGAAACATTTTTAAGGCACATCTTTATACCACCCTGCCCCGTGTCTGCATGTTAATGCAGGAAAAATGAAATTTAGAATGCTATAAACACAACTTGGACCAAGATGATCAAGTCCCAGTGCACTTCAGCTTCAGATTGTTTAATTTTTTTGTCTGTTTCCTTCCTTGGTGGAGAAGAGAATTGGTAGTATCGCTTCTGTTTGTGTAAGAGCAGAAGATGCAGTGTCAATTAATGTAGGATTTTCTGTGAATTCTTACTGTTTGTTTAATGCCCTTAGCATGTGGAGCTGACTCTGTATCAGGAGTTAATTTAAAGCTTAACATATTCCATTAAGAAGACTTATGAACTTTGCTCATGAAATAAAGGCGGGGGGGATGTACATACGCTGGTGTAAGCACATACTTCTGTGAACTAGAGGTCAAAATCCTTGAGTTGAAAGGATTTGCTGTGTTCTGCCAGTTTGTCCACTTTACTGAATTCACCGTGTGAGTTAAGGGTAAACTACAAGGCAGCTGAACTGTGGAATTGCCAGTTGCATCAAATCTTGTGATCCCATGAAGTGTTCCGTTACTGATCCATTTGACTCCTGGTACATAAGGGAAGCTGCTGACGTTGGCTTTAGGATAATACCCAGGACAGCCACCGCTGGAAATAAAAGCGGTCCAGTAACAGAAGTGGAGCAAAACTCTTGGATCTCACGGCACCCTTGGGAAAGTGCAATAACGTGGGTCTGGCAGTTAACTGGAAAGCTGAAACTAGTTAAAATGTAATTAAAGCTTTTTTTTCCTCTGTTACACAAAAATAGAATGAGTGAGGCATTTCAGAAAGTGAGCTGCAGTGTCTCTTCTCCACCCCTTGGGGTGCTCTGTTGCTCTCAAAATAATCCCAGGTCCCAGTTTCCACTCTGCAACAATGGATTGTGCTGTGCCAAGCCAGGGTGCGTATGGGAAAGCAAAAGGGGCCAGGTGCAGAGACACAGCTCAGTTTGGATGGAGTTGGCACACATGCTTAACAGGCCCGAAAATAAGTTTGAGGTATAGGCTGAAGTGTTCCAAGTGGTGAGGGGGAGAGATCCACAGAGTCAAAAATGGTTAATTGAGTTGGGAGGGGTACACACCTTCTTTGCTTCGTGGCCAAAGCTAGCAGTGTTTAAAAAAGGCTTGCTACTGGACAATAAAAAAGGAATCCTTAATAAGAAATGGTGTCTCAGAACTTGAACATAGCAGTGTGCGTTGCTGTGTCAAGTACTTGCTTTATATCTGGGCTTGATAACAGACTAGTATGCTTCACAAAGCCTAGGTTGAGCACAGATTATATAGAAAAACCCCCTTCCAAGGATGAGTTTTCATTGTCCTCTACATTTACACACACCACATGAATTTGAGAATAGGGTGCAAGAGGGCAGTAGTGAGGACATAAGTATCTTGTAGGCAGTACAAAATCTTGCCACATTAAAAACAGAAACCCCTTAACTCTGAGGGTACCCACTTTGTTTCTTCCTTGTTCTCAACTTTATATAAAAGGAAGGATATAAGGAGCTGATCTCGTGTCTGTTTGCTGTTTGTGTTTGCACCTTTTCATAGGTTGTGCAGAATGGCTTAGATTTTATGCCTGTTTGTGGAGGACTCTTGATCTAGAACCTGATATGAGGGCCCAGGCTGATGCCCTTGAAACCAGTGCTAAGGTCAGACTAGTAAGTAACTTGCACATCTCCCTGTCCAGGACTCAGTCCAGCTGAAAGATCTGTGGAAGAAAATCTGCCATCACAACAGTGGGATGGAGTTTCAGGACCATCGGTACTGGCTGCGGACACATCCCAACTGTATTGTGGGAAAAGAGCTGGTCAACTGGCTCATCAGAAATGGGCACATAACCACAAGGTAACGCTGATGCTTTAGGACAGCAGGTGTCTTCTGTTTCTGTGACAGGAGGTTGTGAATTTTAGCTGATACAGGGTATCTTAGACTGCAGAGATAGACCAATTGCAGGGAGATGAGAAAGAAAGTTCAGGTCTCTTCTTCACTGCCTACCAAAGCAGGTAGGGTTCTGACTTTGTGTGACCCAAAACAACAGGGTGCGGGAGCTGTCTGGTTTGGGAGCTGGTGTGGGAGGCAGCTTGTGGGACAAGTATCACTTAAACAGTTGGAGAACAGTGAGTGTATTACAAAGACTGTCCAAAAATGTTCAGTGATACTCCAAAGGGCAAGTCTGCCCCTGGGATGGGAGATCACTAGTAGTTTGATAGCTAAATTTCTGGTGGGTCTGGCAGGCTCTTAACCTTGTAAGTGAGTGTAAAGAATCTGGTGTATTGAACTATGTGAGAGGGGGATAAAACTGAGATGGTTCTTAAGTGTAGAGCAACAGTCCTCACTCAGCAGAGATGCTCCGTATGTATAACTCAAGCTAACAATATTGGAGGAGCACAAACAATATGTCTTAATCATCTGTTGGACACCTCAGCTGAGTTTAGAGTACTGGCAGTCTCTTCATCTAGCTCTGTACTTGAACCAGTATACTCCGCTGCTTCCCCACAATATTTTAAATAGTGACTGATTAAACATGGCAATGGGATACTGATGAGTCAAATAGTGCATAGCAAATGACCCTTTCCTTTTGTAGCATGCTTGTACCATAAACCATGTGTATTTAGAACTAGACTTAGTAAACCATCTCTATTCTTACACCTCCAGGGTGCAAGCCATTGCAATAGGACAAGCATTGGTTGATGGACGCTGGCTAGAATGTGTCAGTCATCATGATCAGCTCTTCAGAGATGAGTATGCTCTCTACAGACCATTACAGGTAAGAGGAGTAGGGAAGCTATGGTTCTTGCTGGGTTTGGTGGCTGACTAGAATCTTTTCTAATCCTGTGCTTAGTGGCCATTGTATGTTTTCTAAATCAGCTCTCCTGTACAGAGAATTGGGGTCCAGGCCTCCTTCCTTAGTGGTTTAAAGCCTGAGGAAGCTGCATTTGCCCAGAAAGCTTTGGGCCTGTCTGTGGAGGATGAGTTGTTACATGTATTGCTGCCTAAAATGGAGGAAAGGGTCTCTAAACTAGGCCAGTGCCTCTCATGGTGGACATCTTCCATGGAGGCCTTGGAATGGCACAGTCTGTGCTTATGGCAGCTGTGCTATCATGTTCAGAATCTAGAATCTGTGTGCAATTACCGGTGATTGAGACACAATGGTGGTCGTCTTCTGTTTCAAAATTCCTTCTTTAAAAACTTCCAAAGAATGGATATTTTAGATATACAGTATTGGATCTTCTTATATATTGTATTGGTAACCACCTTCTGATCTCCAGTGATGGCAGTAATAAAGAATTCAGTACCTTAGCCACATGATACAAGATTGGGAGGGGGTCTTTGTCATGCCTCCCAGATAGGACTGGCTAGCTGAGGGGGAGGCAGGGAACCAGTGACCAGAGATGCTATCCTACCGTATCTCGTTGCAATCAGACTTGGGGTAGGAGCAGTCACTGGCATGACTGGTTGGATTGTTTTTTTAGCTTGAACAAGATATCTCTGTAGCTTCTCTATTACCTGAAAGCATTCAGTTGAGAGTCTTCTACGTTCTGCAGCTTCTCACAATAAAGAATGGCTCAGCTGTCCCATGGACATCAGTCAGAAAGCTTGCAGCCATTAGTGTCTTGTCTTCCTCGTGTATTTCAGCTCTTGGCCACAGTCACATGGTCTTCCACTGAGATTGGTCTGGGCTTCATCTGGCATCTCAGCTAGTTAACTGCACTGTTTCAGTTTGCTAGTGATAGCTTGCCCTTAACTAGCAAGTGCTTGTGGATCCCTGATTGTAACTATTTGTAAGGGGCTTATGTTATTCAAGGTTTAAAGCCAATTCTTGTTCTCACCAGCTGAAAGCACTGTCTGATCTCATTTCTCCTGGAGAAAGAGTCAGGAAAACCAGTGTTGTTGACTCAGTTGCTTGCTGTGCTCACTGTAGCCAAAGGAATGATAGTGAGAACCACCTCTTGAGGTGACTGGAGGCATCAGGATGGCTGATGGAAATTGCTTAGATGCTCTCCAGGTTCTCTGGTGCTCTAGCCAGGCTTTGTTTTGACACAGTAGCACCAGCTAGAGACTGACTTGTGAGTGAAACTCTTAGAGCTACTTTGGTCAGTCACAGAATTGCTCCAGTAACTTAGAATTAGCCTCCATCTTCTGCATGTGCTGATTTCTGGGCAAAGGATGTGGTCATCGCCCACCTTGGCTGGGAATAGGAAGCATTCAAAACTGCTTAGCTGGATGTGGTGACAGAAAATGTGCAGCAGAATAAACTTGTCCTTTAGTGCCACTTAGTCACAACTTGTGGGGAGGAGGCAGAGACTAAGCACGTGGGAAGTGTAAAGAAATACTTGTTTCCTGTCCCAAAGAGTTCCTATTTCATGCCAAGGGGGGTGGCTCTATGACTAAGCTGGCTCAGCCCACTGAAAGTATCCTCTAATTTTTAAAATGTCTGATCTGCATTTGTAGCAGGCTGCTTAATATTTCAGCAGAGCTTCACTTTAGCACGTTTTTTTTCCTTCCTTGTCTTCTAGAGCACAGAGTTCTCGGAAACCCCATCTCCAGACAGTGACTCTGTGAACTCTGTAGAGGGGCACTCTGAGCCATCCTGGTTCAAAGACATCAAGTTTGATGACAGTGACACAGAGCAGATTGCTGATGAAGGAGAAGATAACTTAGCCAGTGAGTTTCACCTGAGTCTTGTTCTCACCCTGCCTTCCTCCCTGTTATCCCCAGTCCTTCGGGACACAGTAGTTTAACCATGTCTTGCTTTGTGTGTCTGTGTGTATGTTTGTGTGTGTGTGCACATGGGGCTATAAGGATCTAAGCAATATAACCTATATCTATAACCTAGCTAGTCCTCCTGTTTCTTATGATGGATACAGTATTTTGTATTTAGTGGAACTGGTAAAGCTTCATACTTCTAACGGAGGAGAAGCATGTAAATTGCTGCCTTCTGTTTCTCAGGCAGACTTCTGCTTGATTGGGCCCTATAGTAATGCACTAAAGAATGCCCAATATGTCAGCACGCACACATGAAGATAAGGTTAGAACTATGAAAATACTGTATTCCTGTAGTATTGCACACTGGTCTTTATGTATTAAAGACAATTTTTCTCCTCTCCGGTACCCTCATGATACCCATTTGAACCCTTCTCCTCCCTGTATCTTCCCCGTTACCCAACACTAAAAGACTCCGCCAGCCCTAGCAAGCGCACTTCAGTCAGCAGCTTCCAGTCCACAATGGACAGTGATTCAGCCGCCTCCATCAGCCTGAACGTGGAGCTGGACAACGTGAACTTCCATATCAAGAAGCACTCCAAGTACCCACATGTGCCCCCTCACCCTGCCGACCAAAAAGGTATGAGGTAGTCACCAGCAGGAGTTGCACATGATGGAGAGCTGGGCCCTAATAATACTGACCCATTTGGACACTACTTTTGTAGCTGTCTTACAGAAGGGGAAATACAATATTTAGCTGGCACTCACTTGCAGTTTTGATGTGCTCACCTCTGAGGAGGCTCAGTAGACTTGTTTAAACACCTTCTCTGCAGAGTGTGTAACTTCCCCTGTGACTTTCTCTTTGCAGTTGAAGCAAAGTCTCCTGCCCATACATAATAGGGCAGATCCATATATACAGTTTCTGGCTAACTGGGGTGGAAAAACAGTCTGTACATAAACCAGTTTGATATTTGTCTCTACGGTTTGAGATTAAACTGGAAAAGCAAGCAAGAAAAAACAAACAAACAACAAACAAACAAAATTAACTTGGAAGAGCTCTGTGCTGACTTTTAATTGTACCTTAATAAGCTTACATTTGACAGAAGAATTTTACTGATGAGCCATAAGGCCTAACTTAATCCATATATGTAACATTTGTTCAAAAGAGAACATCCACTTAAGTGAAGTAGGAAGAAATCAAATACTCAGTGTTGAAGACTTCTTTTGAAAAAAAATTTTTTTTTCTCCTAAATAAGTACTAAATTGAAAAACTCTAACTATAAGCAAAATCCTTATGGAAAAAATAATGTGTCTGCCTGTTGACAACTGCATTCTCTAAATTGGACAAGGTCTGACTGAAACCAGGGCTTGCCACTGGCTTGGGTCTAGTATATTCTAGTTGCTTTACATGCTGGGTAGCAATTGATGTCTTTGCTTTGCTTCCTTAGGTTACATCAGCTTTGTAGACTTCTATCTTTGGCTACTTCTAAGGAATTTCTTATTCTTAATTATTGTTTCACCCCACCACTTCAGTATTTCCAACTTTAAAAGATGATCCAGTGTTAAATAATTTGGACTTCTAATGAATTCATCCTTCTATAAAGTCTAATGGATCTCTTCTGTTGTTGTGGATCAGAATGCAAGACTTACCTTATGCTTGCATACAGATTGCATTTCCTGAAACTGTGAAATGGTCACTGAAGAGAGTGAGGGAGGACAACTGGTCACAGCTGACTTTCAAAGTATGTTAGACATGGGGGAGAGAGTGAGGCAAATTAGAGGGGACATTTATCAGTGCCTATTGTAGTCACCTTTTGTTATTTGCTAAAAATATGTCTAGAAGAAGGGAAATCTAACTGCTTATTTTTTTCCCCCAAAGAGAGGAGCTGAGCAGGTTTGAAATGTGTGTTGATGTCAGATGACTCAAGAGTAGGGATGGGTTGTCAGCACTACTGACACACCAGCTCATTATTGGTTCACTTCAACTTGTTTCCAGCTCGTGCCCTAATGAAATGAAAAGCTAATGCATCTGAAGGGAAGGAAGGGTGTGGAGAGGGAGAATATATCAATGAATTCCTTTTAGGAAGGAGGGATGCTGGACTAAATGAGTTTGAAACAGGCCCAGGTGTGCTGCAGTATCCTGTGAATTTACAGCTGTAGCAGGTTTATCTTTATCAGTGTGTGTTGGCAGTAAAGCAGGCAGTAGTCAGCTTGACTCTGGCCAGTACTAAAGGACTTCTAGAGTGATAGTCTTGGTTTCAGACGTATCTCAGTCTTTATCTCCTTATACTAAAAGCAGTACATGATGAAGGGGAAACGTAAGAGTGCCTACCTCTCTCGGAAACTGTTGACCAAATCAAGGCTTCTCATAGCCAGAACTGAAGCTCTTGTGAGAAAGATTTTGATGATGGATTGCTCAGAGAAGATCAGCAGAAGAGGCAAGTGGTGAGGGGACTGAAAGGAGAGAGATTTCTGCCTTTGAATTATATGTTGATAGCACTCTGCTATCTTTGAATCTCTGCTGACTGGTGTTTGTTATCTGTTCCTGAAATATGTGGTCTCTTAACCAGGTTATTCTGTAGAAGTGTAATTCGTAGTAGAAAACTGGGAACAATTCCTTTTAAGAGAATGGATTTCCCTTGAGGAAAAAGTATCAGTAATATGCCCAGAACTGGGATAGGGTGGAGGTGTGAGTCACTAAAATGCACTGTGGAGAGGTAGGTATTATCCTGCAGTTTTTTGAAAAAACTCTATCCTCTGCAAATACAGAGGACTTACTGTACATCTTTTTTTGGATTCCTGGTATGAGAGTCTCTAGAAGAAAGACCTAATCAGGGAGCAACAAGTTAAAATGAATGACAACATTTTCAATAGCAAAAAACACTTGGCAATAGGGAGACTGAAATTTCGTAAGTACTTAGATGTTTGTTATTCAAGGCCTTCAAAAAATAGGTGGGGAAAAAAACCTATAGTGCATACTGCAGTGCCTAGAGTAGTGAAACGGATGACTTCTAAAACTTTGTTCTGGAAATACTAAAGTTGGAGTGCAAAGACTTGTACCTTGTGTTCCTGATTTATCCTGGATATATTCAACAAAAGATGCCATTCAGGATGTTATGGAGTATCACAATGATTAGATAGCCAAGACTAGATAGTTAAGCTTCTATGTAAAATGAGACATGGTTATTTTAAGAACAGAGTACTTGATCAGCGACATGGTGTGTTTGCTGCTCTCAGGGTTCAGTAACTTCCCTATGACCATTATGGACACATGTATTTGGCTTGATTTCACTGGAATTGTCTTTTCTCCTTAGATTGGATGACAGTGACTTAATTTTCTTTGAAATAATGAAGTAACACTGAAGATCACACCCACTTTTTGAGGCTAGTAACTCAATTTCCTCACAACTGTGTAAATTGCAGTTATTGTGGGAGGAATGACAGGACAAAACATCAGTGCTAGCTGTGCAGGTCATAGAATCATAGAATCGTCAAGGTTGGAAAAGACCCTTAAGATCATCGAGTCCAACCGTTAACCTAACACTGCCAAGTCCATCTATACCATGTCCTCGAAGGTCAGCTTTGATCTAAGAGGTTAGTGGGTTTCTTCAAATGATTAAGGGATATGCAATTTCCACCAGTCACAGAGGTCAGCTGCTTTGAAGCAATGGCCTGTGATGTACCAGCTGTGCTTTAGAATGGAGTGGTTTGTATATAGTCTGAGTCTAATAGCAGGACTTCTTGTGATGGTATAGGCTGACTAATGTCTGGTGTGTTTCCATGAAATTCTAGTGACTCCAAGTTAGCTGGCTTGTAGTATCTTACAAGTGAGTATAGTGATTCATTTATAGTATCGTCTGCCGAAAGGCAATGGTATTTCATAGTATGTATCAAAATAGGAAACAAAGTAAGATTGCTTTCTGCATTTAAATTGGGGGAAGAGATTAAGTGACTTATTTTAAATGTGGGTTTTAGTTGCTGTTTTTACAGAGATACAGTTATCAATATGAGAAACTTTATTTTCTAAACTTTGTGGGAAATATGGGAAACTTTATTTTCTTGCGGCCGGATATCCTTGATCCTGGTAGCAGGTATTTTGGGTAGTTAGTTTTTGATGCCTGCGTCTAGTTAGGAGGGGCAAAGAGAAGAGGATCTGATTAACCATGACACAATTTCTTATCACCATGGCTTGCCAAGGCTTAGCATGCCGTTCCCAGGAGCCCTTTCGGTACACCTTCTTTTGAAAAGGTGCACCTCAGTTTTCAGTGGATATCTGTGGATACATGCATCCTTGTTTGTGTATCTAGAGGAAAAGCTGTGGTTGATGGCCAGTCTGTTTTGATGTTTAACCAGAGCAATCTGTAAAATGTATAAAATCTGTACCTGCCGGCTTCCATTGGAGACCTGTGAATCTCTGTGTGCATTGTGGTATTTGCTTCCAGTGATGCGCTTGAATATTAGACCTAGGAATTTGTATGGGGTTTTTTGGTTCATTTTTTGTTGTTTTGGTTTGGTGAAGCTGTTCAGGGGAGCTTGTAAGATAGTCTCGATAGCTGACTGCTTGCAGACAAGGCTACAAAATATGCTACAGGAACCTCACCCCGCCCCAACATTCTGTGGAGCATGATGCGTGTAGGGATGATGTGAGGCAAGAAATGTGCATGTTAGCCACTCTCACCATCTCAAACTCACACGTACGAGTGTGTTATCTGTCCAGTCTAGGAAGAGATATGGTATCTTACCTTGTCAGGAACTTCCCCTGGGGCACAACTGGAAGCAAAGTTATAGGAGATGAAGCTGTATTGAAGAGAATTGTTCCTGGTTTGGAGGTGCCGCCTGTGTCTTTGTCCAGAGCATAACTAAGGTTAGGTTTCAACTGGGGTTAACTCTTGCCTTGGCCATGCCAGTCAGGGATATGTCAGACCTAACTGGAGTGTGATTACAGTAAGAGGTGATGCCCTGAGGCTGTTGCAAGGTGGAGAGGGATGGAGGTGCTAGTATACATGCTCATGTGTAGATACAGCATGACATGACTTTCTCTAGGTAGTCTGTGGGGCTGTGGCTGAATGAATGCTGAAGGTGAGCCGGCTTTTATCAAGCTGTAAGTTGCTTGTAATGCTAAAATCTTCATCTAAGCAAGAGATGAAAGGAATCTAGAAATAACCATCAAGCCGCAAGGGAGGCTTGCAGCTTCTCTTTGGTACATTGATCATCTATTGAGTATCTCTTTGCAAACTGGGCAACTGCAGACAAGCTCAGATTTTTAAACTGGTGGCATGTTAAGGGGTCTCTTGAGTGCTGCTGTTCAGAGACTTGTGATTGCTTGTGTCCTGTCAATTTTCTGTTGCTTTCTGTTGGTGTCCGAAAGCTGCCTGGCTTTGCATTCTGTTTGTGGCAGTAGGTCTGGACCATTCTCAGGAAAGGTGATAAAGGGTTAGCTTCGGTTTTTGGATCAGCATGCCGTATAAGCAATTGGGCTATTGCTCTTGTTTTCCCACTGTACAATCCCTTTTTGTAGAAGCAAGGAACATAACAAGCTAATGGCCTCTGGAGAAAACAAGCTTTTTGTAGCCAGCCTGCATGAAAGATCAAGATCTAGCAAGCTAAACAAGTGTAGTAGATGGAGCTTCATCCTATTTCCCATATGTAAAGTGATATATAACTCTTTCTTTCCTTTGTTGCTGGGAGTCTACCTCTGTCAGCATGGATTCCTCAAAACGCTTTAAACTGTTTTAGACTTTAGACTTCTAGCTCTTGAAAGGCAGGGTGTCTTTTGTTTCCTTCACTGTGTAAGAGAAATCTTACGGCTGGTCTCTCCCTCAGTCTGAGATAATTCGTTGGAGTGTGAGAGCAAAATGCCTTCTGAAGCTGCATTTTTAGACCAGAGTGAGGAGGCTGTTCCCTGTCTGGACATTCCCATGGTAGCTGCTCGCAGCTTAACACATTTGTATTCAGATCTAGAAAAGTGTGATGTGGGTCAATTGCAAAAGCAAACCCTTAACTCCTAGTTCAGTCTTTGCTCACGTCTACTTTGTTTTGTTTCTTCACAGTAGTAAGTACTATTTTCTTGTTGTCTTAGAACTTTTTGATAGAACACGAATGAGAGGATATTCTTGTCTTGGCCACTCATTGAGCTGTTGCGAAAGTGGTGACTAAACACTTAGATGAGTAATGCTGCTTCTTCTGGTGTGGGCGTGTACATTAATTATATGGGTGCACCAGTGTAACCTGTCATTTTTTTTTTGTCTCCGCCTATCTCCCTCTTCTCTCTTCTTTCAGAGTACTTGAATCCTGAAAACGGAGGGCAGCAGATGTTCTCTATAAGTGATGCTTTTATTAAAGGTAAGGAGAAACTTCAAATCTTGCTGTTGTGCACTTTTAATATAATGATGAAAACTCCTCAATACTCTTAATAGGGCATTGACCCTTTAGAAATATTTACTTGACTGTAAATCTGAATTTATTTGTGGCAAAACTGATATATAAACTATACTCTAACTTTTTTGAATGCACTTTCAAGCTTAAATTTCTTCTCAGATTTCTTCATTCAAAAGCACTCAGAGAAAAGCTTTTACTTTTTTTTTAAATAAGTGTAAGTGGCAAGTCTGTTCACAACTTTTCCACCCACAAACTTATGTAACAGATGCTGATTTTAACTTTCTGTGCAAGCAAATGAAGATGTGATGTGATTAATTTCACTGCTTCTACAGAGTAGCTTAAAGCTTCATCTCTTAAATCTTTCTGGGTTTCCTGTCGTCACCACAACTGCCACCAGTACTGCTTCTGAAATGAAAGGCCATTAGATGCAGTTGTGAGTTTTAAAATCCATATGCCTTCCAATATTGTGGCCAGGTGCACTTGTGGAAATTTTTTTTTTTTTTTTTCTCCCAGTTAATGCTGTTCATTTTGGTGAGCTCATAAGAGGAAATAAGGGGGAAACCCCAATGTCTGTGCAGCCAGAAAAAAATAAAGTCTTTAAACTGATGCTTAGTTTTTAACTGAGCTTTTGCAGGAGAAAGAAGTTACACTGGGTTTTCCCCATTCCTGTTAATCTTCTACACAGCTAATTTTGGGTATGGAGCACCTGGAAAAGTTAACTGTTGTTTTTAAAGAGTCTTTTTTCAGTAGTCCTGCTCAGATTACTATTGTATAAGGATTTTGCAGTTGTATCATGCACTCTGAGGAGTTTTAAGCTTGAACTCTGAAGGCTTGCATAGTTGCTGATGAAAATTTATACACTACTAGCATAAATGACTTATAATATAGTCAGCCGTTACAACAATAGGGAAGTATATAACATCCCTCTATAATATCAGGATACCTGTGGGGGAAATAACCTAGTAACTCTTTCAAACCACAGAAAACTCTGCTGAAATAACCTCTAATCTTAGTACTGCAAAATGGAGAACAGTTCTAAGGAGTTACTACACAATATAGTGATTGAAAACGGCAGGCCCCCTCCAAGTGAGGACAGTCTTAAACTGTTGAAACATGCTTTCCGTCTCCAAAACCAGAAATGGTTATAGTTTATGCTGACACTTAGGATTTAAAAAATTGTATTCGGTGGATACTGCCTTCATTGGCATCCTCTTTATCGTAGTGGAGAGATACCTGTGTATATGATTATTAGGTGGATGGAGGTAAGAAGATGTGCTGAGATCTTTTGAAAAGCTTGTGCCACTTTCTTGACAGAAGATTCTTGGAAATTCTGTAGTAGTAAATACTGTGACATGGGCTAGATGAACCAGCCTGCTGGCAGCTCCCTCTGCACCTGAGTAGCAAAGAGGTGGTGTGTGGGATCAGGGCTGCAAGTGACATAAAGGTTCAAAAGTCTGACATATGAATTGGTAGCATAGTGTTTCTTTTAAATACGTTTGGGAGATGCGCTAAACAAGGCCTTTACCAAGATACTTTTGATACTTGTGCTGCGGCCTGAATGAAATAACTAGATCTTTTAATGCCACTTATATGTAGATGTCTTCAAAGCAGCAGCTTTTTGTGGATCAAATTAGTGCCTGTGACCAATGTTCTAAGTCTAAAAGGCATTATGATTATGTATTATGAATATACATGATATTTGGAATTTGCTGCTTATTTATAGGCAAAACTGGGATATAATATTTTTTTTTCCCTTGTCTTAACAAACTTGATATCAATTCAATTCCAGAAGAGAAAACAGTCTGCTCTATACTGGCAGTACAAGAATTTTAGTACCTCGGTTTTCCTTTGTACACTCACCACTGTTATACTCAATACTGTTTGCTGCATCATGTTACCATGAGGTCTAGCTCAAACTCGGTATTTCAAGAGGCTTAGACTTATGTCATAGTAAGTTCTTTCTTTTTCAGAGTAGCCTTTCAGAAAGACACAGGCCTGTGTGACCTTATATTAACGCACTGTGACCTTACATTAACAAGCTTTGTTTGTCTCTTGCAGAGTCATTATTCAACAGGAGGGTGGAGGAGAAGTCCAAAGAACTCTTTTTCACACCTCTAGGCTGGCACCACAGCAATCTGGATCTGCTGAGAGAAGAGAATGGGGAGAAACAAGCCATGGAAAGGCTGCTGTAAGAAACATGTAGAGAAAGGAATTTGCATATCTTGAGTAACAATTCCTGAAGCCCCTCTATTCTACCAACTTTCAGTGGGACTTGATCTACAGTGGACAATACAAGAAACTAAGTTGTATTAAGAAAACAGCATTTTTACAGTATATTTTGATTGCTTTTTTTTTTTTCCCCTGTGATTTTTATATATTGAAGTACAGGACCCGAGTTGACTGTAGAATGTTCTAGGCAGCTGTTCTTTCAGAGGACGTCCTGCACTGTTAACGTTAAGGAATTTACTTCTGAAATGTGACTTCAACTAATCACTGCTCTGTATTTTTCTCACGAGAAACTTTTGTTTTGCCTTTTTACAGGTCTGCTAATCACAACCACATGATGGCACTGCTTCAGCAGCTTCTGTACAATGAGTCCCTGTCACTGTCCTGGAGGGATATCATTGTACCTGTGGTCTGCCAGGTAGTTCAAACTGTACGGCCTGATGTCAAGAACAGAGATGATGACATGGATATCCGCCAGTTTGTCCACATCAAAAAAGTAAGTTTCAAACAGTGGATGTAGGGAAACAAAAGGGATGCAGCTGCTGGCAGCACCCCTTGTTTGAAGAGAAGAGACCCCTTCCCACTGCTCCCAGCATGTTCAGTGGTGTAATTGGCCATCATGGCCTTTGGATAATGTGGGGTTCTAGAAAAAGTTGCACAGAAGGAACTTTGCATCCTGTGAAGGGTGTTTTAATGCCCTGGAGCTGGCTTCTTCTTTCAGGCTGTAGGCTGCAGAAGGTAGCAAAGAGCAACATCTCAATAATGACTTGCTTCCTTTTTTGGTTTCTGCTTGTTTTGTGCTTGGACTGGAGATGTACTGAATGCTGGATAAGTAGCTTGCAGGACTCTGTGGCAATCTATTGCCCTATAACTATCCATTATGGAGGACTGAACTCCTCCCATGCCAAGTACAACAACTTTCTTCAAGAGGAAAACTTAATTGTTATGGGATGGTGCATCCAGTTCTGCCAGATGGCCCAGTGTTGACATTGTCGAACTGTAAGGCTGGAGTTGTGGCATGCAGAGTTTCTTCTGAGAGGCTGATGTGAAACTAACATCCAAGGAGATAGTGTGACTGAGGATCAAAGGCTTGGGCTTATTTTTCTTTGGCAAAATTCACCTCAGGAGGCCTCTTTTGTTTGGAAGCCATGTAAATATGAGGAGAGCCTTATGATTCTGGTGGTAGCTCTGTGGCAGCATCAGTTGTTGCTGTCTCTCCTGAAACTCCAGTTCAAAGAGCAGATGTTCAGAGGTGAAAGCTCTTGGTAGCTGTCTGCTGTTTTCACATGCTCATAACAGAAATGTCCTCTGAAACATGTTATTCAGAAACCTGTTTCATGTTGTTTATTACTCCTGTGATTGGTTGTGACTGTAGACACACCAGTCAAGTTTGATGTGTTCAAATAGTAGGTAGACATTTGTTTCGTTTTCTCTCTTTTTTCTTTTTTTTTTTTTTTTTCTCCATTCTCTTTCCTGTCCTTACAACTTGTTCGTTGTTGGTGAAAGTGGCATGTGCAAAGGTATATGCTCCCCATGGCCTACAGAAGTTAGGTTCCCTTATTATCTTCCAGAGTGTACCTGCTTTAACAAATATGCATCTGTTGGGAGGGGTGTAGAGATCCTGGAACTTAGTACTTGTTTTGTTGTTGTCCTTAGTTTGCCAGATTTTAAAAGAAAAGAGTTGTGTGTCCAGCATGACTGTATCTGATCTTTCATCTGATAATTGAGGGTGTAGCTGAAGCTTGCACATCAGCTACTATAGGTATTCTATGTATTAGGTTTACTGCATTAGAAGTTATGGGCGTGTATGACAGTTCTAAACATGTTCATTGCTTTATAGATCCCTGGTGGAAAGAAATTTGACTCCATGGTGGTGAATGGATTTGTTTGCACTAAGAATGTTGCACATAAAAAGGTAATACGGGCTTGATTAATCAAGTGCTGGCTGTAGTGCATGCTGAGGAAACAAGCATGCTGTGACTTCCTTTTTGTGTCATGAAGCTTCTCTCACCACTCAGGAGGTTTGCAAGCTTTCTCTAGTTTGAGACCATAAACAAGAATAGCTTTTAAAGCATGTCTTTTACAAGCTGTTTTCTTTTAGCCCAGAGATTCTTGGCGGGGGGGGGAGGTTTCCTCATGCATGTATAGAAAAGCATCCTTTCCACCCCTACCATCCCAGAAGGCATCTCATAATTACCCCAAGTTTTAGCCAGAAAAAGGTATTTGTGGTCCTGACTTATGATAACATAGTAAAGTAAGCCTTTAAATAAGGCAGGAGGTCAAGATAGAACTGTTCTACATGGAGGCTCCAAAGTATATCAAGACTTTGGGGTTCTTGGGTGTGACTGTAGAAACCTTTAGCATCGCACTCGTACTGAACAGTAGCTGTGGAATTCCAACAACTGGGTGTGACATCTTCATAAGAAGGAAGAATGTGTAGTTGGGTCTGCAGCAGGGGGGATAGCTGAGACACTTTTTCGGGGGGGGGCGGGGGGGGGGGGAAGAAATCAATCATGGGAAGTCTGTCTTTTTTTTTTTTTTCTCTCTTGTGTACTTTTTCCCCTTCCGGGTGTTTGTATTTTTGTTCTAACTATTTTTGTGTCTGTCTTAGATGAACTCTTGCTTAAAAAATCCCAAAATTCTTCTGCTGAAGTGCTCAATTGAGTACCTCTATCGAGAAGAAACAAAGTTTACCTGCATAGACCCTATAGTACTTCAGGTGAGAGCATGCTTTTGTTCTTGGTTAAAATTGCCTGAGGTCTAGTGATTCAAACAAAATTATGATCAGTGCACATCTGATTTTTTTCAGTGTGTAAGGTGGAGTCGAGTGAGTGGGATTGCATAGGAATGAGAAAAATTTCCTCTTTTAGCAGCTAGCTAAGAAAACTGCTGCAGTAAATACAGTACAAACTTGTAGTCTTGTGCTGGGGGTTTTTGTCGTCAAGCTACACATACTGGGAATGATCTTATGGTCCTCACAATTAAATGCAGTATTATAGAAAAAACGTTTTGTTTTTAATGATACACCATGTAAGGAACTGTCCTGGTTTCAGCTGGGACAGAGTTAATTTTTTTTCCTAGTAGCTGGTATAGTGCTGTGTTTTGGATTTAGTATGAGAATAATAATGTTCATAACATACTGATATTTTAGCTGTTGCTAAGTAGTGCTCACACCAATCAAGGACTTTTCAGCTTCCCATGCTCTGCCAGGTGCACAAGAAACTGGGAGGGAGCACAGCCAGGACAGCTGACCCAGACTGGCCAAAGGGCTATTCCGTACCATATGATGTCATGCTCAGTATATAAAGCTGGGGGGAGCTGGCCAGGGGGGTAGCAATCACTGCTTGGGGACTGGCTGGGCGTCGGTGAACGAGTGGTGAGCGGTTGCATCACTTGTTTTTCCTGGGTTTTGTTTCTCTCTTTTTCTCTCTTTTTGTTGTTGTTGTTGTTTTCCTTTTCACTACAATTTTATTATTTATTATTATTATTTTATTTAAATTATTAAACTGTTCTTATCTCAACCCACAAATTTTCTTACTTTTGCCCTCCAATTCTCTCTCCCATCCCACTGGGGGCGGGCAGGGTGAGCGAGCAGCTGTGTGGTGCTTAGTTGCTGGCTGGGGTTAAACCACAACAGGAACATACGGTTCAGAAGGTCAGAGCTAGATATAGTTTAAGTGTGCAAAGAAATATTAGAAAAGTTAGTGTAGGTGAGGGTTAAGTTGCACCCATGTTATTTCTTGTCAGGCTTGAAAAAAATGTGACAACCATCAACCTCATGAAGTGATGTACTACAAAATGTCACTTTGGAACAGGTGCCCTGCCCCTGTGAGCAGGAAGGTGTCTTAAGTACGAAACCACTGAAATGGATAGACCTTTTCTTTAACACACTTCATTCCCGTCTGAGAGTCGGTCTTCAGGTGTTTGCCAGGATACTTGTAACAAGGATATTTAGTGCCCTACTGAGCTTGGGCCATAATGTTTGTTTCTGTATTTAACTTATTTCCTCAGCATGCATTTAAGACCACTTCTGTTTGATGATTAGTAGACAGAATTACAGGTATGAAAGCTTTAGCAATAAAACTTTTCTCTGCCTAGTGACTTTGTTTTCTAGTAAAAGCTTAAACTGAGACCTGTCCTTTGAATGGTGTAGAAGTGTCTACTATACTTTCTAAATATTGGTGTCTGTGATTATTGCAGCAGCTGCTTCAGAACATGATTGTATTATATACTGTTTATGTATCTGCATTAAAGTCCTATAGGACAGAAAATACTACAGAAATACTAGTTCAATTGAAAAGGTTAGCTTCTAGCAAAAGCTTTGTCTTTGCTACCCTAACATGAATGTTTGTGTTCTGAGGAGCTGGCAAACTGCTTTTGTGGTATCTTTCTCTTGCACCGAACTTTTAAAACCTGACTGATGTGAGCTGCAATAACACAATTGAGAATACCTGGCTTGGGAAGCTGTATCCTCCCTCTAGCAGTGTAGACCTTTGGTTCTGATAGAGTTGCAGCCCTACTTTCTCTTTCTGTACATGTCAATAAAAGTGTGTCAGGGGGAGGGATAGTGAGATGGAGCCAGAAGGTGAGCTTGATTAGAAGAGCAATTTTGCAGTGCACAGCATTTGGGATCCTACTCCAGAAGCACTGTCCCCAAGCACAGATTTAGGGACTGAGGTTCTGTGTACAGACTTGTAGAGGCATAGAGCACTGGCATACTCTGTGAACGGAAGTGTCTCCGAGTGCCAGCACTCAACATCAGCATGTATCTGAAGGTGGAGAACATAATAATGCAAACGGCTTTGGTTTAGGATGCTCTAATTCTAGCACCTTTTGAACATAACCCCTTTTTCCATTAAGGATGTAAGGTGCATATATATATATGTTTGGATTCTGCTGTAAGTCCCTTACTGCAGACCGCCATTGGACTATATCCTCATATGCAATTAGTGCATATAACAAATTACTGATAAACTAGGTGTTGTGCTGTGGGGCTGGGGAAATGTGCACAGTGGGCAACTGATGGTGCTTTCTGGATAGCTGGTTTCCATGTTTTATAGGAAATGTCAGTATATAAATGAGACAGAAAGTAATATTAAGCACTTAAGTGTTTTTTTTCAGATGGGTTTGCAGTAGTTAACTGCCATACTTTGTTCCTGTCTGCAGGAAAGGGAGTTCTTGAAGAACTACGTACAGCGGATAGTTGATGTCAGGCCTAATTTGGTCCTTGTTGAGAAGACCGTGTCTCGAATTGCTCAGGACATGCTCTTAGAACATGGTATCACTCTGGTCATCAATGTCAAGCCGGTGAGCATTTCCTGTCAGAGTCAGACTGGGCCTTGTGGTGGATCTCCTGTAATTTCTCCTTGTAGCAAGCTTCCTGGAGAAAGCAAAGAGTTGTCTTATTTTCTCCTCTAACCAAACCTGGGCTCTTTTTCAATGGTACTTCTCTTCCAAGAAGGCAAGACAGGCAAACCTAGAGAGTAACTTTTCCTCAGCTCTTCACAGCTACTCAGCTGTGTCCTTTCTTGGTAGGTCCTTGTACCCTGTCTTGATTCTAGTTAATCATGACTCCTATTTGTAGCAAATCCTGCATGCTCCTCAGTGATCCCCAGAGACCCTCTCCGTCCCTGTGAGGCAGGGTACAGACAGCCAAACAGAGAGTGGCTGCAGGAGTTGGCTGAGCTCCTTATAGCCAGCACTATGCTGACTGCACTGTACCTCTTGGAACTTTTTTCACTTGAACGGATCCAGATATCCCCAAGAAAGGGCACAATCTTAACCTCTCGCTGGAAATATTTACCCAACTGTTTTTCTAAGATTCTTGTATATTGTGGGTGTGTGTTTGTGTGACTGAGTTTAACCCAGAGTTTGCATCTCAGTGAGACGTTTCCTGAATCACGCTCTTTGGTTTTGTTTTTTTTTTTCCCTTCATTTTTTTTGAGAGCAAGCTAGGGATGCTAGTGTCCTCTTTGCACTGTAGATTCTTACTGTTCTTTCCATTTTTACAGCAAGTGTTAGACCGGGTAAGTCGAATGACCCAGGGAGACTTAGTGATGTCAATGGATCAACTGTTGACCAAACCACGTTTAGGAACCTGTCATAAATTTTATATGCAAGTTTTTCAGTTGCCCAATGGTGAGTAAAGCCTGATGTGTCTTAGCTTGTGTCTGTGAAAGGATAAATGCTTTGCTCCTCTTAACTAGATCTGAACTGTTGGGTGCTTTGTGTGATCAAGTATTATCCTTCCTACTCATTTTTCTTTATTTCTGTTACATCTTGGAACTACAGTGAACTGGCTGTGGACACAAAAGCATAATCTTAGTAAGATGAGACACACTAGATTTTAATTAGGCTGGCTTCTTCCTTCCAAACTGTTTTTTCTCTTCCCACCACCCTGGAGTTTGTCTAGTCCAACTTCCTGTTCAAAACAGGAAGGATTAATTTCAATGTAGGATCAGATTTCCCAGGGCTTTGTCAGCCAATTGTCGAGAATATTGCAGAATGGAGATTTCATAGCCTGTCTGGGCACCTGTTCAGTTGCTTAACCATCCTCAGCGTAAAGAATTTTTCTACATAGAAACAGAGACTCATAGAGCAGCCCGGGTTGGAAAAGACCTTGAAAGATCATCTGGTCCAACCTTAACATATGCAATCAAGATTTGCCTTGTTGCAATTTGTGCACACTGCCCCTTGTGCAGTCATTGTGCACCTTTGAGAAATCAGGTTCCTTTTTCTCTGTTAACCCCCTTTAGGCAGTGGAACTCTGCAAAGGAAGAAGGAAGAAATGCTGCTTGACAGGTTACCAATGGTGCTGGCACATACAAATGCTGTTGATGCAAATTTTTGTGGAGATGCAGTCTTTGTATCGCTTCCCTTTCCACTTCCTTATGCCCCCTTCCAGCCTTTAAATTGCACTCAAAATCTTGTAGGCTTTTGACTTTTAAAGATGAGCAAATGTGCCTGGGAGGATAGTGGTTCTTTTGTTTCACTGCTGCAGAGTCTACAGTGATCTTAGAATAAATACGCTGTTTAGGCCAAGGTGTTCCATGTGGCCTTCACTTGGACTTTATGATGACTTGTTTTACAAAACAGGAGTTTTATAGCAAATGCTTCTTTTGCTTGCAAAAATAAGTTATTTCAGTACAGTGATGTGAATTTCTGCAGCGGGATTGTGCTACCAGTGTTACTTGCTCTTAGTATCTGTTCTAGTCTCTTCAGTGTGTGAGATATCTAAGAGCAGGTTAACTGTAACTGTCATCCTAACTCTTTTTTTTTTTTTTTTTTTTCTCCTTTTCTTCTAGATCAGACAAAAACCCTGATGTTCTTTGAAGGGTGTCCCCAGCACCTGGGTTGCACTATCAAGTTGTGTGGTGCTGCAGAGTACGAGCTGGCCCGTGTGAAGGAGATCCTGATCTTCATGGTCTGTGTGGCTTATCATTCCCAGCTGGAAATCTCTTTCCTTATGGATGAGTTTGCCATGCCCCCTACTATGACCAAAAACACCTCTTTTCACTCCCTTATTGAGGAGCCAGGAGATGAAAACGAACAACAGAACCTCTTCAATGGCGAGGATTTCAGCACAGCAGTCAGAGACATTGAACTGTCCTCTGAAAAGCTGCCTGTAATCTCTGAATCAGTGTCCTCTGATGAGGTCAGCTTGCTTGAACACAGAGGTTTATTTGAGAGAGGTGACCAAGAGAACAGTCAACTGGAAATGGCGTCCTCCAAACAGCAAGAGCACCACAAAGTGGAGTCACCATTTCCAGTGTTCAACTCTGTACCTCCTGCAATACCTGAAACATCCCTACTGCCCCTACACGGCATGGACCAGCAGCTGGTCACTCTGGATAGCCAGACATTAGAGCCTCTTCAACAGGCAGATGATCTGCAGGAGTCCAAGAGTCAGATGAGAGTATTCAGAGACCCTCTCCAGGATGATACTGGTTTATATGTCACGGAAGAGGTAACTTCTTCTGAGGATCGTCTCAAGACTTACTCTGCTGCGTTTAAGCAGGAGTTGAAAGATGTCATTCTCTGTATTTCTCCTGTAATGATGTTCCGTGAACCATTTCTTTTGACTGAGAAAGGCATGAGGTGCCCTGCCCGGGAATACTTCCCTGAGCAAGTTTATTGGTCTCCTCTCCTCAATAAGGAATACAAGGAGTTGGAGAGCAGAAGAAAGAGACAATTATTGCGGGATCTCTCTGGAATACAAGGGATGAATGGGAGTATCCAAGCCAAGGCTATCCAAATCTTGCCTTCTCATGAGTTGGTTAACACTAGAATAGCAGAACATCTAGGTGATAGCCAGAGCTTAGCCAGAATGCTGGCTGACTATCGGGCCAGAGGAGGGAGGATACTACAGAAAAGCACGGATCCTTTTGCCCAAAGTAAGGATGTGTCTAGTGTCCCTACTGGAAAAACTGGGTGCAGAATTGAAGAGGATGAGAAGGGACTGGCTCAGAATGAATCCTCATGGTCTCATAAGGTAAGATTCAAAGCTATGTTACTGAAAACCCAGGTTACATCAGTTTCTCCTGGTAGTAGAGAAGGTGTAGTGTCTCGAATGCCAAACCAGAGTTGTGGGTGTGGGGTTTTTTTCTTGTTTGGTTTGGTTTTAGGTTTTGTTTGTTTGTTGGTTTGGTTTGGTTTTGGGTGTGGTTGATTTCCCCCCCCTTGTCAAAACTGCATTTTAGATTACAGTGCTCTGGGCACTTAAACAAGTCAATATAACCAGGGACTATGTGGATGTAGGAAGGCAGAACAAGAGACTGACTGCAAAATTTCCCTGAGAAGGGAAGAGGTTGTGAGACTCTGCTTTCTGAGAAATGCACAAGGTCAGCCAAGAATCAGTGTATTACATTGCCTGTTCAGCTCAGCTGTACATGATGGATTTCTGAAAATGAGTATACGTAGGGGGAGCAAACTTAAAGAAGTTGTTTCTGAAACTGAGCTTTCTTCCTGCTTGTATTGGTGATTTCTGAAAGTGTAATATTTTCATTTTCAAAGGCCTAATGTCAAGGAAACAGCAGTAGGCTGTAATTAAAGTATTTGACTGTTTGTAAAAGTTTGAGTGATCTGAAGAAATGTGAGAATATCATAATGGCGGGGGGAAATCTTTGAAATTTCAAAGCAAGGCAGTATGTGCTTGTAATAAAAATATTTAAAGTTTTGGGAAACTGCCATGAAAGCAACTAACTTGTATCTGAGAAAAAGGACCTTGAGACTTTCTTGAACTGGAAGCTATTCAGGAAAAAAGTCTATTAACAAGAGTAGCAGAACTGATCTCTTGAAATAGTCAAACGTTTTGGTCCCTGAGCCAATCAGCCCCCAAGGTCGTGAGCAGAAGTCACTTTTTAACTGGTGCTTAAATGTAAATCTGTGTAGCTTCACAGGCTGTAATCTTACAAACTGTAAGACTAGCCCTTGCTCTGGATCAGACTGGTTGATGCTGTTTTAAATTTATTCAGTCGTCAAAGAAAAGTATTTGGTAGCTTCATAGTTCTGTAGGGCGTGGAAGGGGAAACAGCTCCATTCCAGCAGCAGCATGGTAAATCTCTTCACAGAGGACAGAAAGTTGGAAGTCTTTCTATAGCCTGAATGAGTAATTGAGGTTGTAATATGTTGGCAGAGTTTTGACTCCAAGGTGTCCTAAACTGTACAGTGCTTTGGAGATTCTGGATGTTTGTCTAGGTGCTTTTGTTGTTTTCTGTTTCCCTTAACTTCCTTTCCACAGAAACACATGCATGTGCATTGGTTTCATTATGCGTATTAGTTACGCTGTTCTAAAAATGGCAGTTAGCAATTATACGTGGTACAAGTCTACCTGAAGCTCAGAGATAATGCAAGATTAATCTGTGTAAAAGGAGCAAGCAGAGATTCGTCTGTAAATAAAACTACTAGAATAGAATTTTGTCATCGGGAGTTGTGTGTGGATGGAGGTGACTGTAACCAGTAAATGAGTTGTTTTCTCTCTGCCAGGTGGATTGTCTGAGTCCAGTAAACCATCAGAGGCTCTGTGTTCTCTTCAGTAGCTCTTCTGCTCAGTCCAGCAATGCTCCAAGTGCCTGTGTTAGCCCCTGGTATGAAAACTACTCTTCTACAGCTTGTATAGTTGCTATCTTTTTTTCTGAAGTCAAGGTCAGTGCTCGCCTCATAGCGATATTTCTTTGAGGACTCCTTGGTAGGTTGTGCCCATCCTGTAACAGGAACTGTTGCCAAAAGAATTTTGTCTTGCCTAGTCAGGTGGATCCAGAGCAGTATCCCATAGCCTTTGTAACCCCCAAGGCATGTCATGAGAAAGCCCAGCCTAAAACTGAATGCTTTAGTTGGTCCTTTCACTGAAGAGTAATGTAGGTGTGGGGAGGGCACTGCATGCGGTCTTGTAGGGAAGAGTTAGTGTGTATGAACATAGAAGAATGTCCAAGCCCAAAAATAAGCCTTGAGAGAATCTTAGAATACTTCTAGATTGTATCATCTGAGAGTGGCATTTGAATATATTGCTATCTTTCTCATAGTATGGTCAGCGGTATTAAGAACTTTAACTGTATTTCCAGCTTAGGGGGCTGTAATTTGTTAATTGTGTGCAACTCGTGACATGCTTCTAGCTCTACTAAACAAGACAGGTTTTGGTGTTTCATCATCTAGCTCAGGTGCAAATATAGAGATGGCTCTATTACAGGGAAAGGCCTAGTAAAATTTCCTGTAAAAGCTTAGGAATGAACCAAAGGAGGTGGCGATAAGCTCACTAAACAGCAACCATAAGAGGATGTAAACTACTGATAGTAGAGATGTCTGAATTGTGACACTTAAACTGATACTTTAACATTTTAAGTGGCTTGGTCACCTCAGGTTCTGAGAAAACAGAAGTTGCTATTAAATCTTCTAGAAGAATAAGGTTTTCTTAAGGCTTTTTTCATCATCTGGATGTACCCTTTTTGTAACTTTAAATGTTAGTGTTTGAGGCTTCAAGCTGTCTAGACTTCTGTGCCTAGATATTCTTGAACATGATCTTCAAAAGTGCAGTTGAATTGTATTCGACTTTTAAATGTCAAGTGTAAAGTTGTTCTAGTAGGACTCTGATCTCATTATTAGCAAACTTGACAGCAAGGGTCTAGAAAGGGTAGTCGAGAAAAAAAGCCTTTGAAGGTATACAGGGCTGAAAATAAGCCAGCAGTGGGTGCAGATCTGTGCACCTAGAGGCCATTGCACAGCTCACAGTGGCAGCATCCACCCTCTAAAGCCTTTCTTTCTGTGCTTTAGGATTGTGACCATGGAGTTCTATGGGAAAAATGACCTGACTCTAGGGATTTTTCTGGAGCGCTACTGTTTCAGGTGAGGTTTTAAATCTCATTCTAAACAAAAAAAAAGCTTTTGATAGCTCTGAAGTTGATCTGCCGCCATCTTCGTAGACTCTACTTCCTGTACACTTAGGAGAATAGCACGCAAGTCTGCAGAGTCGGTTGTGTCCTAGTAAAGCTTACCACTTAAATCTATAGTAATCTAAACTGTCATGCTGTAGTGAAACAGGAAGTGGATTTAAGAATTCACTTACTCATGTTCACTTCTTATAAGCAAATACATCCACTGCTTTCCCACTTGGGCTCTGTCCCTCTTATTTCCTTTAATGAGGAAGTAGAACAAGACTTACAAGTTCATAAAGGCAATGTGTTCACTTAGCCCTTTCTTGTAGCAATTAGAGCTCTAAGGGCCTAGTGAAGACTCTGACCATGTATTCCAAATGGCTGTTTTTCAAGACAAGCAACTGTACTGATCACAATTTTCTAAGGCTCCTATTTGAACTTTCATATGAGTTCTGGAAAAAAAAGGACTCCTTTAGTGTTATCTGAATGTCTCAGAGTAAGGCTTTGTCATATCTGCAAGGTGGCTAACATAAAATGGTCCAGAACTCTTTTAACCCTAACAAAGTACTGTGTAATTTATTTCATCTGACAGAGGTGCAAGTTGTTACGTTTCAGTAATAACCAGTACTGCCAGAACCCCATACAGAGTCTCATCTGGCTGTGAAGCTGCACAGGTAGCTTGTCGCTCCTCAAAAGACAAGATTACTCTCTTCTTTCTATTGGCCCCCTGCAGGAGCAAAATGCTTTTCACGTTTAGCCTTCTCTGGAGGAACAAGTATTTCTTCCTGTGCTGATCAATGAGGAAGAGGAGCTTAGCTGCCCACTTTTAAGTTCTTGTTTCTTTGCTGACTAGCTAGTGTGTGCTAAAGTGAGTGCTTCTCAATCTCCATAGTTTCAGTAATTAAAATGCTTTTTTTTTCATGTGAGCAAGGAGGATCTGGGCATTTTTAGGCCCTTTATGTTTTTGAGGAATTCCCTGTTTTGCTTTGGTGCCTAAACAATTGAGCTTTTATTTTTCTGATGTCAGTCTCTCTTCCCTGACTTAAAAGAAACCCATCCAAAGAAAGGTCATGGGTTTTTCCGTTCAAAGAGGTTATATGGCACTATTTTGCTCACCTCTTCCTTCAGGAGCTGAAACATTACCATTGTGAAGGCTCTCTGGTGCATCTTTGTCCTCACTAGCCTTTGCTCTGGTGCACTGCCAAAGTGGTCTTCTAATTTGGTGCCAAGCGTTTCCAGGTGCTTGATCCATATTTTGTGGACTATACGGAATATGTTCGTAGAAAGTGATTAATTGTAAAAAGGTCATGATAGCAACCAGTATCCAGTCACTGTACCTATACAGCCATTCTAGCAAGGGAGCTTCTGTACATGCTATTTCTAAATGAGTACAATTCACTCTGCAAAAACAGCCTTCACTAAAGACTTAGGAAACTTTTACAGTAAAGATAAATAGTAATGTGATATTAAAAGGCATGTTAGATATGTTGAATCAGTTCTTCAGCAGTGCCTAGCATATGATCATTCATAAGTGTTTCCATTTCTCTCTGTAAGGCCTTCCTACCAATGCCCCAGCATGTTCTGCGAAACACCAATGGTGCACCACATTCGTCGTTTTGTTCATGGGCAAGGCTGTGTGCAAATTGTGTTAAAGGAGCTGGACTCCCCAGTCCCTGGGTACCAGCACACCATTCTTACTTACTCCTGGTGTAGACTGTGCAAACAGGTAAGGATGTGGACCTAAGAATCATTGCTATTCCAATTTAGTATTCCTGTTGTGACTGGCCTTGTATGGAAAGGCATTATTTTTGAGAAAGCGCTCATCCCTAGAGCTATGGCTAAAATAGCACAAAACCTGTTCCTGATACATATGTTCTCAGGTATCTACAAATTCCTCTTGTAGAATTGGGGCTGTTGAGAGTGAAACATCTTGTATGAGGTAGTCCTGTTGGAAAGCGTCAAACCTGGCTCTGAGAGCACAGGTTTAAGTGGAGTTGATGTATCACTGGAAACTAATTTCTGACACGTGGAAAAAAATGGAGTTGCCCTCTTAGAGGTGAAGAGTATGGTCCCTTCCCTGCAGTGAATCAGTATGAGCATCAAAAGAATGTATGTATGGGGAAGGGCAGACACTGAGACCTACTGACTTAGTAACTGGCTAAAACCACTTGCTATTCTTTGATCTGCTATGGACTGGACCGTCTGCATTGTGTCAATGTGATGTCTAGACTTCCTTTAGTAGTCATTAGGAAGTAAGTAAAATCTTCATTAGAGGAATGATAAATTGCTTTATAAAAACACAAGATAGTAAGACTGTGTATTATCTGAAACTTGTTCTGTAATTTAGCTAAGAAAACATTACCAACTGGATACTCGTCTCTAGCTAAGCATTGTAAAACTTAAGAGCCTTTAAAGGGACGAGAATAAAACTTAATTAAAAAAGATTCATACAGTGCCTGAAATGCAAAACATCTTAATTATCCATGTGGATGACTCAATTCACCTACTTACGCTGGCTTAAACATGGGTGTTGGATTTAAAGATACCTGGAGGAAGTTAATGTAATTGCTGAAGGCAAGGCCTACGCTTCTGTGTATACACCTGTTCTATAACCTTTTATTTCTGTGTGCTCATGTAAACACTAATATGTTTGTGGCTATTAAGTATGTGTAAAGTGGTGGCTACTCTGAGCTTGCAAGCACTGCTGAAGTTGAAATACACTGCAGAGCAATACCAATGTATTTGTAGCTGAAGAATCACCAGGGAAAAAGTATTTGATGAAACCACTGCTGCTGATTGGGTTGCTGGAAATTGTCTCCATGCAGAGAAATAGCATCCCAAATACAAGCTTCCGTCAAGGATATGTTTGCACTCCCCCAGCTTAGCACCTGTCATCATCAACTAGCAGTTGTTCATCTGATTTATTTTAACTATGTGTTGGCCTTAGCATTTATGCAAAGCTATCTTTGTTGTTGTTTAGTATGTTTCAGGGTCATGGGTGCTTCTGATACCAGAAATACTAGATTGCTGTCTAGGTTAGCCTGTCCTTAATCTTGGTTAAAGGATGAAATTAAGACACTTGGCTTTCAATTCTTCAGGTGACACCGGTTGTTCCCCTTTCCAATGATTCTTGGTCTATGTCTTTCGCAAAATACCTTGAGCTGAGATTCTATGGGCACCAGTACACTCGAAGGGCCAATGCAGAGCCTTGTGGTCACTCCATTCACCATGACTATCACCAGTATTTTTCCTATAATCAGATGGTGGCATCTTTCAGGTGAGGTCCACTGCTAAAAACTTCGTTCTCTCTTTCTCTAGTACTATGTGAAGCATATAGCTCTAGTAAGGATTCGTCAGGTCTGTCCTTTGCTTTGAGTACAGCATGGGATAGTGTAGCTGCACTATAACCACAAGTGCAGGGTTGTGGCTGGCTTGCAGAGGGCATTGCAGGTGCCATCACTGTCCTGGATGGGGTGAGCATTATTCCTAAGAATGGAAGGCTGCAGTTCATGATACACAAGGGAGACACTTTTCCCTGTCTAATCTCAAAAACTTTCAGAATTTTGTTTTTGCAACATGATCTGTGGTTTTACTTTTTGCCTAGGAGATAAATGAACAAGGTGTTATTGCTACTAAAAGTAACTAAAGCCCTGGACACATTGACAGTGCTCCTTTTCATATAAGGGCCATAAACCGCAATATGATGTAGAATTAGTACTATGTGGGGAGAGTCTTGTTAATAGCTGTTGTATTGCCTTTTCAGCTACTCTCCAATACGGCTGCTTGAAGTGTGTGTCCCGCTCCCCAAGATCTACATCAAACGGCAGGCTCCGTCAAAGGTTACTATTTTGCAGGATCTCAAGGATTTCTCTCAAAAGTAAGCTTTGTTTTTAATGCCTTCCTCAGCTTATTTGTATTTTGGACTTTTATTAGCGGAACACAAAACCATTTTTGCTAGTATAGATAAGACTTGCTAAATATTCATTATTTAATAGAAAAGTAATGGTTTTAAACACATTTATATGTGCATATACTTCTAAGGGAGGGTGGTGTTGGAATCTTCTTTATTAGCTTTACCTGCTCTGTCTGTACTAATATCTCACCTTTTCATCTGGCGACAATTCAGCTTAAACATAGCCAGTAGAAACTAAGGTTATTCTATTCTCCATCCCTGAATGTTGCACTGTTTTTTGAGTGGTATAGCATGTTTCTGAGCGATGTTGCCAAGTAGCCACTGAAAGGTTGACCATCAGCTGGTGTCTGAAATGTCACCTTTTCTTACAAAATGCCTTCTCAAGCACAGCTAAAGTATTTTTAATTCCTCCCTCTAATACTAAAAATGGAACAGAGGTGGTGGTCCTGGAAGACTTAATCTGAAAACTGCAGGTAACACTTTGTACTCTTACCCTAACATTCCTTTTGGAAGATCTGACCAAGTTTAAATCCTGCCTTCGGCCCAGAAAAACTGCAAAGCCATTGCTCAAATCTGTTGCCCAAACAGAACTGTTTTCATTATATTGGCCACATGACTGCTGTTCTGCCTGGTGGCAGCATTCCTGTATGGCTGATGTCTCTGTGACTGCCTGACTTCAGAACCTGTGGAGCTTGGTTTAGGGCTGAAATAGAGTTACTCACTCTGACTGTCTCTGAGCCCTTCTGGTGGAGGTGTAGCTTGCAGTCCCAGATTCTTCCTAGACACAGATGACACAACAGTTCCCCTCTGCTAGTAATGTGTTTGTGACCTTCGTATTGCTCTCTGACAACTTCCATTGCTAAGAATAAGTTGTGAAGAGGAATGTCAGTGTGTGTAACTTCTAGGTTTCTGCTATACTAATGAATTTTTTTTCAACTTTCCCTGTGAATTCAGTGGGACAGCCTACTGTGCAGAAGGCTGTCATATATTGTCTTTTGTATTCTTAAATGCATTCAGACTTCTATTAAAGAATGTTGAAGATGGTCCAAGTAGTCACAGCTTAACTCTTTGCATCCCTGTCGGCAGGGTGTCACAAGTGTATCTTGCTGTTGATGATCGCCTTGCTTCTCTGAAAACAGATACTTTCAGCAAAACGAGAGAAGAGAAGATGGAAGACCTCTTTGCCCAAAAGGAGGTAATGGATTATCTCTGCATTGGCAGACCATAGGCTGCAAAGTGTGTGGAGAAGCCACTCAGATCTAGTGTCATCTCTGGTCACAGAACACTGACAGTTTTTCTTTTGGCAGATGGAAGAGGGAGAGTTTCGAAACTGGACTGAGAAAATCCAAGCAAGGCTGCTTTCATCATCATTAGACACACCTCAACAGCTGCAATCTGTTTTTGAGTCTCTGATAGCTAAAAAGCAAGGACTCTGTGAGATGCTACAGGCCTGGAATAATAGGTAAGAGGACACATGTTAGAATCGTGAGCAACACTGATACTGCGTTGGTTATAGAAGGGAAGAGGTTTTGTACTTTCTCTCCCTGTAGTGCAGTTGCTATATAGAGTGTGTTACGACAGCTTGTGCTGAACGTTCTCTACTGGTTAAGACCACAGAGCTGGTTTATTGGAACAGAAAATCATTTGAGGCCAGATAATAAAAGTGTTGTGTTGTAGGGCACAGTTTGCATCTGAGGAGAGAAAGTGTCATTTGAATAAAGGTGGAAGAGAGGGGAAGAGGGGAGCATGGGAAAGCAATTAATTGGGTGAACTTATTTCAGAGGTGAAGAAAATGTTCTGGTCTTGGCCATTTGAAACATAACTTTGGCACATGCTAGCAGCCATCTGAGTTTGCAGTAGAGACTTGTAAAGGCATGCTTGGCTATATTCTAGTATGGAGAAACTTCATAACTTGGGCCTTTCACAGCTAATACCTGTAACCTGTCTTTTGATTGATTGTTTTTCTTTGGTTTTTTTGTGTGTTTGTTTTGTTTTAAGATTGCAGGATCTCTTCCAACAAGAGAAAGGGAGAAAACGTCCATCAGTACCACCCAGCCCTGGGAGACTGAGGCAAGGCGAAGAAAGCAAGGTACAAGCAGCAGGCTAGAAGCTATTTAAATGTTTTGGGTTTTGTTGTGGTTTGTTTGGTTTTTTTGGGGGCAACACAATAGTCTTAAGACTGGCTTCAGTTCACTTAGTAAACTTGTTTTACTGTGTCATGTAGTTTTCAGCTGTAAAAGCTTGAAGTGCATGCTAGTATATGTATCTTTTCCTAAAGATGTGAACCAAGAGCCATATTACACAGAAGACGACTAAGTATGAATAGGATTTGATGATTTTCTGTGGTCTTTGTGTAGTATTAATCTGAATATTGACAGCAGAGGGCTGCTGTCAATATTATTGACAATAATATCAATATTATTGATTGACAATAATATCATTGTTTGGCATGTGCCTAGATAGGAAGGAGGTCACCTTGTTAAATCCTAGGTTGTTGCCCATCAGGTTTATCCCTTGTGAAAAAGAAAAGGCAAAAATTATCAGGAGAGGCAGAGCAAAGAGCACAGGGAGGACTGATAATGAATTTGCAGGTTCATCTCTGTTCTGTGATGTGTACTGAGGGGATATATAAATGATTTTGGACTGCTGCCTCAAGAGCTCTGTCTAAGGGTACAGTTGCCAGCATGCCGAACCACCACCCTTTGGGGAGCTGGTACTCTGAGGAAATGTCCAGGCTGCAAGGCAGTACAATATAAGCATCATACAGAGAGGCTGAACTCCCCGTAGTCCTAACATTAGCAAGGTGCATTAAGAAACCCCATAAGACCCTGGGTTTGCTCTGCTGCATGCATACGTGTCCTTTCCAGTTAACACATATTTGTTAGACACTAAAAAGCACTTAACCTTGATCTAGCAGCAAGTATGTTTATATAGAAGAAGAGTGTAGTCTTTAAAGCAGCATACAGAGATGACAGCAGTCATAAGCATCTTGTGAAATTGGGTTGCTGTTGCCTTGTCTTTTTTGTGTGGTGGCAGATACAGTGACAGTGCAGTGGGTGGGAGTGCTCTATTGTGGTACATCTACTTTTGCAAGTGTTCCGCAGAGGAAGGGATACAGCTATAAAGAGCTTGGCATCAACATTGGTATTTTGTTATTCTGCCTAGATCAGTAGCATGGATGCTTCCCCACGCAATGCTTCTCCAGCACTGCAAAATGGAGAGAAAGGTCTGTTTGTTTGTTTATTTTTCTTAAGCTACCAAAAGAAGTTTACTGTAACCCTTTCCCTGACGTAACGTGGGAGCCTTTGTCAAATTTGATAATTTAGAGAAACAGTGAATCCCCATTGTGTGAGATGGGAATAAGCCAATTTCTAGCTTACTATTATATAAACCAAAGTCTGCTTCTAATATGAAGCTGAATTACTAATGATACTAAATTGGCCACCAATGGTTTTCCTTTGAACTTGAGTTTAAAAACTTTCAGAGGCTTTTTAAATAACTAAATAACTACGTGGAATTTGGGAAATGCCTCTTGCCTCTTCTGTGAAGTGGTTATGGGTGCTGAGACCTCTTACCTGTGAGGCATACTGAGAGTTTGTGGGAACTGAAGGTAGTGGATATAAGTGTGTGCATCTTCTGGAGGTTATGTGCTATATTGATCATCTTGCCCATTCCTGTGCTCTGGGTGGCCTTACCTGCTTTCTAAGTAGAAACTTCTTGAAAGTAGACGCTGGTGATAGCTTGGCCTGGGAGCAAGTAATATCACTTCTGACGGCCATGTAAAATGTTTTCTTCTGTCCTTAACTGTCCTTGTACTCTCAGAGGATCGTTTCCTGACTACTTTATCAAGTCAGAGCTCCACAGGCTCCACCCATCTTCAGCTGCCCACCTCTCCAGAGGTTGTATCGGAGCATGTGACTGGTGCCAACACACTGTCTGAACAGGATACAACAAGCAGCTCAGAAGGTATAGTTCAGTTGTGGTCTTGTATTCTTTCTCTTGCTTCTCTGTGGCAAATATGAGATCTGTTTAGGAAACAGCAAATCTGGTAACTCTGTGGTCTGCAACCTTCCTTCTGAATTTACAGCTTGAAGTTAGATATTGTGATGCAGGCTTAACTAACTTCTGTTCCAGATGTGTTTGATGGACACTCACTGGGATCTACAGACAGCCAAGTTAAGGAAAAGTCTACTATGAAAGCTATTTTGGCTAACTTTTTGCCTGGAAACAACTATAACCCCATTCCATTTCCCTTGTAAGTACTGCATAATATATATGACGTACAAAATTAACAGCCTGGTCAAATTGCAAACAGAGCCATGCATGCTTCTTTTGCTCAGTATATAATTTAAGTCATCACTTGGGTTTGCCTCTAAATAAGCTATAGACCTTCCTCAAGGGAAGAAGTTTTCTGTGTCCGTTCTAAGTGTTTGTAGGTTACCTGCTTTTCTTATTAATGATTCTCCCTTGTGCATATACATTATCAGTTTCTCTTCCTCCTAGCAGGCATGCCTCCTCAGAACTCTTGTGGGAGGGAAAGGGGGAGAAAGGTGCCTTCTAATTTCATTGCTGCAGGGAGGGAGCAGAAATGTCCTTCCTTAGCAAAGACTTACTAAAGCTACATGCCTGCCTCTTGTTTTTTGCTTCCAGACCTCTTCCAAGGGTTGGACTCAAATTGGCATTGTCTGGGTGTAGGTCAGGTTCAATGGCTACTGCATGTGTCCTGAAGTCCCCCTCTCATGTGAAAATGGGCAGGCTGGAAAGTCTTTCAGCTACTTGGTCTGCGTGCTTTGTAGTGTTTCTCGTTTGACATGAGCCTAACGTTTGGCAGCCTGAGTTTAACTTCTGAATCCTACCCTGAGGGTAGTAGTGGAAGCCATGGGCTAATGAGGTAAAAGTTAAATGACTGGACCCTATAGATAAGTAAAAGAAAATCTTACAGAAACCCAGGAGGCTTTTGGGAATTTTCTGTGCTAAAGTGCTTTTTCAGAAAAGAGTCCAGGGTTTGTCCCCTAACTTCACTCTGCAGGCTATGCTGCAGGACAGTCAAAACACACTCAGGCAGGTTTTGGTGCCATTAGAAACAGTGGCTGCTAAACAGAAATAGACTCTTACTCTAACCTGGAGCTGGTCTTCTGATATAAGCAGCTTGCTTGAAGTGCTGATTGCCGTAACACATTACCATTTAGATTTAACCATATAGCTATGAATGTGTCTATTGGGAGAAGCTGATCTGGGGAGCTTTGGTTCCATGCTGAGACTTGCAGCTTGTGCCTGGGAGTGCAGTGATGAGATCTGGGTTTTGACCAAAACTTAACCTTTTCTTTCCACAAACTACTACGATCTACTAACAGTCTCCTTATGTCATTTTCATTTAGTGACCCAGATAAGCACTACCTAATGTATGAGCATGAACGTGTACCTATTGCAGTCTGCGAGAAAGAACCAAGCTCCATCATAGCTTTTGCTCTCAGGTACTGGTGTGATTTTTGCTGTTTATCTGACACATGTACTTTTGCAGCTTTTCTGTGCAAGGAATATTTAAATCCTAATGCTAGGGAGCAAGCATGACAGAATTTCTTCACTCAGCTGTGTTGAGAGTTTCTGCAGAGCTGAAGTTCTCTCCTTTTATTACTGAGATATGGAAAGCAGGCTTTCCAACTTGCAGCTGGATTTGGGGCTTTTCTTGCCAAGCTCTGGTACACAAAAATGAGTTGGTTGTATAGTGTTCCCTGTAATGTGATATTGTTAGAGAAAGAAGTGCAACAAAATTTTGCTCAGCTCTTCAGCCTGGAGGAAGTGCAACTGAGCTAGGGAACAACAGTTAGGTATTCATACTGCAGCCTGCCCCTTGCCTGCCTTCAGTCGTAGCAGCTCTTGCTACTACTCAGCTCTCCAAACCAGCTGCTTCAGTAAATTCTGGGGTTTGTGTATCACAAGGCAGCAGACTCTTAAAGAAGTGCATTCTTAAGTTGTGGGAGAGGGAGAAACAAGAGGGGGGGGGCAGGAATTTTTCCTGCAGTATGATCTAGAGAGGCTTCTGTTCTAAGGGAACTAAGTTCTAATTGTAAGAAAAAATGAAGGAGAGGTTTTTCTACTGTGGGCTTTTGTTTCCTGTGGTTGTCTTTGAACTGAATCTTTGGGTTGGTGTTAGAGTCTCCCAGAGAACAACTGACTTTTAATTTTTATTTTTTTAATTTTTTTTTTATTTTCCTTTCCCCTTCAGTTGCAAGGAGTACAGAAATGCCCTGGATGAGTTGTCCAAAGCATCTCTGAAGAACAGTTCTGAAGAAGGACTACAGCCGAACAGGTTACATGCAGGAATTATAGTACATAGAGCAAAGGCACAGAGATTGTAGTGAATAAGCCAAAACGAGGATGAGGAAGGACCCTCAAAATATGCCTCTGTTAGGATCTCTGCTTTCTGGTGGAATCTGACATGTTCCATGTAACCAACACACACTTGTAGTATTTGAGTTTCCGTTTCATGTTGGGGACTGTGCTGGCTCCATCACCTGACTCCTTGACTGTGTGCATCGTAGGGATTACTGGGCCTGCTTACCTTTCCTGTGGAGATGGGTGGAACTGTTGCTATGGAGCCCTGAGAGGTTTTTCTCAGGGAAGTGGAGGAGGGCAACTTCGGAGAGTCCCACACTGTTACAATTTTAAACTGTATCCTCTTCCCTTTAGCAGTACTTAGTGTTAGGCATGGAGGAGAAATAAATGTACAGGAGTAAAACAGTAGTGTGTTGGGTGGCAGTATTTGTTGGGCTCATGACTTTTTTTTATTTCTTTCTCCTTTCAGCATGTCAGACAGCAAACCAAAGAGCAGTAGCCCTGTCCGCCTGCCTGAGGCTAACATGGGTCCTTCAAATCGCAGTGCAGAACCAGAACAGCGTAAGACTATTTTGTGAAAATCATATCCGTGATGCTAATCTTGGCTCAGAGTTGAGTCCACTTAACCTGGGTTCTTGCTCTTGTAAAAGTTAAGTTAGAACAAAGAAAATGCGTTCTGAGTTTAAATTGTGACTAGTCTTAGAGTTGACTTGATGTAGAACATGGTGGGGAGCAGGGGGAGGGTGTGTGTTTGTTTTTTGAAGTCTGTGCCCATGATGGCTTTTCTGATTCTTGAGATCAGACTATCATTCCCGGATTCAAAATGTTATGATATAGCGAACCTTGGGTTGTTCTTGAGTCTAGCCTGTTCAGTGGGGTATGATGCCCATAATATGTTCTGACCTCTTTTGGCACCGCCTTCTTCAAAAAGATGGCAATTAAAATATTTTGAAAGGGAGAAGTGAGGTTCTTGCTATGTTAAAGATGCTCACGCTTGGTCTGTGTGTTCAAATGACTCAGCATTCCAGAATGCTACTCAGAACACTAAATCAGCTAGCCTGATGGACCTTGGTTGCCTGAAGAATAGCCACTGAGTTGCAGTTGAATGACATCATTTCTCCAGTTAGAACAATGAATGGAGAATGCTCATGAGAGTCATGCTTTTATTAAACTGCCTGTGGAAACCCCAAGGCCAACTTCTTTATTCCTTTTGCCTGTAGCAAAGAAACCATCTGGTGTTTTGTCTTTCTTCCGTGGCACGGGAGGGAAGAGCCCAGACCTGTCTTCCCAGAAGAAAGAGACCTTACGTGGTGCTGACAGTGCCTACTACCAGGTTGGACAGATGGGCAAAGAGGGAGCAGAAAACCAAGGAGCAGAGCCTCAAGGTACAAGGCTGTTGAGTCCATCTTCTGTCTTGGACTGTTACTTCTCCCAAACCTCCTTCATACTTGTAAGGCCCAGAATGCACTCCTTGTGCTTTTTCAACAGTCCAAGATAACTCAACATGCATTGAAAATGAATGATTTGAGCATCAAACGTAGGTTTCTCCTAAAGACATGGCTTTGCTTTGAGAAGGGAAAATAGGGTCTTTCAGACCTCGGTAACTATAGGGGCATTGAGTAGTCTGGGTTTGAATGCCTTTGGATTGAGTTGACTCTAGTTAAGCAGCCCAGTCTCTCTTCCTTGCTTCCTGTTTAACTTTCATTGTTTCAGCTCATGGAAAATGAATGAAGAGAAGACAAAGAGAAAGCTTGTACTTCTGTGTCCCATGAACATCAGTGCCCTTCTAGCATACATATTATATCGTACAATTATAGCTGTACCTCTCATTCCCTGTGCATAGTTCCCTCTGTATTCTTGAAAAAACAAAATATTTTTCTTGTAATGTGAGTTTACAAGTAGTATCTTACATGAGTTTCTCAGTAATAATAATAAACAGCCCTGACTGAATGGTCCCTTTATGCCTTCAGATGACATAGATGGAGGAGATGGACAGAAGAAACAGCTGGTGAATCCCCATGTGGAACTCCGTGAGTAGTTGTAAATAATAACATGAAGTCTTAGCTGACAAACTCCTTTTTTCATGCAAATATAATGGAAATCTTGAAGTTAATAATTATTTTTTTCTTTTTATTGGGCAGGAAGGAAAAACAAATCAAGAACAGACCAATGCAATTGTTACTGTAATCAACCTCTCTGTTGCAAAGATACTCCACAAACCTTTCTTTCTCTCTCTTTCTTTTTTTTCTTTTCTTTTTTTTCTCTTTTTTTCTTTTTTTTCTTTTCTTTTTTTCTCTTTTTTTCTTTTTTTTCTTTTCTTTTTTTCTCTTTTTTTCTTTTTTCTCTCCTTTTTTCTCTCCTTTTTTCTCTCCTTTTTTCTCTCCTTTTTTCTCTCCTTTTTTCTCTCCTTTTTTCTCTCCTTTTTTCTCTCCTTTTTTCTCTCCTTTTTTCTCTCCTTTTTTCTCTCCTTTTTTCTCTCCTTTTTTCTCTCCTTTTTTCTCTCCTTTTTTCTCTCCTTTTTTCTCTCCTTTTTTCTCTCCTTTTTTCTCTCCTTTTTTCTCTCCTTTTTTCTCTCCTTTTTTCTCTCCTTTTTTCTCTCCTTTTTTCTCTCCTTTTTTCTCTCCTTTTTTCTCTCCTTTTTTCTCTCCTTTTTTCTCTCCTTTTTTCTCTCCTTTTTTCTCTCCTTTTTTCTCTCCTTTTTTCTCTCCTTTTTTCTCTCCTTTTTTCTCTCCTTTTTTCTCTCCTTTTTTCTCTCCTTTTTTCTCTCCTTTTTTCTCTCCTTTTTTCTCTCCTTTTTTCTCTCCTTTTTTCTCTCCTTTTTTCTCTCCTTTTTTCTCTCCTTTTTTCTCTCCTTTTTTCTCTCCTTTTTTCTCTCCTTTTTTCTCTCCTTTTTTCTCTCCTTTTTTCTCTCCTTTTTTCTCTCCTTTTTTCTCTCCTTTTTTCTCTCCTTTTTTCTCTCCTTTTTTCTCTCCTTTTTTCTCTCCTTTTTTCTCTCCTTTTTTCTCTCCTTTTTTCTCTCCTTTTTTCTCTCCTTTTTTCTCTCCTTTTTTCTCTCCTTTTTTCTCTCCTTTTTTCTCTCCTTTTTTCTCTCCTTTTTTCTCTCCTTTTTTCTCTCCTTTTTTCTCTCCTTTTTTCTCTCCTTTTTTCTCTCCTTTTTTCTCTCCTTTTTTCTCTCCTTTTTTCTCTCCTTTTTTCTCTCCTTTTTTCTCTCCTTTTTTTCTTTTGATTGTTGTTGTTGTTTGGTTTTTTTTGTTTTTTTTCTGTTCTGTTTTTTTTTTTTCTTTTTTTTCTTTCTCTCCAAGTTGATCTTTTGTCTGGACATCTTCCCATGGCATATACTGTGAGCTAACCTAAAGGGAGTTGACTTTCCTGTCAGTTTTCCATTTAAATCCTGTTGGTTTAGACTTCCAAAGCATAATAGGCGTGAGAGAGGGATATTTAGCACAATAATATTCTTCTAGACATCCGTTAAAACCTCTAAGTGTCATCTCAGGTAGTCAGTGAGTATTGCATGCTGTTATTGAGGATGACCTTTTTTTGCAGAATTTTCAGATGCGAATGCCAAGTTCTACTGCCGGATTTATTATGCTGGCGAGTTTCACAAGATGCGTGAAGTGATACTGGGGAGCAGTGAAGAGGACTTCATCCGATCCCTCTCTCACTCCATGCCCTGGCAGGCACGAGGTGGCAAATCTGGGGCTGCCTTCTATGTGACTGAGGGTAAATGCAGCTTCCCCCTTCGTAATTAGAGGGTATTATTTGGGGTGGTGGTGGTTAGTGTGTCGTTTAATCCCTGATTACCTCTAGCCAGAGGATTGCTGACTGAAGTGGCCACTCAGAATGGAAAGTTAAGTAGATTGTTCTGGGGTCTTCAGTATCAGATTATTTGTCTCTTTATATGTGCAGGAGAACAAAGTGTAGTTCTGTTTTTCAGTAGCTAGCAGCTAGGGACACCAGTTGAGTAGAAGGGTTGTACTCTTTTAGGTAGGCTTCAGAAAACAAAACCTTGCGTATAATTCAAGGAAAACTGGTCATTGAAGACATGATGTTTCTTATAATCCCACATGCTATAGTTGATTTATAGGAATTTTTTTTTTAACTGTGGTTGATTCTAGGCCCCTACGTAAAACAAGTCTTGAATGGAGGAGTCTCTAGGCTGTTTCTGTTGCCTGTATAAGAAGGCCATGTAGCTGAGGTAAATCTAACTTGGGCAGTCTCTTCTCCCTGATTTGCTAGAAGGCCGAAATCCAGAAAGGCTGAAATTCTGAAGTTCAGAATATATGAAGTAAAAAAGTTTCTAGAAATGAGCTTCTGTAGCTAAGGGGTTAAGAGAATTGTAGTCCTTTAATTTTTCAAACCACTTCAGCTGTGCGACAGTCCTAAAGAACTTGCAAAGAATACATCACTTACTGTATGTAAACCTGTTGCCTCTGTCTGATGTTAAAACAGATGATAGATTCATCTTGAAGCAGATGCCTCGTCTGGAAGTCCAGTCGTTCCTTGACTTTGCTCCACACTACTTCACGTACATCATTAATGCAGTTCAGCAGAAGGTATTTAAAAAAAAAAAAAAGTGCCTTTTATTTTAGGCAGTGTTCTGTATTTTACAGACTAGTAACAGTTTCCACTAACCCCTTTCATTTAAGTAAAAGAAAATGTCAGAGGGTACAAGTTGTACTAATAATGTGTGTTTAAGTTGAAAAGTGGAAATTTAGCTAGAGCTTCTAAGCTGTAATACACAGACAGAACAGTGGCACCTCTAGTGTTTGATTGCCTGTACACGGAGATCTTACCCCGCGTCTTCTCTTCATCAGAAGCCCACAGCACTTGCCAAAATCCTTGGGGTATATCGAATTGGATACAAGAACTCTCAAAACAACACTGAAAAGAAGCTGGATCTGCTTGTCATGGAAAACCTTTTCTATGGCAGGAAAATGGCTCAGGTAAGAACCAAGCATTCTGTTCCCTTGCAGTGCAGTTCTGACTGGGAGCAAGAGCAGGGTTACCAGTAGCTGTCTAGGTAACTTTCAACTTTGCATGTGCTGTCTATATCTAGCACTGCTCAAAGATGACAGTTCATGCCTGTTTCCTTGTTATGTGATCTTTGGTAACTTGATGCCTATATTGGCTATTTCAGATAGCTGTAGTGCAGGCTTCAGTTTTCAGAAGTCTTATTTGTCCCTGCATCTCCAGTGTCTGAGAGGAAAACATTGCCAACCTAATTAGGAAAATATGAAACCTTTTTGCAAAGCTTTTAGAAGAACTAACTGGGATTACAGACTAATTTGTTTAGAAGGAGAGCCTCACGGATGAGATGGTGAGCTACTGTGTAGTGGGGGGGGAAACTAATAATGTTTTGAACCTGATGTTCTCTCTCTGAATCACTTCATGGGTGGGACAAGATTTTGAGTTCAATCTTGCACTTAGTAAAGGAAAAGCAACCTTTATGAGACAGTAGAATGAAGACCTTAAAATGACTGGGGGAAAATTCTCTTCAAATACAGAGTTGATGCTGAAAAGGAAGTTGAAACAAATGTCACTTCTAAAACTAGATAGTATCAATTCTTTCCACCTTCCCTCCCAGTGCCTGACCTCAAACGGGATGTTTGTGGGCGGAAGTGAACTGAGGGAATTCTAGGTAGATGTAAAGGGTGGTGGTGTGGGTTTTCTTTTTGTTTGTCTGTTTTTCAAATCATGAGGGTGGTCAGGCAGTAGAACAGAGACCCAAAGAGACTGTGGATTCTATCCCAGAAGTTAGTCAAATCTTGACTGGACAGGGCTTGAACAAACTTCTCTAACAGCACCTGCTTCAAGCAGGGCATTGGACTGGAGACCTCCAGAGATCCTTTCCAACCTAGTGATGGTCTGTCTCTTGCCTTGCCAACAGATGTTAAACGCTGCTTCATGCAAGACCCACCTCCCTCTTCAGTGGCTTTACTTTTGTCAGCATTTGAGTCTGTAGAAGCTGGCTGGAAAACTGAGTTTACCCATACAATATAAAAATAGGGACAGCCTTTTTCCCTTAAATTAGGCTAAATACTAATGAAATAACTTGCCTACAATTTGTGAATTGAGGTGGCAGAGCTTTCATGTAGGCTTACATGCTACTCTCCACTCAGGAAACTTTAATTTTTGTAGTACGAAGATGTTTTTTGTTAACTGTCTTCCTCCTGTGGAGAAGGAAGGAGTTGCCCTGCCATGCTGCCTTCTCAAACACTGCAGTTAGGTATGTTGAAGTCTTTAACCTCGCAGAACCATGGAACAAAGTAGAGCTGTTCTCCATTTGCAGGTTTTTGACCTGAAGGGCTCCCTCCGGAATAGAAATGTTAAAACAGACACTGGCAAGGAAAGCTGTGATGTAGTCCTGCTGGATGAGAACCTTCTGAAGATGGTGCGGGACAATCCTTTGTACATCCGTTCCCATTGCAAGGCTGTGCTGAGAGCTTCCATACACAGTGATTCCCAGTTCCTCTCCAGCCACCTCATCATCGACTATTCCCTGCTGGTGGGTCGTGATGATACCAACAATGAGCTGGTGGTTGGGATCATTGGTAGGTTGTCTTTTGTATTTTCTTGCTTTCAGCTGGTGAAACTGCTTTCTTCTGGTTTAGGTGTTTATAGTATTCTTAGAACTGTACCACCACCACTGAGATGTGTGTCAGGAAACCTTGTCTTATCCCTGACAAAATACCATCCTCGCGCCTCATGGGTATTCAAAGTGGAGGCGGGAAATCTTCTCTCCAGCTCTTGTATGGGCTTGTGTTAGCATTTGCAGTACTAAGAATATATGCAGGAGGCCTCACAGGTAGTGAAAAAGCAGTCAAGTTGGTGTTTAACCTACACTTTGACTCCAGTTGAAGTAAGGAAGGTTATTTGTATGCTTTTATGCGTTTAATCTTTAAAGTTAAGTGTGCTTACATAGCCGTTTAAATTTAAACTTGTATGGAGGGGATCTAAGGAGAAACAATATTGGTAGGGATGGAAAAGGGAAGTTAAACATCATGGGATCACTTGTGATCATGTAGTCTGACCTGATAGTATGGGTGGCAGTGCAGTAATTACCTTGCCACATCCTCTGACTTGTGACTGGAAAGTAGAGCCTCATCTTTAGATAGGCAAATTTGTATTATGCAAAAGACTTGGAGATTAAGCCACTTTGCAGGATGTGGAAGTGACTCTTGGAAATGAGATGCTCTTGAAACCTAGCTCAGAAATGCTTCCAGATGAGATCTCAAGCCAGGAGGTCTGGATTACTTCTTTTTCCGACAAAGCTTGAAAGCCATTCCAATAACACTTCTAGTTGAGAATTGAAGTCCCAGCTACAAAGACCCGCAAGTTGTTATTACTTTCTAGTTTTGTAGACTCTTGAATATTTGGGTAAATGGGATGAGACTCTGCTCCTTCTGTACGTGTGGCTTTTTGCTGTCCTATGGAAAGTCTTACCTGACTAAAGAGTATACTTTATGATGTTTAAAGCTAACAGTCCCTTCAGTGTGGTGAGAACAGCTCTTCATGATCTGAAGGAGCTTGTTTAACACAAATACCTTCAAGAAGAGAGAACATGCCCACTGTATCGGGCTATCACAATGTTCTCTAAATGACACACTGAGAACTTACAAAGTACTCAAGCTAAATTCATGGCAGAGGCCTAACTAAAAGCCATTAACTTGGACTGAGTTAGAGATTCTGACCTCAGATTCAACCTATTTTAGATCCTAATGTAATACAGGAAACAAGTAAGGTCTGTGAGGAGCTGCAAAGACTTTTTATTTGTAGGCCCTGTTGTCTGGGGCTCTGGGCCTGAGTGACAGTAGTTAGTGCACAAACTGATTATATCAGTCCCAAAGCGCTCTAAGGGAGCATTTCCAAAGAGTATTCAGTTAAATGGATAAGTCTTAAGATTGGCAGGTCTGGATGAGTTTTGTGTAAAGCATAGCTGAGGTGAAACATGTGGATACTTATGGTGGCCTCTTGTAAATCTAGAAACAGTAAATTCAAAATTCTATAATGACAGTTGTAGTCAAATGTTAGGAGATAATGACTGCAGCTTCAGCTTTGCAGACCAAAATGTTTATGTGCTTGTAATGACTGAGCATGCTTTCTCTGAAAGGGGCTTGGAAACAATTCTGAAGTCTTCTCCTTGCAGCCCCCTCTTCCAGTCAGGGTGACTGGAAAGCCTACTGCTTTCTTGCCCTTTTTGCGGGGAAACAGATACATTTTAGAACAGCGTTACTTGGATTATAGCAGATATGACACGTTTGTGTGTGGATTTTTTTTTTTTTTTTTTTTACTTGCAACAGACTATATTCGCACTTTTACCTGGGACAAAAAGCTTGAAATGGTGGTGAAGTCAACTGGCATCTTGGGAGGACAAGGTAAGTCCAGAATGAAAGCAAAACTTTTGATCACGTTTCTTTGTTACCTAGAAGCTTTCAATAACTGTGCTAATAAAGCCATGACTTCCCAACATGCAGATTTGCAACACTAGATTAAGTTGTCCAGAACAGGGGAAGGAATAACAAGTTTCAGAAAAATTAATACATTGATCTGCTTCCATGAGTGACCCTTTAAGTACTATAATTTCTGTGAATGGGATAAAGGTCATCTACTTATCAGACTGTTCTTTTCTGTTTCTTAATTACCAGCTACTCACATACAAACTTAGTCATCCATACAGAGATACTAGCAAAAAACCTTGCTGCCTGGTTTCAGAAGATGTTTTCTAAGTGCAGAAAACCAGATATACTCTGAGCTGTTAGTGTGGAGGAATCCTTATAAAATGATTGACTACTGCCCATATTTTGAGGAGCTGAGGAGTTCCCTTTGTGGAAGTGAGTAGAGTACCTTTTGTGCAGCATTGCCTAGTGTTGGCCACATGTTAGCAGGAGGGCTGAAAAGAGAAGGGAAGCAGAACACTTCATGTACCACTGCTCAGGTGTCTGGAGAAGATAAGAGCATGTCCATAGAGTGAAATTCTTCATGAGAGAAATTTGCATCTCTATTGGAAAAGCTCAAAGACCTGTAAACATGAGAAGAGAAAAAGACACGAACTCATCAGGGCTGATGTAAAAAGCCCAGATGGGTCCTCCAACTTCGGGTATCTCAATTCAGCATTAGGGTTCCAGACCTTGATCCATCTTCTCTCCTAAATGTTTAAAATCAAAATTTAAAAAAAAAAAAAAAAGGCAGCTGATAATGCTTTTGTTGGTTCCAAGAACTTTCCATGTACAGTATGCTTTCAGGATTATGCTGTCTGGTGTTGTAGTCTCATGTGACATCTGTCTGTACTGCAGTATACTCTTTAGCCCATTTCTAACTGCTCTTGACTCTTACACATTAGGTAAGATGCCAACTGTGGTCTCTCCAGAACTGTACCGGACCAGGTTTTGTGAAGCTATGGACAAGTATTTCCTGATGGTGCCAGACCATTGGACAGGACTGGGCCTGAATTGCTAAGCTAAAGCCCATATTGGGAAAGCACAAGAGGACAATGACATCATAGGCCGCTCTCTTCCTGCAGTCTGTCCAGCAGTAAGCAAGAGGATTGCAATTCCATGTCTACACTGACGATGTGCGTCATGTTGTGAAGTATGAAATCTTGTTGCACTATAATCCTCTCTTGGAGGCTGATAAGCGAACCAGCCTCACTAAGGATCTAAGCTGTAAGGTACCACTGAAGAGCAAGAGACATACCTTCTGTCAGCAGGGAAGGTGATGCTATCTCCATGTAAGAGCACTGAAACAGATACTGTCCAGTTCATGGTGGTGTAGAAGTACATGATCTCTGTAAGTCTTGCACTGCCTAAGTGGTGTTGAATATGAGCAGCTCATGTTTCTGTAGTGGGTGCGTGGTACTGCAAATGTGAAATAAACCCCCCCTCTGTGTGTGCGGGTGGGTGAGAGAAAAATGAAGTTAATTCCTGAGTTCTGCTATTGTTGCAGTGGTCTGTAGTTTACCTGTTTAGGATCCATGAATAACTTGTCCTGCTTATGCTCTATAGCTTCAATTTTTCCTCTGTTCTGTAAACAGTATTTTTTTTTTTTAAAGGCAGCTCCACAGCTATAATGCCATATCACTACATCTTTTAAGTTATATTACTGCAGTACAACTCTGTCTTTATCTGTCCTAATTGCATTTTAGCTGAATCCCATAAAAATGGGTTGTCAGTCATCAGCATACTGCAAAACACAAAACATATCCCTTCAGTCCTAAACAGTACTTTGATCTGAATGTTGCCCAAATCCCTGGAAACAGGTAACTTAAAAATATACCCTTTAATTTAACAAGACTTGATTAATTATAGTTATGAAGCTGATTAAGCCTTTCCTTAGCAGAAGGCACTAAGTTGCTAGACAAAATGAAGCATACTGCTTTAGAGTGGCAACTTTCTCCTTAATGAAACCATCATTCCTGGCAGGTCACTTCAAATCCATTTCAGTTGCCCAGGACTTTCAAACAATGCATTTACCTCATGGTGAAACTTTGCCAGGAGAATGTTTTTCTTGCATTTGTGACAAGCTGATGAGAATGAGCATCCAGATCTCATCACATTGTGCAGTCCCAATGGAAAAACTGTCTCTTCAGCAGTATTACTTTTTTTTTTTTTTTTTGCACCACTGAGATGAATGTAGTTGTCTTTCTGTAAAAAGAAAAACCTGAACTAACAGGTATCTTGTATGATGGATAAGATGTGCAGAGATCTGTGAATCTCTATGTTACGACAATAAGCACTTCTTTCCATTTTTATTAATTTTTACTTGTTTTTGTAGGTGATGAGTTTACTTTTTAGCTTCATTATAATATAGGCCAGTAAATAAGAGGGTTTTTTATGAGTTTGAGAGGCAAGAATACTGTCCTTTGACTTCCAGTCTCTGATGGAAGGACTTCAAACAAACATGGAGTCCGGGACAGTGTAGCTCTTTATGACCACTTGCTCGTTCTGACCAGTTGCCTGGTAATGCTATCTTCACTGTAACTATGGATGGAAATGTGCATTTTGTTCACTCCTCCTGTGTTCAGTATTTTCTTCTGCCGCAGATGGTTGTGGCTCTGTTCAGGAGTGACAGCTGAGCAGCACCGAGAAAGGAAAATGCCAGCAGTGAGACTTGAACTGTTGGCTCCAAAAACAGCCAGTGCGGCTCAGGTCTGAGTTGCCAGAAGGCTACAGTCATTTGTGTTGGAAAAAGTCTTCCCCACCCCATTGCAAAGCCCTGCTGGAGGATGAGCAAAGATGCTGACCTTGAAGCAGCAGAAATGAAAGTATTGTCACTTTCTCTGTACAATGTAATTGTTGTTTCTAGGGGTGCAGCGTTGAAGGCTGCAGTGATGTGTGCTGTGGAAAGATGACACAGTACTTCTTGCTTCCTCTGGCCCAGAATCCTTTTGGTCCAACACGGTGCATCAGGTACAGCTGACCACCTCTGGGACACATCTTGCCTCCTGTGTTGAAATGTTCTCCCAAGATGGCTAGCTGTGCGTTGGGGCCTTGTGTAATGAGGGCCCAACCAGTCCATCAGCTCAATGCTACTCTCGCTTCTGTGGCTTCTACCTTCTGTCTCGGTCCATCGATGTGAAAGTGCATGCCATGCAGCCTGAATCTGTTCCAGTCTCAGTTAAAGTTTACATGTGTTCTTCCTCCTTCCCCTCCTAAAATTTACAGGGGAAAAAAAACTTGAGTTGCCTGACCAGCTAAGGTGACCCAACAGCAGCTGGTTATGTTATCTTCCACCTCTGTCAGTATGTGGATTGGTTGATGGAGCATGAATATAGGTGGTGTCACGGCATCTGCACTAGGCTAATGTGGAGCTGTGACACCCTGTCCTGTCACCAGTAACCCTTACTCCAGTGATGTGTGGCTGCTCTATACTGCTTGTCTTCCAGAGTCCCACACAGCTGGCTCTAAAGCAACGTGATCATCTGACTGTAGCTAATGTTCCCCTGTACGTGACAGCATGAGGCCCTCAGCACTGTAAAAGTGAGAGAACCTTCCCCTGGCCAGCTGTTTTGCAGCCTCTGAATGCAGAGCCCAGATGTGTGAGTTGTGACCTTCTTGGGCTGAAGTTACAGCAGTTGGAGAGATTTGCAGGAGTGATCTTGAGCTGGCATCAACAGCTAACTGTGGGTCACAATGTGGCTGATAGACTAGTCCTGACCAGACTGGAGTAAATAGCAAACTACTAGTCATGGGTAACACAGTAGCTGCAGTATCAACTGAAACTGGGACATCTTTGGGTGCCATGTGACATAAAGCTGTAAGCATTTCTAGTTCAAATCCCCCGCAGTTGAACAGATCTCCTCAAACATTCCCTTTTCAGAATGAGAATTGTCCTGGCATTTCACTTGCTTCAAAGCTGACTTTCTCAAAAGGAGAGCAATACTTCATGCAGAAGACATCTTTGAGAGAGCTCCTTGTGGGGCTGTGTTAGGTCTGTGTCCCTGCAGCATACCTAAGGATGGGGAACAGCCGAAGTGGTACATGAACCCTTTGATTAGAGTTTTTTATTTCTTTATAACACAGGTTTAGCATATATGTGTGTAAGCAAATCCCAGTTGCAAACATGAAGATTGCATTTCTTCAGAGCTACACCGGCTCTTTTTCTTCTGTTGTTTTGATCTGAGGCCTTGTGACAAATGTCTAAATCTTGTCCCAGTCAGAAGTGATGACTTGCTTTGAGTCATCGTGTAGGCAGCAGAATGCCTTGTAGAGGCCCAGCGATGCATTCTGTCCCCCAAAAGCACATGAGGGACCCTTGCTGGTTAAGTAGCTCTGCTGGGCTCAGAGGAGTTACCTGTGGAGTGGACTCTCCCCTGTGAGAATGACCAAGACCAAATGAATTGCTCACTAGCAGGTGGCCAGACTAATCATTATTCAAAGCACTTAATGTACCATAATGTATGTATTTCTTGGTTCAATTGTATTTTATAAAATTGATGTACTAAACTATTTGAGAATAACTGCCTTGACTACTTGGAGAATCAAAATGTAATGTAAATAGATACAAATAAAGTGACTAAAATATATTTGAGTCTATTCCATGTGGTGGAGCAGTTAGATCTCATAGTACCCCGTTTCCTTGATCAGAGGCTAAGCCCTCTGCTTGCTCTGCAGCAATTGCTCTGTTGGAGGTTGCCAGCTTTGCATGCAGTGTAAGCATGCCTGTCATGTCCCTTGCAACTTGTCTCTTCTAATGGAGCAGGACCCCTCTGGGCAGCTCTCCAGGTCAGTGGCAGTAGAATGTGCAAATAACCTTTCATGCACTTCTCCCCAGCTGCTTTTCAACACACAGTGCTGTGTGAGACAGGGAGCCAATTTTGTCCAGGAGATGGTGGTCTTGCTGCAGCCCAGTTCTTCCAAGGGGTAGAATACTTGCTCAGGAAAAATCTTCAGGTATTTCCATAGTCTTCTCTTAAGTGGACTGGATAAAGAAAAAATCCAAGGAGGTCTGAAAATTAATGGCATGTCTTGATTGCTTCATATTAACCTGGTGTATAGTAACCTCCTCTCTTAAAGCTAAAAATGATGTGTAATGAGTTCTGGGAAGGGGACTTGTTGGTTCCTAGAACATAAAATTCAAAATCCAAAACTTAAGGATTTTACCTGTATTATGTGCACTTTTGCCAGGTGAGTTTGAGTTCTTTTATCTGCTGCAGTATGAAACTGCATCAGAAGCTGTCCCACCTTCGGGGTGTGAGCAAGGCAAAAGGTGGGATACTCAGTTCAGGGGTAGTGCTGCCTTCTGCTGATGTAAGGTTGAGTGGTGGGACTCGAGGGGCTTCTGGCACAAAGTTGAAAAGCACAAATGCAGGGTTATCAGAACAGCATTCCTCTAATACTTACAAGTGGGACTGCCAACACCTAGTAAAGGACAAGAGTTTGTGCTCTAAGCAAAACTTCTTTTGGTTGGTACTGAAGTCATCAGTATCAGAAAATAAAATGGTAATTGCACATGTTTTCCATGGTTGTAACTGATGGTATGAGACATTGGTCAACTTCCCCACTACCACCTTGATTTAGACAATACTATTTAAAAAAAAAGGTTGGGATTCACCATCTCGGTCTATGCTGTAATGTCTCAATTTGAGTCCTGTGGTGTCCTAATGTGAAGATACACAAGCAACAAGGAGTACTTCAGTTTTAGTGTGGAGGTTTTAAGTCAGTGCAGATACAGAGTAACTTTGCACAATAACTGGGAAAAGCCAAGCCATCCCTCCTTTCTCCCTGTTTTCAGGACACAGAACGGGAAATCTGGCACACTAGAGATTCAAGATCTAGCTGTGTTACACACTGATAGTAGCCTAGTATTGCCACTAAGGTACTAAAGTAATAACAAAACAGCAATCTAGGGTCTCCGAGCTCCCTCTGTGGCGCCTTGGTTTGTTGTCAGATCTCTAAGGAGCAAAAAGAACTAAAAAAACCCAAACAAACAAAAAAAAAAACAAAACCAAAAAAACCCCACAAACATTTCATTTTTTGGTGAGAGGAGGTTTGTATCTTTAAACGTGTGCGTGGAGGCAGAGCCTGCTTCTCGAAAGATGAAGGATGACAGAAACAGGTAAGAAGAGTGGGTTGGCGGCTTGTTTGGTAACCCAGCACAGCAGCAGAGTCAGAGTGAGCCCCAACATGGGCGTCCTGTTACAATGCCTTGTTCTCCAGCCCCTGCTGCCTCTCATGGCATGAAAGTCCTACACCGAGTGACGTGTGTGAGGGCAGAAAGCAATGCTTAGTTCGAAATGATGAAACCCAATGCTGAAACATCCTGGGTAATGAATTATTTTCATCTGGCATACTAAGTCTAAGCTTTGCAGAGCTCCAAGCAAGCTAGTTTTCTTACACACCGTAAAGCCAGTGTTCTTGAGTGTTTCCAAAGGCACAAGGTTGTCATCCTACAAAACCAGGCTTGTTCACGCAGCCTGCGCCAGTTACAGAGGCTGCTTCTCAGTTTAACTCCTGCAGTAGCTTGCAGCAATACGTGAAAGCAGAGTTGTTAGCAGCCAGCCAACTCCTTATTCCCCCCATGTTTTTTCCTTGGGTGAGATCCTTTCCTGCTGGTCTGTGTCATTTGTGGAGCTGCTTTCATTGCACCTCCTTTTCTGTGATTATAGGTAGCTTCTCTGTAGCTTCTTGCTTGTAGATCTCTGTAGGTAAACTTGTGTTATCAGAATTAGCCGACGTAAGGTCTCTGGTCCTAATCTGAAAGCTCTTTCGAAGCCCATCTGAAGGCTACCTAACTAGTCCTTAGTCCTTGCAGCCTTAGCAAGCTGTCTTCTGACTCTTTTCCAGTTGTTTACAGCTATATTAAGTAAACAAGTTCTGGAAACAGGAGAAATGTGCTAGGTATGCTGGAGCTGTGGCGTGAGGAGTCCTGAGTAGGAAGAATAGAGCGTTGGTAGTGAAAGGGCCATTGCAGTCAATGCTCTTGGGATGACAGAACTGGCTGTACAGGTAAATATGCAAAAGACGAGTTGGAAAATCTCATTGCCCTTCTGAAGAAGACATGTCTAGGCTTCCTAATTATAGCCTCACCTTTGAAGCGCTGAAGATGACTTGTGTGAGGAAAATAGCAAGCATGTCAAAAAGCAAGCACGTCAGTAGAAGAAGAATATGAGAGAAGAGTATAAAAGCAGATTTATGCCAATTATCACATTGGAAAGTTATTCTTACAGAAGGGTGTGTTTTGGCTGCCAGAAACAGAAGAATCCTGCCTTCAGCTCTGAGGATTTTGTGGTGCTTCATCTGTGAAGCTGGCAAAGAGAAGGTAGGAGAAAGAGGCACAAAACAACACTGCTGAAGTTAAGAAGAAAAATGAGAAGCCCCCAAAACAGGTAAGAGTATGCCTGTAGCTAAAGTAGTAAATTACTGAGAAATACACCTTACCATTCCCTAGAAGTCTTTAGGCTTTGGGTACCTGCACATGATCCTGAAATTGCAGTTTTGAGTGAAGTTTCCTGGATTACGTCTTCAAAACGGAACGTCATGTATTACAAGGTCCCATATGTTGTTATTTGTGTTTGGCATAGGGACAAAATAATTTAACAGTTTACTGCAGTTAGGAAGCTGTTTTTGCTGAAAAGATAGGTGTGAGGGAAAAACCCCACCAGTTACTGTATAGTTACAGCAGCAGATTACAGATTGTTCTGCTTGTAGGGTGAAGCTGTTCGAGGGCCTGCAGGAGCCCAGCTCCTGAATCGTGGCTGCCACCTGCTGGCACCCCAGGTCCAATTGCCAGTTCGTCCTCTAGTGCGAAGGCTGGCTATACGTTTGCTTAAATTACCTCACAGGATATAAGAATTGTGAGAGAAAATATGATCTTAGTGGCAGTTCTATGTTATTTTCCGGGTGTCTAAATGTGCTGTGAATCTACCTCTGAAGAGCTGGAGGACTGAAGTCCCATAATAACTGAATGTGTGCTTCAGTGAGGACAGATACCTTTTCCGTTAATATCTATGGTCAGTAAAAACATGACGGCTGTATCCCGCTCCTTGTTGAAGAAAGGCTGTTTGTACTAAGGATCCTGGGCCTGTGGAATTTGCTTCCCAGTTTCCATCCAAAATAGCAAGAACAGAGTGGTGATCTCAGTATGTCTGCACAAAACCAGTTTACAGCCTTCTGTGATGTGAACACAGTACTCAAGTTTTAAGTTTTGTACAGTGAAAATAAATTTTTAATTCCACATTATCTGCTAGTTAGGTATATTTCTATAGTAATGTGTTTTTATAGATGTATTCCATAGTAAATAGTGGTTGAATATAGTATAGTATTTGAATAGCAATTATTCTGACTATAGGAATGTTGGAATTCATGAGTACTATAACTTTTATTTACTTGTTCGAACGTTTTGGGGGAAAACCCCTACTTTCTGCTAATATCTCTCATCAGTGTTTGGCTAGAGCTGTCTTGCGTGCTTGAGGTTGTCTGTCAAAACAGCAGGCAGCTCTGTGTTCCTACCTCAGAGCGCTCTTCCTTTCACTGGCAATGGCAACTCTGCCCGTTCTTGAATAGCACACCAAGCTCTAAAAACCAAATTCATGATAAATATCTTCATATCCACTTTCTGTAGGCACCCTTATTTATATGCACAGAATATACAGCAAGTGTAGGCATATGTTAAGGATTGAATCAAAGGCAATTTAATGACTGAAGCTGTTTTTACTAAAGGTACCTCCAGAAAAAAATTAGGCAGTTGTTTAACTGTTTACTGCTCTTGACTCGCCCTGCTTCTCTGTTGAACTGTAACCACTGAGTGAGTAACTGATGCAGCAGAGGAGCCAGCACGTACTCCCTTCTAGAGTCCCTGCCAGCCTTTGCAGAAAAGAGAAGGCTGGGATCACCGCCCTGGTACACTGCTCCAATACGGATCCCTGAGAGGGAATGCTTACACGGTACTGTTTAAACTTGAGAGTGAGCAGTGAACCGATGTAGTAATGCCAACCTGTGTTAAAGATGCAAAGACAATTAATGATCAAAATACCGATGTCCACATTGAATTCTATAACAGGTGTTAAAATGACTTTACACCAGTATCATTTTTTAGTGTACTTAATGGCTTCTGAAGCGTTTCAGCTTAGGACAAACCGAGCAGTTAAAACTTGATTGTCTTCTAAACCCAGTATACTTAGGGAAGTAGGGGACCTGCTTGTACTCAGTGATTGATCTGGAGTTAAATTATAGCATACCTGCCCTTAAAGTTAGAATTAAGATGAAATTTAAGATGAACCTGGCCTTCAATTTGCTGTCATATGACATTTCATGTTTTTGTCTCACTGCCATACTACACAAGGAAATTGTCCACTGAGATGCCATGCTGTAAAATAAATTGTTTACGTGTTTATGCACACGGTATTTTTCTTTTTCTGCACAGGTAGGGAAAATTTTTTTTCACATGCTCAGAGGTTCCCATAACCTCTGATGGCCCACACTGGTATTCCCAAGAACAGCGCTTTTCTGCTTTTCTGCAAGTACAAAAGCAATGACAAATATTTCTGAGGAAGGCTGACAAATCTTTTCTTTAAGAAAAACTTGTTCTGTAAGCTCAGTGAAATTGCTGCCATTCTCCTTATTTTACCAGAAAAAAATTTGGACTCCCGATTTCAGAATGAAATCTGCATCTCCCACTTGTCCAAAATTTGAAAGGCATTTTGTTAAATACCTGTATGTACATTGCAGTATTTATTTAGTTTTTAGCCTGTTAGATCCCTGTGCTCTACTAATTATCCTGTGACAGGATAACATTCTGAAGTAGAAGTTGTGCGGAATACCTACAGTTAAGACTCTTTCCTGCTATTTAAGATTGCAATTAACACTTCTGCTCTGCTCTTTTCTGTTATACTTAGTATGATGTCCCTTTATTGTCAGCTAAGCAAATATAGGTATTCCTACGAAGTCCTAGTCTTTTCTGTATAGTGCACATGCATACGTAGGTGCGGTAGCTTAGCCCTTAGCCCTCAAACACCTTGAGAACAGAAAGGTGAAGAGGTGACAAAGTGCCTACCTGTCTTAGCTGAACTGAGTGCAGCTGTGCGTGTAACACCACATCCTACAGAGAGTTGCCACATCTCGTGTGATGCCTTAAGCACAAAGACCTACGTCATTACAGCCGTCCTTCCCCACATGGGCCTTATTCTAACAGCAGTGACTCTGCACCAGGGGTACCCTACAGCTGCAGCTGCGTGAGAGTGCGCTCATGCTAAAAAAGAGCAAAGCAGAAGAGCAGGTACTGCCAGAACATCAACTGGTGCTTCTTGGCTCTCGTGGCTGGCCAGGCACACAGGTATTTCTTGCACGCTGTTCCAGCCTCAAGCGTGAACGGAGAAACTGCGCGCTGTAAACACAGTTCACTCACTCTAGTACTTGGAATAACGAAGTCATTCAAGACATAATGATCAAAGGTAAGATAATAAAGTAAGCGAACATAATTACTGAAAAGAAAGCATCGAATTAGTTGCAGAGACAGGATGGGAATATAGTAACTTTTCTCCGTTGTTTACATAGGACATTTTTCTAATATAGCCTCAGCAAAAATGAAACACACGGTATCCTGGACGTGGGCTTCTGTTACTGAACTAGCTGAGATCTCTTCTGACATAACAAAAGTAAACTAGCTACCTGATGAAAAAGTCTAGGACTATCTAGGATGGCACAACTGGGATTGTTTAATGTACGCATATGCACATAACAAGATGAAGAAAATGTTTTCTTTTTTTACCAGGATTATAAAGACTATCTGAAACACATACTATAGGGAGAAAATGATTTTCTGGAAACTCCGGGTCAGCTGTGTAAATTTCTAATGGTTGAAAGGATCTGTAAACAATTCTGGTTAAAGCGTGTTCCTGTTAACATGTCTGGTACTTGACAAGGATGGAAAAGAAAAGAAAAGAATAAGGTCATTCTTTATGTAGCTCCATGGCAGCCTATAATATGCAGAAATTATACCTACTTCTTCACGTAAGTTTGAGCTGCCTTATGGAAAAACAATATACTGCTTTCCCTCCCTTATGCCCTAGAAAGCAGAGAACATCTTTAAGACAGTATTTCTCATTCAGCTCAGTTGTATAGTAAGAATTCACCAGAACTAACTTGTTTTTACTGTGTATCATATTCTTAAAAAAAACCCCAACCCCTACTTATTTCAGCTCTTGAATGTTTTTTGAAATACTGACATTTAAGTAAGGTAGACATTTTCTTACAAGATGTGTTTGTTGGCTTGTGAAGAATACATGCCAAATGTTAACAGACATGACTCTTGTAGTCTTAGTCAAGAAACAGTCTGCAGAATACACTGATCATATACGTTCATTTAGGAAACATTCTTCTTTATGCCCAACTAACTGTAATTAATTTCTGTTGGCAGCTAGTAACATACAGAGAAGTCTATTAGAGCTTAGAAAATTAGCAGTACAAGGAGGAGTCTGTTAAATGTTGGGGGTAAGTACTTAATATCACGTTGATGATTTATCTTTAGCTGTTTATTATCCAAAGTGTGGTGGCTTACATATAGACGGAAGAAAAAAACAGTAATGAGTTCTAGCATAGAGAGAAGACCAGGGCTGAAAGTATTTGGACTTGGAATGTCACTGTTTTCAGATGCAAAGTTTCAGTAAATGAAATAAGTTCTTTTTGTGCATTCCTGCTGAAAACTTTAAATATTAAAGCATTTTAAGTCTTTTTATAAACTGATAAAAACATATGGAACTGCCACAACTAATTAAACCTGAAGCATTCCCATGAACGGGGAAAAAATCTAACTTGCCAAGTTTAATCAAAACATGATCTTTCCAACTGCAGACCATATAAAACCAATATGTTGCTTGAAACTTTTGCTATATTCTCTCTATTCCATTTTTATGCCTTTTAGCAGCAGTAGAAGCTAAAGGAGCCAAGTGTGTCTTGGGAACTTCATTGGTTTAGTATAAGGCATGATAGCTAATCAGTTCAGTGACACTGAACAGCCACAGAAGTCCTTCTTTTAATTAAAGCAAAATAGGGTGCCAGAAATAAATGTAAAAGCCATTAGGCCTCCATATGTACTGTGCCACCTATTGTACAGCATACATGTATTTTGTGGTTTATTACGTGTTGCCCTTTCTTTATGCATGTATAGTTACACGAGAAGGAAAAGGTACAAGGCCAGCCTCATGGTCTGCTGCTTGTAATTTGAGAAATTTGGCAAAGCTGCTACTGTTTACTTAATACCCTGGCAAGTCGTAAGCAACAGAGGCTCTAGAGAGTGCTTGTGCCTTGCTTGAGATGTTTTGTGGCATTTAGTCAAAACCCACAGGTCATCACACTTGTCCACCCAGTTGAACAGTCACACTAGAGAGTGGTGCTAGGAAAGGTGTGAAGAATAAGGGATAATAAACAGTAGCTACAGGGACAAGTGGAGCAATCTTGGTCATACGATGAGAGTAAAACTGAAATTTGCTCTCTGGAGGAGAGAGGGGCACTAAGGAATGGTGGAACATTATTTAAAATGGGAGCATTCATTCATGTACTGTTTTGGATTCATTTTCTGCTTGGTTTATTGCTTAGATATGTGAATTTGAAGGTTTTTCTTTTAAAATATGAAATAAACTTTAAATATCAAAACAGTAACTAAAATATGACTATAATTTGTTTTGAACTATGTCTGGCATTTTGGCATTGGGAGTGGAGGAGCATATTCCAAAATATTTGTTGACCAATACAATTCTTCATTGCATTTTGAGAAGAGTTTTGATTATTCCAGGTGGTTTTTGTGGTTTGGTGGTGTGTGGTGGTTTTTGTTTGTTTGTTTGTTTTTTTAATAATTTGATTTCTGAAGAATGAGGCAATGCTGACACCTCCATGATTCTACAGGAGAATATTGAGGGACCCGGCTACTTCAATATGTTCTTATTTAAAAATAGTGCTGCTCCAGAAGTGTATTGAATAACCAGTTTAAACCCTTGATTGATTAGTAAAAATTGGATCATGTAATTACATGAATTTGTCCTTAGAAAAGGTTAGAGATACAAATAAATAAAACCTTCTATACATAGTTGGTATGGCTAGGAATAAAGGCCAGATTTTATTACTCTCTACATTTCTCCAAAGCTGCTTATTGAAAACTGTCAGAAAGGGCAGCTGGCAAAAAAAAAAAAAACCATGAAAAGCTGGAAAACCTTCTTAGAAACCTACATCATCTGGTCTCTAGCTTAGAAATTTAAAAAATTGGATGCAAACAGAGCATCATGGTACAGAATTAAATCTTAAAAATGAACTTTATTGATATTTAAACAAAATCCTCTTCCCCACAGCCTAAGTGAGTTTCAAAACCAGTAGCCCAGACAAAATAAGTCAGTGTAGATGATATTTTGATGAGGATAGCAGTGTTGTCTTTTCATAATAGTTATCTATATGCTTCAAATGACTAAACCAGAAGGAAGTGATAACGTAACTTTTTACAAAAAGCTGAAGTATGAATACAGCCATAGTAAAGCCAGAAAGTTCTTATGTTACCATCATCTTATGGAGGAGACTGCTGTGAAGCACTTTTTTTTTTTTTTTTGGTCCTACTAAGAAATGAGAGAAACCGTACATTAACAGGAATACAGAAGAAACTGTACAAATACCTATACTAGGTTATTTTTGATTAGATTTTTTTAACAGTAGAATCCTAGAGTATGTAACCATGACCTCATTCTCCAGGAAGAAGGTAAGAGGTGGGAACTGAAGTTACAGTTAAACATACATGCAAAAACTGACCAAAACAGAGTTTGTATTAAAGTCACAAAATACCAAAATTTTCATTTTTGACTGTGATTGAAGTTTGAAGTTTGATTTGGACGTGGGAAGGTCTACTTTATTAAAAAATAGATGCAATACATTCTCTTCTTTCTCAGATTAATACACTGCAAAACTGCAAAGCAATAGAGGCAACCCTGAACAGAGGGGAAGAAGCATTTGAATGTGTCAAAGTTTCTAGAATCTCTTCCTCTTATTTCTTGCTGCCTTCTTTATAAAATAAATTACTTGTAGATAACAGCATATTTACAAATTTATAATACTCACACTACTAGTCATGCCAAATCTAAATACAGGGAGAGCAGGGAGAAAAGTCCATCTTACAAGTTCTCAGCAGCATTTTATTGAAAACATGAAACATTTCAATGTTGAACTCCTAAATGCAGCAGACATTTTGTTGTCTTCTGTAATTTTTCTTGTCTATTGAGAAGCTAGGAAAAATATTACTCTAAAGAGGGGGAATTCTATTAAAATGTATGAGGAGACACTGCAATGTACAATGTTCATTATTAAATTAAAAAAGGCACTTGCTATCCTGCTTGCCTAAAGATTATACAAAAAACAAACAAACAAAACCCCCAAAACATGTCTGCAGAGAAAGGAAAAGTGGCAATACCAAAAGAGGCTAAATATGTCCACAGAATACATTCATATTTAAAAAGTCAATAATAAAGTTATGACCTAATAACTTAAGCAGATGCTTCTATGGCATAACTTAAATTTTGAAAGTCAATGAAACACTGAGCTTGAAGTCCTTGATTTTTTTCTGATTATTTAAAAAAGAAAATAAAAAAAACCCCAAACTAAACAACCAAAGAAGCTCTTCAAAGTTCTGTTCATCCAGGCACTACCACCAGTGCCACAATATAGTAATCCACTCAAGGGCAGGAGCAATGTAATTCAATAAACCTATCCTGCTACCAGTTCTTGATCTTATTACTTAGCAATTGACTAGACAATAATGCAACCTCAAAGCAGAATAATCATCAGGTAAAACGGTTTGTCTTTCAAATAGACAATCCCTCATTGTGTTTCTGCATTGCAGAGTGGTTTGAGTGCATATTCAGCCATAGGCTGAGTGCCACATTCAAAAAGTGTTTGAAAAGAGACAGAAAAATATAAGGAACTAGTAAATGGGTAGGCAAAAGTGATACAGTCCACGTTTCTGGTCAACTCCAATGCTTGACTAGTAGGAAGAAGGTAGTTGGTACATCAGAAGAGGGACATGCAGAATTCATTTGCAGAAACATTGAATGCCTCCACCAAAACCAAAATGCTTTCATGCTTTCATCTCCCCACAGTTTAAACAGAATTCATACAGTCACATATGCCCGTGAACTCAAACTAGTTTTCACCTCTTTTGTCCTGTCATGAATGCAATCAGCCTTATATTTTCCTTGTGGTGTCTTCTATATTCACAGCTTCAGAATATTTTGAATCGTATCTACCTCCAGTACCACTTAGAGTTCATCCTAGTGACAAGAAAATAAACAATTAAGTTATTCTGCAAATACAAATAGAAATCAAGATTAGTGGGTTTTTTTTCTGTGTTTTAAATTTCTCTGTGGTACTAATTTTTCAACTGGACAAATGTTTCTTAAATAGAATTCAGGGTACTTTTTAAGAGCTGTGTATTAATATCTTCTTTCTGAGTTAAAAATGTCAATCCCAATCTTGCACTAGTCAGCCTCTGCAATTTGGTGCCTGCTTGCTCAATTTGGTGCCTGCTTGCTCAATCTAGTCTAAGGATTACACTTAAGGATACGGTGCATCTCAACCACCTATCTTTAATGCAGCTGTCCCATGGGTATCTATAAATTCTGCTAAGCCTTGCCATAACTGATGGTGCAACTGCAGTATCCTCTGCTACATCTGTGGACATGGAGAACTGAGTTTGAATAAATAATGGTAACCAAAACAAGACTGGAAGTAAAATGTACCTGATACTATTTGAAGATACAGCATTCAATATTTCACAGACAAAGAGCAAATACTAACATCGTTTTAAAGGGCTACTCTTAACAATAGTGTAAGTCTTTTGCAAAAGGCCCCACAATAAGTATTCTTACCTTATTTCTAGATTTTTTTCTTTTTCCTTTATTTTGAATTGCTTCTAATTTTTCATTCAGAAGGTCAGCAATACCTTTTGCATCTCTGCTGTCTATATATTCGCCAAGAACATTTTTCTTAAAAAAAAAAAAAAAAAAAAATTGTGTAACATATTACCCATGCTCTACACTGAATAGAAAATCTGCTTGCTTTCAGGTAAAATTCAAGGGGAATGCAGGGAGGAAGACAATGGCTCTGGTACGTTGATTTATTATTCATAGATATATTTTTGTCTCCATTTAAACAATGCTAATTGTCTTTATAGTAAGAACCACTCTTAGTTGCTAGTTTTCTAAACTACACAAATTTTGAACTACGCAAATTTTGTCTTGATCCTTAAAGAAACCTGAAATAGTTATAAAAGGGTAGATTTAGATTAGATATAAGGAAGAAATTCTTTACCATGAGGATGGTGAGGCAGTGGAACAGGTTGCCCAGAGAAGCTGTGGATGCCCCATCCCTAGAAGTGTTCAAGTCCAGGTTGGATGGGGCTTTGAACAACCTGGTCTAGTGGAAGGTGTCTCTGCCCATGGCAGGGGGGTTGGAACCAGGTGATCTTTAAGGTCCCTCCCAACCCAAAGCATTCTATCATTCCATAATTTTCTCACATTTATTCAGCTAAGTATTTAATGTAGATGACCATTACAAAGTCTGCTACTTCGTAATCTACGTTCATGAAATCTGTCAGTGTGGGTCGCTACTTTTGGGACCTGAAAAGCCATTACTCTTTACCACTGAAAAGTCTCATTGAATTTGATGGGATTGTGTGAGGAAGGATTTCTAGAACTTCCCATAAGAGATTCAGTTAAAAAAAGAAACGGAAAGTATAATTAGAAGAATTGCCTTAACTATCAGAATGCATTGAATACTTTCTCTTCAACATTAATACCTTTAAAAAGATTACTATAGTATTCTTGAAATTTAATGGTTTTACAAGAATAAAGGCAATTTCCTAGAACTATCTGGATACTTTCCAATTTTTAATTTATTTCTACTAATCTGTTAGTAGGATATGTTGATCACAACAGAGAGTCACACTGATAATTGAAATGGTTTGATAAGGTTTGTTTTTGAGACAGAACACAACTAAATATTTTTAATCCATTTTCAATCTTAAAATACATTATTTAAGTCAATATTATAATGAAATGCTATGATTACATTGAAAGAATATTTTTCCTTAGCCAAAGTGAAGTTGTCCACATTTCATTTAGAGAGAGACTCTGCCTGCTTTTGGTAGCTGGTGGTAGAATTGGTAAAGGTTGAAAAACATTTTGCCACATGAGACCCCTGCAAAATTAAACCCTCATTCTGGTTGAGTCCACATTTTAGTTATTGTTCTATTAATTTACAATTTATTATTTTTCAATCACACATTATTACTGTTTCATTGTCCTATTTTAAATATTACTGAAATTGATGATTATTGTATCTCCCGAATATCTAAATCATGCACTTCAATATGTTACAGAAATAGTCTCTTAAGTCTTAATGTGAAATGAAATACATCTACTAACAGTACCCTCTCACCAGCGTACAGAAAGGAGACACTTTACCTTTGTTCCTTGGTAGGGGTAAAACTTAACAGTAGGGTAGGCTCTGATATCAGCAGTTTGACAGGTCTGGGCATACATCTGACAGTCTACTTTTCCAGCTCTTACTTTTCCTTTAACAGCCTAAAAAGAAATGTTTATTAGAAACAAACTTCAAGTTTCCATGGGTTACTGTAAGCAAATAACTTGAATAAGCCAGCAGTGCAGCTAAAAGTAAATGAAAAATGTTGCTCAAATCTTTTAAATATCTCAGAGTAGTTGCTTGCTTCTCAGACTGTTAACTTTGTATCAGAAGTCACTGCATGTTCAGGAGAGCACTTCTACTTGAATTCAGGGCAAAGAACAGCACAGTTCCAAAGGTAACCCCATCATAAGCTGAAATCTGTCTCAAAAGAGGGTCTGTGTGTGTGTCTGTGCAAGAGATAATACCCACTGGCAAGTGGGACCTAACAGTGTGGACTTTCAATGAGAAGGAGGATCATTGAGGGTATGCAATTTTTGGATGATTGCTAAGAAATGAAGTGCTGAAGAATTATATTTTAACCATTACGAGTATAACAATTCGCTAATACAGTTAAAAACCTACCCTTGCAAGGGTCTCAAATTCAGGAGCAAAATTTTGGCAAGGTCCACACCAAGGAGCATAGAAATCAATGACCCAGTGATCTTTTCCATTCAGAACTTTTTCTGTGAAACTCTGAGGAGTCAGGTCTACAGACACTTGTGGTAAATATCTGTGGAAAGGAAGAATAACAGTCATAATCCATTCAAAACTTTAAACATATCCAAATTCCATTTAAGCACAAGAAAAATTTCTGAAATTAAGAATATTAGTAGTCTGGAAATCCCTACTTTACACTTTGTACTATAAGAGAATCACTTTTAAAAAGTGGTAGACAAAATAATAATACGGTCTTCAGAAAACGGGTGGACAGTAAGGAGTATGCTATTTCTCCACATTTTAAAAGCTTGAGTTAAAAGCTGTGGAAACTTTAACATCTTAAATTAAGCAATACATATACCTGTTTCTAATTCTTGATTTACATAGCATTTAAATATTAATTTCTCCTAGCAAGCAAACTATATAAGTGGCTTGTGAACAAAGTTTAATACAGTAACTTACCCCAATGCCCAGCCTCTCAGTGAATATGAATCTCTGTGCCATCCATTGTAGCTGCTATAAAAAGATTAAAAAGAGAACAAAAATCCAGTTGCACAATAGTTTGAATTACATTTGGAAAAAAACACTCTGTAGAGTGGAGATGATGAAATAATGAACTAAATGCATTTATGTTTTAGGTTATATTTCTACCTTGCTTTCAAATCTGAATAAGGAAGTCTTGTTAATACAATTCAAAGATACAGAATTAAGGACTAGAAGATGAAGAGAAGAAAATTCTATGTCAAGAGAGTAAGAAACTTGCTTTGTAAGCTGTAAAGTAAGCTTTGATGGCTAGAACTATTTTGAATGAAGGATCTTTGGTAATAACTCCAGATAAAATTGCAGGCTCTAAGAAACATGAGAATTAAATTGAAATATCTTAATATATTTTCTAATTGATGTTCATTCATTACAATAAAACAATTATTACTTGTATACATTTCCCTCAATTTGACAGTAGAAAAGCCAGGCAAACTGGTCACTTGGACAAGGATATATTATTTGGGCTTTCAGGGCATTGCTTAGTTTTGAAATTCCAGTGACAGGTTAGAAAAAAAAAAGATTAATTCAGGATTCATATCCATTAATTTACAACTTTATAATGAAGTATTTTTCAATAGAGTTACCTGGTCAAAATCTGACTTGATAGTTTTTGGTGATCTTTATTTTAAGAGACAAATTTCCATATTTTTGCAGGAAATAGCTGACTCATGATTAGGAATTTGGCACTTAACAGTCATATTTACCAACTTAGTTGTTTTCAACAAGAAAAAAGCAATCTGCTTTTAAGAGAAACTTTATCTAGAAGAACTGAATAAAAGCAAGCAGTCCAATGATGAAAGCTACTGAAGTCTGCTATTACGCACTACGATGAAGAGGTATTACAATTTATTTTCTGCTAGCATTTAATAGAACTTTCCAGTTTCTAAAATAATGAAGCAATGCTTCTGCTATTTCAGATGGTTATCAATCTTTAAATATGCACGTGCTTCCTGAAATCCCTGGATCTTCAAACAGTACTGTGAAACGGAGGGGACAGGCTGTTTGGTTTTGGCCAGATTTCATTTCCCATAGAAATTTTTTTTTGTTTTGTTAATGATTAATGTTTCTACACTAATGATACAATGAATGGGATGACTAGATATATGACAAAATTTTTGCAATGGTGCTAACAGACTGTTGGCAGGGAGGATGATCAGATGGCTACATCACTGTTCTCTAAAGATAAAGTTACAATCAATTAGGTCTTGTAGTATTTTTATATTATATGATTTAAATAATCTACTTTAACAGGCAATTAAAGTTAGAAAACTGGAACTCGATAAAGAACAAGAAATAAAAGTTAAGGTTCCTGAGGCAGTGTCAGTTCAAATTACTGCAATCAAATGGCAAAATAAAATGGAACTAGTTTGAAGTAACTAGTTTGAAGTCAATAACATCTAGGACAGTAATATCATAACTGCCTATTTTAATAGCTGTGATGAACCTTTCCTACCCAACAGAAAATGTATATTCATCTTGTTCCATATCCTCTAACACTTATCAAACTGAAAGAAACTACTTACTAATATTGATGAGCTGTGTTTGACTTTTGAGGAAAGAGTCTTATTTCAGGATATCCCCGAACACTTTCTTGGTGACAGAAAGAATAATATTTTTGACAATCCACACTGCCTACATTGATTAATCCATTTAACATCTGAAAAAAGAAGAAAACCTACAATCAAATATGCTACTCAATAATACTACAATTTCAGTAATACTTCAGAATTTAAGTCTTCATCACTTAGTTGGGGAAAAAAACCCAACAAAAAACCCAAGATTATCACAAGGCTTTCTTCTCTCCCGTAAATGGGTCACTGGTATCTAATGAGAGCCCGCCACCCAGGTACGTTCCCATCATGTACATATATTTTAGTATAAGCTGCATGCACATGGCTCACGAGGCACCCATCTTGCCTCAAAGGTACATATGAGCATGGTTATTTAGTATATAGACTACCATATTACCATGTTTCCTATCAGAGGTTCAGTAATTATGACAGATCCTGGTACAGCGCAGATGTGCTATCAGTTGCACAGTTGGCTTGTCTTGAACACACACTGTATTTGTTGCGAAGGCCCAAACCACCTGGCGTGGGCAGGGAAGCTGATGATTACTGGATGTGTACTACAGAGCTAACAATACTTCACAGACATTTGACCAGAACATAGAGTCCTGGCTCCTAGTCTAGGTGAGTTCTAAATGTCTGAAAGTCATGCACTTGTTTCCAAAGCCCTGTTTTTTTTCCCCAAAGTTTCTGGTTCAAATTCCTGGAACCATGTCCACGAAAACTCAGATGGTTGTCAGTAAAGTAATATTACCTTTGCAAATGAGAGAACACTGTAATGACTTCGCAAAACAAAAACACCCTCCCCAATCCCAACAATTCTATATTGAAGTATGCGTAATTCAGCTAACTGACCATCAGCCTTAAAGTATATGGTATTTAACATTTATTTACTTTCCGTGAAGAAAACAAGATCTCAGAAAAAAATCTTCCTAATATAGGAAATAATTAAGATGGATAAGATTGAACTCCTTTAATCTTAAATTCAAGTCAGAGGTTTCACCAAAGTCTAGGTGCTATCTCAAAGATGACTAATCATCATGAAGAATACCGAGAATAAAGTGGCAAATTATTTCAACCAATTCTTATCTAATTTATGGATAAATCTTTTTCTCGTATTTTGTTTTAAACAAATGCAGAGCTGTTATCTATATAAAGCACTAAACATCAAAGAAAGTTAGTGACTCTAAAGTTTCTTCCATCTTGGAAAACACAGTTGTATTAACAGGAAAAACTGGATTACAGTATCAGTGTACTGAACCTTCAAAAAAAACCACAGAAAAACTTTGTATTTGAAACAATATAAAACTGTCAGGTAGGAATTCCGTATTTTGCCCGCAATATTAATTACTAGACGTTCTCAGTTGACAAATCTCTATGATAGCAGTTGTACCGTCTCAATAATTCCATGGAACAGGACACAAAAGCAGAAAAAACACATTTGAATGTCATTTACCCTGGCCATTTTTTTCCATTCTGGCATTAAGGCCTGACAAGGTCCACACCAGGGAGCGTAGAAATCAACCATCCAGATTTCCTCTCGTTTTCTTCTCTGAACTAATTCAACAAATGTCTCTGGTGTTAGGGAGACCACTGATGGATTCCTAAGATCCTAAAGTAAAGACAGTTTATGGACATATACTTTGCAACAATAAGTTATGCCGTATCTAGCGCCATTACATACAGACAGACTGTACCAAATTCTGAGAATGTCCCTCTTTCAGTGAAATTTGCTTGCTGCTGTGGTAGGGAGACTCCACACCACCGAAAGGCATGGAAGCATCAAAAGTCATCCCTTCAACCTAACAACTGTATGCCTGATTTACTGAGAAGAGCTATCAAAAAAAATACAGCCAGGCTGCAAAAGGGAGGTTTTCTGCCTCTTCTCCATAAAGGGAGGTAAAAGGCAAGAAATTAATCTTAGCTGGCAAGAACAGGCATTATGAGACTCAGCCATGCTATTTAGGCTGGGATGCAGAAGAATACATATGGTGCACTAGGGCCCTCTGAATATCAACTGAAAAAGACTGATCTCCACCTGTTCCTGCATGTGTGCTCTTAAACCTGCTTTTTCTGGGCTGCCTGGAGAGAATGAACAGTCTCTTCAAAGAGCAGAAAATAGCCTGCAGACCTAGCAGTGAAAGAACCTGAATGCTGGAGGAAAGATGGGTGCCAGACCTCTGGCAGCAACAATGATGAGTACCAATGATCTGCAGTTCTATGAGTTATGAAAGTTCAAGAAACTGCTGAGAAGGATGGAGGGCAGCAAGCTAATTGACAAAAATGTGAACCTCCTCCTATGTCAAGGTGCGTACGTGAGGCATTTTCACCTTAATATTACAGCACTTTATACTTTTAATTCCTTTATCCTCTCTATGAGATAGAAATCATTACTATTACTTTGCAGCTTGGAAGGGATCTTAAGTTGTTTGCTAATGATCTCAAAGAAATTACTTGACAGAGTAGGGAAATTAATCCATTAGGTGTTAAGTCCCAACTGACAGGTGCTTAATCACTTTTCTTGCCCAAGTTTTTTTCAGTCTTTATCTTACTAGTCTGATTAATTTAAAAAAAACTTAGAATCTTCCAACTAAAGAACATATTTGTGGATGAGCTGCATACAGAGCACGACTGCAACAAGGATTATAATTTACATACCTCTATAAACTCCAAGATCTGCTCAGCAGAGTGATGTCCTTCATATTCATGAACATCAGACTGATTGAACACGACTGTTGTTGGATAAGCTCGAATGTTATGCTAACAAAAGAGACAATAAGAAATTGCAAGGGATTATTAGGTTTCTTGTACTTTCCTTTAACTGCTGTCGGTATTGGTGGCTCACAGCTGCTAATCTATCCAGTTTGTACAGTACAACTGCTCAGACCTACATGCGGATGGGAGTTTGAAATCAATACAAATCAGTACAGAAAAGATGCCAATTGTATTCAGAGATGGCATAGTTTGTTCTGAATTTAAAAACCAGCCAGTAGTTCTTTTGCCATGCTCCACAAATATAGGAATTAATCCACAGGCCTTTTAAGCCTTAATTTTAAACCTATTCTTAGTCTTCAGGTGAAAACGCCTGTACTGTACGAATAACTGTATTGTTTACTATTGAACACAGATGCTTCCATGATTTGAATTCTTCAGTGTGTAAACACATCTAAATAAAACTTTAAAAAGCTTGTTCTTTTTTGCTCATTTTTCGTGTTTTAAGACATTCACATTTTACAGATAAATACAAACATTCTAATGTAAAAAACTGTGAACAGTAAAATGTGTAGTTTCAGGAAAGTTGTCAAAATGTAGTATTTTCAGGAATTCAGGAAAAGTAACATCCATATTTCTACCACGATAAATTCACTGAAGCAAAAGTTAAGCAAATTTAAACATGGAAAATTGGGCATGATTAAAACAAATAAAATATTTTTCATTCCATTACTATATCTTTAAGTAAGTGTAAACTGATAAGAAATAAACTTTCTTTTACTTTGAAACTGATCCTGCACTTAAGTGCTACAAAACAAAACACAAAGTCAGTTGGGGTGAACTGAATTAGAATTGGTTTTGCAGACATCCTCAGAAAGTGTTATATAAAACTTCTATTCTTAAATATTTTACAGTTTTTTATCCTCCTATGTGAAGAACAAAAAGAATGCGTGTATGTATTTATATACACGCTAGAAAAAACTTTCTGGGTGTGTTTTAATTCTTTTTTTCCTCTTAAAAAACCCCAGGAATTATTAAATTCTGACACTTCCAGAGTCTTCCAATAACACTATGAAATCAGAGCAAAATGTGACCTGTATTTTGCATTAATATATTATCTGTAGTGGTTTCATAGTTTGCTCCTTTGAAAAAAAATTATGATACAAGTGTCCTGTTTGGTTTACTTCCTGTTTGGTTTGGTTTACTACGGTTTAAAAAAAGTAATATTAAAGAACAAGCATTGTCTGCCCCCATCCCCTTACCCCCAACTAGAAGAAAATAATATTCTCTGAAAGGATTACTGTTGTTGGTTTTTTTGTTGGTTTTGTGGTTGGTGTTTTAATTTTTTTTTTATTAGTTCTTGCAGCTTACCATGTTGCAAAGCCCTTCATGGACAGTACAGTCTAGTGTTCCAAATTTAAGCTGACCATAAAGATGTTTTGATGCTTTTCTCAGCTCTGGTAATAAAGCTCGACAAGGAGGACACCACTAGAAAACAAAATGCAAGTTAGTGCAATCGCTTTCCCCACAGTTGGCTCGCAGGAGAACGTAAGCCATTTGAGATGAATAATATGCTGCTTTGACAACAGACTCCACTAAATACAAAACCCACACAGTCTAGGAACTAGTGCTGCCAAGAAATGAGAAACTACAATGCCATCTCATGATGCCGAAGGACACTTTCAAGATACTTCTAGTATTTTGCTACATAGTTACACAACAGATTTTAGAAGAAGGTAAATATAAATATTAAATATTTACCGGTGCAAAGAAATCCACAAGCCACGGTTCCTTTTCTTTGTCAGGGAAATTTTGAGGTCCCAGTGTGATAACATGAGAGTTGACACTTTCTTTGGCAAATGCAACAACGTCATATAAGATCTTCTTTCCTTCAAAGAACAATGTAGAAAGGAAACTTTATTTTTCCCTATGAGAGATCTCATTAAAAAACTCAGTGATAGCAACAGGAGTCCTTCAGTTCACTTGACTGATCTTTAAACATGGCCTGCTTAAATAAATTGAACGGGTACTGGCTTGCTTTTTCTCAGGAAGACAATGTTGAACTGTCCGAACCTACATGGGTAAGACATACTCTAGGTGACAGTTGATATTTGGCTAAATATTAAACTGGGTATTTACCTAATATTAGCCACTTAAGTGTTCTATCCAAGACAAAACATGTTTTTGTCAAACAAAATCAATGTTTTTTTGTGACTGAACTATTAGCTGTTTTATCATCTTACTAGTGTTTGTTGGAATTTAAAAGTTTCTATTCTAGATACACTTGCCTTGGCAAAGGTATTGATACAGTAAAGACTTCAAGCAAAATAAATGATACTGATACATCACAGGTTTTTAGGTGTAACTCAAGTTCCTGCTGACACAGCTCTAGTGGGCTAAGATCAAGTCTCTTCATACTCTTCATGTACATTTGTTAGTGGAAATAAGAGTTTGTGTCCTGAAATGAACTGAGAATAAGAACTTCAGGGTAATTAAATCTGAAGTCACTGCACAATGACTTACTGAGATTTCTTACTGTTCTTAGACTTTAAACCGTTGAAGCCCTTTAACGTAGCATATAAAAGAGCGTAATTCTTTTGAGTATTATATTGTTATAAATACTGGAGTGAGACGACTATTGGCAAACATTCTAGATACCATCTGTTTTGTAACTAGTAAACCAAAGCATTCAGAAAAGAATGTATGTACTGTAGTCCAATGTATTTCTCTCACAGCATCTTTAATCTTTTCCTAATGGCATGGATTACAAATAGTGTATGTATAGGATCCTTTCTTGGCTCCCCTGCAGGAGTGGAAATTTCAGGGAGTATAATAAGGCTTTTCCTAGCAGCAATCATTAGATGTATGGATCGTCTTTTCCCCTTAGATACAACTACTCTTTTCTAAGTGGTCAAAAACTTTTCTCCTTTCTTCTTTATTACAGTACTGAGGTTCTGACTTAATTGTAGCAAGCTGTTTCTAATACTTCAGGGGCTGAAAAATGAGAACCTATTCTTGCATAATTGTCTTGTGCCGCATTCTGGATGAAGCTACACCTATTGCTGCAAGCTACAGTTTTGCTTCAGACTCCATTCTTCTTCCATCAGCATTTTTGAGCCCTTTCAGTGGTACACAGTAACATAGTTCCAACCTTTCATGGAAGGAAACTGCTGCTTTGGAAATGAAAGTATGTGGTAAAAGTCTTGGATGGAAGTCAACAAGACATGGAATTAGTTTTAGTGCAGTGACACATGAAATCAAATCCAAGTTTCTCAAGTTGGCAGCACTGTATAACCAGCATGTTAAACCTCTATGAAGGTTGTGCCTTACAGCAGTCTTTTGTTATCCCACCCAAAGCAGAAGGTGTCCTGATCAGCTTCGGAGATTTGATTTGTATGTAATTATGTAAATGATGTTGAAATAGGCAGAATAGTAAAGATAAAATACATCTCCTGGCATCTGATGACTGCTTACCCCGGAAAAAAAAAAAAAAACAAACCAAAAACCAAAGGGAATGATAAGTTTGTACAAAGCTACAGTAAGGTCAGAGGAAAAAATAGCAAATATTAAAACTACAAAACTGTTCTTTGGGAAAACAAATGCAGTTTGCCAAAGACAGTGTCATCTCAAAGTGATTATGTAATAAAGTTTCCCTTACCATGATGAATTTCATAATCTCCAGTTCCTTTTCCTTTGAAGACTGCTAAACAAGGCTGATAGACATATAGTTTGTTGCAGATGGTTGGTGAGGAAAGACAGTCAAACTTCCCAACCTATTTAACAAAGAGTGCCATTTTAATTAAGGCATCCTAATTTATATAGATTAACATATTTTGAAAGGCAGTACGAGTTAGGATAGATTCATCAAAAAACAGTAAAAATATGGAAAGTAGTAGCCTTTTTATAAACAACAGGGGTCTTAAGACAATCTTGTAACGTAATTACGTCTTGTAATGTTTGAGGAAAACTACTAGCACAGCTATATTAGGTTGTTTGCTAATTTTTACTTTAAAGGCCAAAACAGGTAATAAAACCTTAAAGAATCCTCTTTTTTTTTTTCCCCTCCAAACAAAATAGCAAGGAAGCAAAAGGACACATAAAAGTGACATTAAAATTCTCCTAGTCAATGCAACAATTTTTAAAAAATACCCTATAGAATAACAGAATCCATATGCCTTTAGTACAAATTTTGAATTTATTTTCTTTTTATTAAGAAAGTTTTTTAAGATAATTATAGGGTTTTCTGAGTAATTAAATACAGTTTCACATACATCAATTTGATGTTGAAGTGTTAATTTTTCATTGTTAACTGAATGGGATCTGCAGTAACACTTCCCATGAGAGAGCAGATTTAAAAGATAATCTTTCCTAACTACTTTTAAATTATTCAAACTGTATGGAAAACTTCATTGCTTGCTTTAAATTAAAAACTTTACTACAGATCTACCATATGATATTATATCTCTTTCAGTACCAGAGGTGGCAGGTGGTAGTAACAGCTAATAATAATGAAAAACATACTGGCTTGTTCTCTGAATGTAAATGGTATTTAACACTAGATGAGTGAGCAGTCTTACCTGAATATGTTCATCTTTAAGTAAAAATTTAAGTTTCTTAAATTCCTGTACATTTGATTTATCACTTTCCCCAAACTGGAAGAAAAGCAGCCACCGGTGATGAGCCAGACGGTCCTTTAAACAAAGAAAAAAAAAAAAAAAAACCACAACAAAAACACAGAGAAAAAAAATTATTCCCAATTTATACCAACTTGTAAATTCCTTTTATGTTTTATAAAGGCAAATGCCCAATTATTCATCTGATCTCTGAGTGACCTCCTCCACTCAACAAATTCTTTCATGTAGTCCTTCCACCATTTTACTGCATCATAAGGAGGAAAGAGGAAAAAATCTGAAAACAAGCTGGTTACAGGCTACCCTCTATGCTTTTTGTTTCCATGTGCATTTCCTATTGTAGATCAAGCTGCTAAGTGCTACTACAAGTGTGAAAAGAGGTTTCCTCTTTTTTTTCTCCAAGACATGAGTAACTTTTATGACTTCTAATTTCAGTTCATACATAACTTATCATGGATTAATAAGTATTTCTTCTTTCTTACATTACTGACAAAATACATTTAAAATAAAATTCTCTACAATGTAGTAGATTTAAAAAATAACCAGAAAATTACAGTTCCAGAGTGAGTTGCAGTGGCAATTTCTGTGGTATTCTATTTTCCTATTAAATACACTCCCTCCCTTACTTTTGTTGTTTTGCTAAACAACGTTAAATAATTTTGGCTACAGAGGGAGAAAAGAAAAGTCATTTTCAGTTAAAAAAAAGCTAGGTTGTTGTATCAAGAGGATTTGAAAAATGTAAAAAGTGATAAAAAAAAATAAAAACACATTATTTAAAGAAATTTTAACATATTTTTAAAAATTTACCTCTAATGATGCTGCAGAGATAATTTCAAAGTCTGGCAGATGCTGCATTACTTCTTGATATATTTCTCTGGCATCCAAGGAGTTAAGAAACTAGGAAGGAAAGTTAACTGTGTTTATTATAAGGAATTACAAACATCAACCTGATTATCGATGATTAGCACTCAAAGTGTCAGGGAAATTATTCTGATTTGTTCCTTTCCATCAACTGAAGAGTACAGTTAATAATATGTGATCTGATCATCAACTTTTTCATATATATAGTTTCACAAATATCACTCTCAGAACACTGCTTTTTAGCTTGTTTTCCCACAACATTAAACTCAAGATTTTGTCAAAACAGGTGCTAAAAGTCTCAAATTCAAATTTCAAACCAAATTTTCCAATCAAGTTCACAAGATTTCCAATCTAGTTTTACAGCCTTCCTTAACTGCACTGTACAGATATTTAGGTTTCAGGATTTTTTTAAATTCAGGAAGTAATATGAATCAGTAACTCAGAGCTGGTGAGTTACAAGGTTGAAACTAGGCAGGTTACAAATTTAATTTCCTCCTTTTAAAGATATAGATAACAGTAGCGACAATAAAGGAACAAGCCATGCTTCAAACTGAGAAACGTCTCCTATCAATTAAGGAAGTTAAAACTACCATACAAATGTAGGAGGAGGTTGCAATATTAGAATACAGCCGAATAGCATAATCCGTACAGACAGACAACGTAGGAGTACTTTTATCACACATGTCAGTACTCCATTCAGAGTAGCATTTCTCAAACTTGTGATACCTGAGCCATATTCCTGCTGGAATAAAAACTGGGGGCACATGGCAAATCTCCCGAACTTGCCCAGGATAGCTGGGTATCAGCTTCAGAACTAGCTCTTGGACCTGTCACAGAGAACATCCCACCCCTGGATTCCCACAGCTGCTCAGGGAGGCTCCTGAGGAGGTGACTAGGCAGAGCTAAGCTGCTGCTCCTGCAGCGTGCTCCTGTTCACTCTCCCAGCATACGGGCAAACTGGGGACCACCTCCAGGGATCACTGCCTTAGAAGCCAGGAGGGATATAAACTCATACCAGGGCATACAAGCTTAGAAGAAAAAAGAAAAAAGCATCTTTCCAGTTGTATATAATCCAACTGAAAGTTATTTATACATTCCTTTGTCATCCCCTTATTTTATCTAAATATAGAACAGTTGAGAAACAACTCGTACCAAAACACCTCCTTTCTCTTTGTTATTTATGGTGGCTCCAGGTGGAAAGTATGCTGTAGTACTAGATGAGATATCTAAATTATCACAAAGCTCACCCTGGGTGCCACAGTCCATCCAGCCTACATTAACAAGACCTTCCTGTAATAAAAAACAAAACAAAACACAAAACAACAAAAACAAAGAGTATTTTTTAGTTTCAGGTTCAGAAACGCTTTTGAAAATCCCAACACAAGCAATTATATACAACATTTAGAAAATGGAAGGAGACCACATTGTAATTCATTAGTTAATATTCATTCACATTTTATAAAATTCTTTAAAAATTTAATGTTATTCCAACAGCTACTAAGTCAAAGTATTTCACTCTTCTGAAAGTTAATGGGTGAAATCTCGGTTCCAGTAAGGTCAGTGAGAGTTTTGGCTACAACTTTATGCTTTCACTTCTCTTATTTTGTTTTAACTATAATAGGTAATGTTTTCAAAGTGAGACACTGCTTACCAACATGCCAGCTAGCTTAAGGCGTGTTTGGTAGCTCAAGCAATCTGCAAAATAAAAATGATTTATTTACAAACATAAAACTTCAAATTATTAATTCACTAAACCTAGTCTTGTTTAGAATTACCCCTTTCCTCCCTACAAAGGTGACCATTTCAAAAGGCATGCTTCCTGGCTATTCATCTGGTATTTCAGTGACTTACAGTTGTAACATCTAGTAATCAGCACTTGTTGGTTGTCTACTGTGAGTTAAAAATAACATGAATATCATTCTCTTGCTTCATCAGCACAGAATTCTCATTTTAAAAATTTAAATATTTTATTTGCTATACTAAGACTGACCTTTAAAATTTCTTCTTAACCAATGTTCAAAAAAAAAAAAAAAACCCAAGAGGTATCTACATACTGTCTTGGAATGAGATTTCAATGGAAATATCAATTTTCTGTAATTCAAATAATAACTCGCTATAATAAATACATCATATGCTCCAATTACCCATTTGGACTTTGAACAGTTACCTTCTGATGCAGAATTTTTTCTGAAATAAGATGCATCAACCTAACTTTAATTGCACCAAAGTTGAAAACTTAATAACAAAAGGAGTGCAACTTGAAATCAAGCTATTTACAAATGTAAATCCAAGACTGCAGCTCTGGTTATTCAGTTCACAGAGCAAAGGTCTCTTCATAAGACTGAGAAATCTTTATTTGTCAAAGGTGTAGCACATTTACTTAGCTCTACCAGCTAACCAAGGCAACTTTCTCATATACCATATCCAATACTGATCCCAAGAAAGTCAGTGACAAACAACTACAAAAAATAATGCAAATCTAAACTGTCATGACATCAGTGGTAAAAGCCAATTACTATGTCCAAACTTAACTTAAGAGAAAATATTCAGCTAATTTTTGAGTATTGGTGGTTTAATGGGGAGATACATCCTTTCTTCTACTCAGCTATCGTGACAAGCTGTCATGCACCTATGCAATATCTGTCATCTGAGCTTGAGCTGGAAACTGAAATCGGAGGCCTTTTCTGCCAGTTCCCTTCCTGAAGGGTTACGCTTGAGTACTGCTGTAATGACTCACGTGACATTACAGAAGCACAATAGCATAATCTTTCTATTAACGTCCCTTTTGTCAAACTGCCTCTAAAACAGAGCTTAAATGACCCACAGTCCAAATACTGTGATCATCTCAGACGTTTTACAACTTTTTATTAGAAGCGAAAGGGATTATGCCACTATCAGCATAAGTACTTTTTTCTGTTTGCCCTATTTGAAAAGTATTTAATACACCTACCCCCACGTTCAGCACAGAAGGTGATCAGCCAACCAACACCAGAAGCAAATGAAGTTTCAATGGCATTAACAAAGTTTCCTAAGAGTGAAACAATTTGCATCAGTTTGTGACTAGTTAAACGTGAATAAGAAACAAGCAGGTTTTATACTTATATTAGCAAATTACAGTAAACTATTTTTAATCTCAAAAAGAAGACTTAGCAACAGTTGACAGATTCAGTTGTATAGTTTCTGCCATATTTTATATTGTAAAAGCAATTTCAAGAACAGCACCCCAAGCAAAATACGTCAACATTACCTGCCCATAACTCAGTAACTGTGCTTGTAACATATTGCATGGCAAAGTTCTTTAAGCTCTCTTTTGACCTGTCTCCATAATATTTCACTGGTTGCTACAGAAGACAAAGAATAAAGTTTATAAAGTTAAAACAAAGAAAAACACACCCCAAAACCTACTGTTTTTTTATAACAGTACTTATGCAACTGCAGGACCACCCCACCCCAAACCTCTAACAGTTCTCTCCCTCCCACGCTGGAATGTTTGGAATTTAACTTTTTTTTAAATTTTGTAATGGACTTTCCAAGTCCACCAACACAAGGATAATTTAGTCTCAGAAACACCAATTCCCAATGATTATATTTCTATTTAAATAAAAATTGCTTGCATCAGTCCATTTAGTGCATGCACAGTCTCTGCATTCAACCTCTCAAATCTTACCATTGTCAAAACGTACCCAACTATTGAAGTGCAATTTGTACACCACCCCTGGCACCACTACTTAACAAGCAGCTATAAAGCGTGACGTACATAATGCAGCTAGTGTGGAGGAAATCTTGTGGAAGGAATTTCCAAGTTTCTTTCAGTACATGGTCATATTTTTTAGACTCAAAACCACAGACTATTCTTTGTATTTGAAAAGTCCATTACAATATTGTAAGAGAAACTGTTCCAAGTAGACTTGTTGCTTTGCTATAGCACCACTGCCAACAGTAGCTTCCAAAATCAGATGTGATGTGTTGCATGGTAAAACGATTCAAAAAAAGCACTGTATAAACCAGATATCTATTTTTGAAGTTAACTTTCTAAATTAATTTAACCAAGGTGAAGGAAGAGAAAAAAGTAATTTATTAAAAGGAAGTAATACATTAAAAGGAAGATCTCTATATAGAGATCTATGATTAAACAAGTATTAAAGAAATACCCTTCCAGATTTCAGTCTTTCTGAAAACGCTTGAAGTTTTATCACTCACCATCCCAGTTTTGAAAACATACAGGCTGGGATAACTGTTAATGCCTTTAATTCGACAAAGCATTCTATTATCTCCACAGTTGACAGCTCCAATGCGTATTACTCCATCCATCTCCTTAGCAAACTCCCTCCACTAGAAAAAAAGGGAAAGATATCATTAAAAATATAAATATATTTAATATATTAAATATATATTTATTAATATAAATATATTAATATATCTATAAAGATGTAATGAAAAAAATCAGCATGTTTTATTCCTGGCATCTTGAATTGTTGTCTTTGGTTTCAGCTTCAGTGTAAAAATCCACTTCATTAAGTTTTACGCTGTTAAAAACAATGAATTTTCAGAGTTAATTAGCTTGTTTTACGTACCGTAGGTGCTAACTCATGGCAGTGGGAGCATCGAGGAGAATAAAAATTCACAAACCACAGTTCTCCTGAGTTAACAGCAGCATCTAGGTGGAGAGAAGAAAACTGTAAGTAATGCACATCTACAATGTAGAATGTACATTTTTATTATATTGTTTTCCCCAAGAGCTGAATTAAGTATTTCTGTCAGACACAGTTAATAACAGTAACTCAATGGGATAAATAGTGCGCCTCGCTTGCACATACTCGCTGTTGTAGGCAAGTACACAAAAATCGTATTTCAGAAGATATCAGCATCCTGACTTTCAACATCTGTTGTATTAATGAAGAATAAATTTATTCTCTACAGATTAATCTAGCTGAAACGTGTGATAGTGTAAGTCTGGTTACCTTAAAAACCAAATACAGGTTCTAAAAGATTTTCACCCACTAGAACTCTTTCCATTTCCTTACATCACTTTTCTGGGTGCCACCAGGCAATCTTTTTATGTAGAATCTCTGTCTAACAGGTGATAACGCAATTTAAAAATCCAAGTTAATATAATTACTAGAGAAGTCAAGGGAAACGTAATTAAATACTCTTGCTTATAGAAGAAAACATCAGCAATAAAACGTACACATACAGAGGTTATCAGCTTGAATTACATGGCTGTCAGTTTCTCCATTTTTGGACAAAGTTTTTATAGTGTATTTTCTAAGTTATATTTGCCTGTATTAAAATGTCCTCACAAACAAGCCAACCAAGGAATGTGTAGATTCTGCAAATCAATTAACCAAAGCAAGACCAGGTTCTCATGGAGAGCATCATGACATTCTGCTATTAGAACGGTTTACAAAACTGGTTCAGCCTGTAGATCCAGCCCGTACAAAGAAAACTGTACTCAAAATGAAGATGAAAAATCACACAAAATCCAATTTTTTTCTCTCTAGTCTCTTTTAGTTATAAACATCTTAGCTATAATTTTAAAAGAAAAAAACTGGATGATGTCCTCACTGAAAGCGTTATCTTTCTGGACCTTGTTTTACTTAACTGTGTTTTTAGTATCTGGTATCACCTTCTGGTCTTGAACCTCTTGTGCAAGGCACAATTGACTGGATTTCACAGAAAAAAAATTAATAGAAATATAATAGAAAAGTTCTATCAAGTGCATATTTAGACAAGAGACCAAAAAAATAGTACTGATAAATTAGGAGAAACAAAATTTTAATTCAAATAATTTCCTCTTACAGATCTCACAAAATATCTTTCAAAGTTAAGCTAAACTGTTTATTGATAGTGATCTATTTGCTAACTAGCATTTACCAGGAAGTGTTAAGGGTTTGGGTTTTTTTTTTTTTCTCATCTGAAGATGATTTTCTGACAGTTTTTTGTCTAGATATGTAATAGAATTCTATAGATATACAGCTCAGAATGTAAAAATTGTTACTTTGGTTTGCCATATTGTCAAACAGATAGCTATTTATTTAAAACTTACCAAATTCTCCTCTATCCAATGTTATAATTTCAGGATCATCATCATAAATACCTATTAAAAAAAACCAACAACTGCTTTTTATTTTTGCCATCTTTAAAATGAAGAAACAAACTATCATCTTATTCTCAAGACAGAAAACAGAAGACAGTACACTTAAATTGAAATAGTAAGCTGGCAAAGATAGTTTTTACAACAAACCTATATTTGTTTAGTAATATGTAACCCTAGTTTAATCTCTTGCAAACTCCCGTGCCCTCATGCTACAAAAGCCACCATCAGAACCGAAAAGTTCCTTTGATGTTTTAGCAGACCAGACACAGAGTTAGCAGAGAACTTGAATTACCACTGTTACGGCAAGAGTATTAGAAATAACATCAACCAGTTGTCAGATTAAAATTCAAGAAGGTTCAGCTCTCAGTGAGAGAGCTCTATGTAATGCCTGAAAACTTTCACCTCTTCTCTCAGCCTCTGGTTATCTGAACTATTTAGATCACAAAGGCGTTTCAGCCACAAGCTTTTCCACTAACAGAATGTGTGAATGCAGTGGAATAAAGCGACAGAATAAAGGTAAAGAAGACAGCTTTTCTAAAATGCTAACCAATCCTACCTAGAACATCACTACAAAACAGTCTACGACTTCAAGTACACAAGAAAGGCAGTGCAGAGATAACAAAAATACTGTTAGACAGCATTATATTACGCTACTATGGCTACAGATCTTTTATAGTACCTAATGTGGTAAGATGCCATTTCACCTGAAGTATACAAGGATTAAATGCAAATAAATGAGAGAAATTGATTTCTACAGGTGACAAGGTACTTTTTATATTACTATCCATTTATACACCATGTAATATAATACATACACTCACCCACACATATATAAAAAAAATATATGTATATATATAAAAATATACATAAGTATAAAAATATAGATATACTCTCCAAATGACTGGTAAATAGACATTCAAGGATATTGTTTCTCAATCAAGCAGTGCAACTTCAGACAGATAAAATCTCTTAAATCTGATTATATGAAGAAGTTCTAGGGTAGTTTCCATATTTTCCTGTGATAGTTGCGCCTCTGGTTTATTCAATTTCGATTTGCACAGACATTAATTTTTTAGAGATTGGGACATATTAAATCAAACTACACCAGAAAAAAATATTGCCAAGATGGAGGTTCATTTCCTCTTTTTCTTTCATATCAATCAAACCATATTCCTCAGCTCCCTATTTTAGCTTACTCCTGCTCTGAGAACAGTTCATCCCAGCCTTTCCCTACAGCTACCTAAAATTTGTCGAGATAAACATTAAATAATTTGTCTCCAGATTATTTTAGGTATGATTCTGTTATTTTTTCATTTTCTACTACCTCTTTACTGATCTCTAATTGTATAACTGCATATAAAATAGGCTTGACAGTGCAAAAATCTCCTCTTCTCCTCTTAAAATCCACTTGAGAATACTTTATCTAAACTAAAAGGTCTTCCTGCATTAAAGAGTTAAAAAGAATAGTGATGAAACATTAACACTGGAATTTAAATGAAGGAAAAAAAAAAGCAAGCTTTGCACTTTAAAAAAAATAAACAAGAAGTTAGATGACCAATAAAGGTAAATAGCAGGAACAAAAGGCTAGGTAAATAGATTATTACATTTTTTTATATTTTTGGGTAGCCATTAACAGGGTAAATAAAAGATTGGGTCAACAGAGAGAAAATGACACCTACAGGAGAACAACAGAGCACACAGAAATGTGGATAAGATACACCAGAAATGCGTAAAAAGATCTGATATAGATCTGAATATTGCATTTACTTGTGACTGTTTTAAGCAGATCACAAACATTCATCATAACTTACCAAAATCATAGCGATAAAAGTGCCAGCTTTCATAACGACCTCCTTGCTGCTGATCTTCAAGACCTTTCTCTCCATATTTATCATACTTCTTCCGTAGATCTTCATCTTTAAGTACTTCATAGGCTCTATTTATTTTCAAAAAATTTTCATGTGCATTTGGATCATTCTATTTAAGGAAAACTATAATTAGTAAGTAATTAATAAACCATGTTGTACATATAATGCTGAGAAAATAATCTTTGGAAATATTTTTATATCCGTACTAAAGATATCAGTTGTGATGGAAGCAGACATTACACAGTGATCTCCAAACAAACTACAGTAAAGTATTCCTTTCCTGAAGCCAGATGCGTCTTCTGCTCATTTCTTCATCCTCACTAAAGTACCAACTGAAATACAAAGTGAACTGGTAGGAAACTGTAATATTCTCCAGTGATCCCTCTTCTTTCAACTCTTTTTCTTTAAGGGAAGAAAAAAAAATAAGTTCTCAAGAATGAAGACTTACCATTTCCTCTATAAACTTTTCTACTCCCCACTCATCCAGTTTGAAAATCTCCACTAAAAAGACAGATTCATCCCTTCTGATCTTACGGTGTGGACAGAGGTCCCCTTTTTTATTTAAAAAGCATTCTGGTTCTAGGTAGCTTTGGCATTAGAATGGTGAAAAATCTGCAGACATATTTTGAACCCCCATTTGGGTTCTGAGCTGGTGCAGTGTTAACAGTGGTGAGCAAAATCTGCAGCACTCTCCCACCTTTTTAACTTCTGCTTACATGTTTCATTCAAAAGACACTTTTTCTTAAAGATTCTCGACTTATTTACCTAGATACACGTGAAATGAATTACCATTATGGAATTTGTGTAATGGCTTCATCTTCTATATATTACGTCTAATGTTGAAAATAACCCGTTAGAAAAATCTTTAGTAGTATTCGCATACTTGGACTAAACTACAGAATCTGACCCGAAACGTTATTATTTTGAAAGGTATCAACATAGGGAAAATAAAACTTGCAGTTAATAGCTACGAGTTGGCATTTCTAAGTTTGTTGAGATTTGGCTTTCTCTTTGAGCTTTGCCATGTTCAAATCCATTGTAAAACATGAGCGCCTCAGAGGCTTCAACGTACTCTGTGCAGGCGGGCCCCAAGCTCACATGGAACATCACTGTCTTGTGGGGCTCTGTGCAGGTGTAGTTGCACATACAAAGATCCAAACCCTCATATTTCCTGTGAATTTTGGATTATTTCAGGAAATCTTGAGGAAAAACTGATGACGTTTACATTTAAAAATGATTCCTTTGTACTTCGGACAATATGGTAGCACAGACTGAGCTGTTCCCAGTCTTCTCTCTCTAGTTAGTCTAGAGCTCCTTGTTACCCTCCCTCGTTACAGCTTGGCAGTCCCAGAATTTCTGCTTTGTCCTATTTGATACTTGGAGACTGATGTCTCAGTACAGGCTGGTGTTGTTTGCTGTTTAGATGAGACTTCTTCATGTTAGGGAAACAGTAAGTTCCCCTAAGCTAAACAGAAAGAGACAAACTGATCAGTTTACCTACGAGGTAATATGGTACAGTCCTAAGTTTTTCTCTATTTACAAAAATGTAATTGGGAATGATCTTGCCTCTTTTTTTTACTACAGCAATTTAATATGGCCCAAATGTATGACCAGTCTATCCCTTTTTATAAATTTTCTCTGCAGAAAATCTGAGCTGAACCATGTTATCAGGTGGTTACATTACTTCATAAGAACAGAGAAACATTTTAGATAAATTAAAAGCAGTTTTTGTTCAAACATTAAGATCCATTAACTGAATAGCTCTGACCAGTTAAAGATGTAACTTACCTGATTTTTATCAGGGTGCAATTTTAAGGCCAGTTTTTTGAATGCTTGTCGTATTTCTCTACTACTTGCTTCTTTGGATACTCCAAGTAAACTATAGTAGTCCTGATCAGTGCACACAAGAACTATTACACATACTAAAACTAGCAATAAAGATCTTTTCAAATATCTAGCATAATCTGCTTTGGATACTAAGAGCTCCATTATGAAGCTTTTGGAAAGTTTACAGATTCTGATTTGAGCAGGCTTGGGCAAGAGTCTCCAGTAAATCCACCAGTGTTCAGAGATGCAGCCGTATTTATGACAGAGCTCTTCAAAATGCTGGTTGTCCTACTTCATGTCACACGTCTTGCAAAAGTCACAACCTATAAGAAGAAGGGGTGAAAAAAAAGCAATTAAATACATTTTCCTACGTATTCAATAAACATAAGTTAGTGAAGAACCCCATTGCCAGCTTGTGCAGAGTGCACGTGAACATTAAGTTTCTCCATGGCTAATTACCTGCTTTCTGAAGACCACACAAGTGACAGACCATCTCTTGATTACGTGCATTGTGAATGAGGTAATCTTGCAAAGCTTTACTGAACGACACTAAGTACCAGCCACTTACATCACATTTTAAAAAGCGGTTTTAGCACGGCTCACTTTTCCTTCAAACTCACTTTTAGCACCGCAGGGGGACGTTTCTCCCGAAAGGACCGGTAGCTTGGAGCAGCCGCTCCGAGGCGGAGACGGCGGCCGCCCCTCGCAGACGAAGCCGGGCAGACCCCGGCGGCCGCCCGCGCTCGGCCCGCGGAGCCGCGGGTGGACCCGCCGCGGCGAAGGGGGCCGGCGGGGCGCGGGGATGCGCCGCCGGGTGCCGCCCGCCGCGGCGCGGCGCGGCCGGAGGTAGCGGCCCCGCGAGGCCGGGGGGCGGCCGGAGGTAACGGCCCCGCGAGGCCGGGGGGCGGCCGGGCTGGGGCGGGAGAAGGGGAGTGCGGCGAGGAACCGCCGCCGGGGCGGGGTTGCGGCGCGGTCCCCTCCCCTGCCCGCTGGCGCGGCCTCGGTGCCGGGCGAGCCCCGGGGCAGCGGCGCGGCGCTTACCGGGCTGCGGGGAGGGCAGCGGCGCCGGCCGGCGGCTCAGAGCGGCGGGGAGCCGGCGGAGGGAGCGGGCCGGGCGCGGAGCAGCATGGGACGGCGGCGCCTTCACCCCGGCGCCGGGCGGAAGGGCGGCCCGCGCCGGGATCCGGCTCTGGGCCGGAGGCGGGCGGGGCGGCTCCGGGGCTGACGTGGCCGCCGCGCCCGCCTCGGGCGGGGGTCTCGGCTCCTCCCGGCCGCTCCCTGCCGGGCCGCCCCGGCCCCGGCCCGCCCCTTCCACAGCCGGGCCCGCCCCGTGCCCTCGGCAGCCTGCGCTCCCGCCGCCCGCGGCCGGGGGTGGTGCGGGTGGTCGGCACCACGGCGGGGCCCGAAGGCAGCCGTTACGCGGGGGGGCCCAGCCCGCCCCCAGGGAGCCCCCGGCGGGCCGAGGGGGCTGGGAATAAAGAGGTGTAAGTGGGGGGGTAGAGGAGGAGAGTGGCGCGATGCAGCTGCTGAGGGGAGCCCGGTGCGGCTGCTGAGGAGAGCCCGCCCCAGGGTGTGCAGTCTGTGCCCTCACCTGTGCCCTCGGCCCAGGACCGCGTCGGAAGGTGCCTCACAGGTCTCTACAGATAAAAGACAGCGAAGGGGTCCGTTTCCTCAGGGGCCTCGGGGAGCTGCCCTCGGCGAGGCTGGTGATGGAGAGAGGCTCCCGAGGGCGGGTGGATGGACCGTGGTGGCCTCCCCGCAGTTGGTCACTCGCGTCTCCCAACACACGTCCGCAGTGGCGCAAATGTCTGAAAACAAACAGGCCTAAGACATTGCCAGAGGCTTCCCGCTGGGCAGAGGGCAGCGGAGCGAACAACACGCAAAGTGTAACTCGGGTTGCGGGATCCCTCCCGGAGGGCACTGGTGTGCGCCTCCTCACCGAGCGCCGGCTGACGAAGCCAAGTGCCGTCCCTCAGGCTGAGGGTTATGAAGGGACTGGGAAGTGGTAGGGTGCTTTGCAGGATGGGGTGGACTTCTTCTGGAAGTTCAAGTATGGTTCAGAACTGTTGTGCTTGCTGGCAGTTGTTACTATTTGTGGAGACAAAACATTCTTCGTTTTATGAACAGGGCCTAGGAAGCAGGTTCTCAAATATATATATGTATAATTGCAAGAAATCTTTGCAAGAATTACCTGTTTTAAAGATAATTCTAGATTATATCACAATGCCTATAATCCAGAATTTCTTGCAGTTTGCTCCTCCATGCACTTGCCTTGTTTGACGTAACTTCAAACAGTCTTACGGTTCAGTCTCTGAACTTACTCTTGTTTACATAGACAAAACCAAACGTGAGTTAGATACTTCAGCCAATGTCAAACTGACATGGAAGCACCCAAAGCTTGTTGTTGAAAGTGAATTGATTCAAGGTTTTTGTGTTTGCTTCTCAGTCTTAGCTATCTGAACAAACATTTCCATTGTGAAATATTTGGGGAAAAAAAACTGTTTAGTCAACAGAGACAAAAATATTATACTCTAGTAGAGTGCACCTGAGAAATTAGTTTATAATTTTCATGTTATTACAAATTTATGGAAATCAAAACATCTGTCAAACTGATGGTGAAAAACATATCTGCTGAAACACTTGTATTTCCTTCCTAATGGTTATGTGACAAAGTAGGTTAGTGGATGGTTCCTTTCTTTTTAATTTTCAATTTTCGGAATTTAAATGAGACTTCTTATGGAAGGACTGACTTTCTGTTGCAACATTTATCTCTTTATGTGCGTATTCAGTGACTTGGGATCTTCCAGATGGGGTGGGGATATTGTCTTGCAATCGTTAAAAATTCATTTAGCACACGATGATACATAAAGTCTCCCAGGGGTATTAAGGAAATAATGCATGCTAAAACATATGAAATGTGTCAGACCTAAGTTAGTTTAGTGTAACTGTCAAGTGTTTCTTCCTTTTTTTCAGCCCAAGCTTCACTTAGAGGAATATAAGCAACTGCTAGGTAAGCGAAATCAGTTCTCTCTCTGAACTCACATGCAGCTACAAGGCAATGCATGATATATAGTGGAAAAGTGTAAAAGCTCTCTTGTTTAGCTAGAGGAATACAAGAATAGGCATTTATTGATCTTCAGTCATGATTAAAACTTTAGTAATAACTTTAACTTAATTTAAATCAATGTTATGTTTTTGAAAACAATGCATGTCTAAAAATATTCACTAAAGTATTTGCTTTAATTCCTAATGGTAGTGAGTTCCATGAGTTATTCTGCTGTTCTTTTTGTCAGTGGCTTTGAATGCCTAATTTGAGTGTTAAAGGAGATGTGGAGCAGACACTCTCACATAGTCTTAAAGATTCTGATCACTTTAACAGCTAACTGTCCTAGTTTTATCACATTATTGCACTTTTTTTTTTCAAGTTGATATTCTGATTTACTCAATAAAATGCTTCAGTTTTTTGTTTTGTTTTGGTTTGGTTTTTTTGCAACTGCTATTTTTAATCAAAATACATGTCTCCGTGTCTAGATGGAAAAATAGGGTTATTTATCTTTCTACACTGCACTGGTCATATATAAAGAACTGTGCTGTGACATAGCTGCATTTGATCAATTAAGGAATATCAATTAATGTTTTGGTTTGTTCCCCCGCCCTTTGGTGTGGACTTGTGTTGGGTCAAGAGGAGCAGGTGAGGCCCCCAAAGTTTTGTGGAATTCTGAGCTGCAGAGTGCTGAACAAGTGCCCAGAAAGAACGAGGAAAAGCTGCTGTAGCTTAAAATATGCAACATGCCCTCATGATAGAGCTTTTGATTTACGTGGAGGATGTAATGACTTGCGACCCTAATGACTCTACATGACTCACAAGTCACTTAAACGCAACTTCATGCTTCACTTTGTGATAGGCATTTGTCACCTGCTTACGTAAGGATCGAACTGAAGTCTAACTAAGCAGGGCCATTTTTGCACACAATGAATGATGTTACCTTTTCTTGCCAATTTTAACTATAAGCCACGAGAACAGAATGAAGTTCATTCTAATCTAAGGTTGTCTTTAGTAGTCACACAGTTAAACAAGCCCCTGGCTCAGTGATTATATTGTTGTTTCGTCTATTTCTACCTTTTACTATGTTTGTTTTGAATCAGCTTTAAAAAGTCACACCATTAACTATAAATAATAATTGTGAAACCCTTCCTTTTGCTGGAATTACCACATCAAATTTGTACTTGGTAAAGATTTTATGAAAACTTTACCCACTATGCTCAGTCTTTTCTTTGCATCCTTTTTCTTCCCACAGTGTGATTGTGGCTTTGTGGAACTGTGTAACCTGATTTTATTTTTCCCTTGGGGAACTTGGGGACAGCATGCCTTTTCCCAGTTGTCTTTCTTTCATGACATGAATTCTAAGCAATCTCTTTAAACCTTCTTCATTATCATCTCTCTCAGATCTTTCACACTTGTCACTAGTTGTATCTTACTATCATAGTAGCATCCATACCTATATCTTGTTTTGAGTTGGTTTTAAGGTCTTCATAAAATAAATTCCATCTTTTTTTTCCTGTTCCGCTATTTTTGCTTTTGCAAAGGGGATAGGAAGGGAAAATCTAAAATATTGGCTTTTAAATTAGGACTATTTACAATAAAGAAACCCAGTAGAATTCTGAAAAAATGTTAGTATTATCATGAAGAAGAAATAGGAAAGAAGTGGACAATAAGGTTTTTCACATGTATTAGAAAATAGAAACTAGGTTGGTAAGTTAATATTGAATATGAAAATTTTAATTAATTTTCTGGTTAATATGGTGCATACATAAAATTACTTTGTAATTTAAATTTAGAAAGCCAATCGGAAAGAATGCCATCAGATATCATTTTATAGAATATATAAAATGTTTAATTAAGCAGTAAAGCCATGTAAACCATCTGCTTCTGTTTAAATAGTCAAGATGTTACAGAGCCATTTCTTGTAATTTAAAACATCTATGCATTTTTGATTGCTTTAAAATTAGCATTCAGCTTTCATAAGGACTTTTTTTTTCTGCAGTGAAATACTCAATAATTGTTAATGAAGAGGATTTTGAGGAGAAATTCTGTTCATTTTTGCACATTTTGAACTTTAACTTATCGATTTTTGTCATTTAAGTTTTTCGTTCTTTCTGGCAGTTTAAAGATCAAAAGCTAAAGTAGGCTGCGGCAGTTTGAAGGTTTCTGTATGCTGCATGGTGGGTAATTTCGGAGGAACTGGGTTTTATTTTTTTCCATTCATCAGCTGGGCCTTTTCCTGCAAACTATTTCATCGATGCTTAGTAGCTGAAAGTATCATAGGATACAGCTCTTTCAGGCCATGGTGTCTGCAAACTAATTCCTGTTGCAGGCTGCTAAAGAATCAACATGAACTCATGTTATGTGGAGCTGGCAGGAGAAGGGATGTGAGCAGAAAAGATATGTCTCGTCACTCATTTGTGGTGGCAGAATTCCTGGGGAACCCTTGCACAAACGAAAGCCACCTGCCAAATCCAAACTAAACCCTAAAATTTCAAAGGAGCCTGCCGGGAATGCCATAGCCTTGTTGGCAAACTTTCAAAATCTTCTGTAAACGGAGTGTAGTCTTCTAAACAGGCAGAGCTTTATTTGACTGTAACTTTCAAGTGTATTTGGAGGTTCTCTGATGCAATAGAAAAGCTGTTTGCAAGGTGCTTGTCAGAAAGACAGTTTCTGACAGTTTAGAAAAGATGAGGAGATAAAATGAGGTATGACTGTGGGGGCAGAAGTTTCCTGTAATGTATACTTCACAGTTTAAGGGTTTCTTTACAGATCTTGAATGCAAGAATGTACTTTTTGTCTGACTTGGTCTGCCAGTGGTTGATCTTTTGAATTCCTGATTATGCTGTTATAAAGTGTTTTTTCCCTTGTACATTCCAGGGATTTGTGCCTCATTTTGTTTCCTAATGGCCTCCCAGAAATCTTTATACCTGTTTTAATGCACAGTTTAATATATACAGACATTGTTATAAGAACATGAAGTGTTAACACCAATGCTATTTGTAAGTCTAAATAGGATAAATTGTTTTGTAGAAATAAGGTTTGAGTGACAATATTTTATGGGATTTTCAGACGTCTTAGCTGAAGAGATGTTCAGAGATGGCTTCGCTATAGTCCACTAAAAGGTTAAAAGTTTTGACAGATTTGATTCCAAAACTCCTGTCTTCCCCTACTCTGTCACGGCTTAACAGTTTTTCCTAATTCAGTAATAATTTAAGGACAAGGGTGACTACTTTGTATACAATGCATCCATAAACTTGACTGGGTCTTAAAGAGCTCGACATCTCCTCACATCTCCTGAAGTGAGACTTCACATACAGGGGGGACATGCAAACCGCTGCAGTGTAGCAGATGGTGGAATTGTCTGAGTGTTTCAACACTTGATGTTTTAAATATTGATGATTCGGTTCCTAGCATCCTTGAAGGAGTTTTTATTAAAGAGAGCAGAAGAATAACAACAACAATGCAGCTCTTCAAAAGTCTAAAACCAAAGCAGAAACCTTCAAAAATTATGATGGAGAGAATAGCAGTGGCAGTCATTTGTCAATGAACAAAAAAAAAAAAAGAAAGGGCAAACAAATGGAAGCCGTTCTTAATGTTCACAGTATTTAGTGAATATGCAAGATGGACTTGCTTCTTCTCATTTATCAATTAAACTTCCCTTTGGGGGTTTCAGATTTTTAGCATCCTACTCTAATTCTGATGAGTTACTGCCAGTTTGCCTGCTGCACTGGCCCCTTTTCAGTAATTCTGAGCTGTCTGGCATTGTTTGGAAACAAAACAAAGCATTCTTACTGTGGTACTGAGATTTCCCATCTTCACAAACTACATACTATGGCTATGGCCCATGAACAGCAAGTCAAATTGTTCGACTTTAAGCCGATGCTATGAATTAGGATGAAATGAGACAAGTCTGTTTTTGTCACTGTGCAGCTTTCTCATTCCTCAGCATTAGGTCTGCCAGTGCGTGTGTGTGCGTACAGCCGAATGATTCGCCCCAGGCTAAAGCCCAGGTTTTCTGCTCTCCATTCATGGATTTATGCCTGGGTGTTGTGCTCTTTAGAGAGTGCAGTTATTCCCTGTATACTCTTTAGTCCAAATTTAGCTGCTTGGACTAGGAAAAGCTCTAGTCACAGGAAGCAGAGACAAAAGATAAAAAGGAGAAAGAAGAGTCAGTGATTAGGCAAATTGGGTTGGAAGAGGCGGAGTTGGACGTTTTTAGGCTAGAGGATATCAAATCATGCTTGTTGAAGGCCATGAAAGTGACTGCTGGGGTCATATTGGGTGATCTTTTACTCTCACTGATGAACACTTATTCACAAAAATAGTTCCTTTGACATCATGAGCATTATTCTTGTAAGTGCTCTTCAGAGCAAGGGGTTTGTGATGAGGCTGAATGGTGCTATTTATGCAGTGTACCTCCCCTTGTCAATGTACAAGTCTGTCACAATTGCATTCTACTTGTCTTTGTGCCTCAGTATTTCCTCATGGCTGTTGCATTTCTTCTAACCTGAACCATAACATGCAGCATGTAGTGGAAACCATACATCTTCAACAAATCTCTACGTATTCTCATACACAGTAGGAGCAAACTGTGTGGCAGGTTGTTTGCAGACTAGAAACAGAACTGTTCAGTTGTCACTGAGATTTAAAATCATCCTCCCTTGGGGCACATAGGTCATTCCTTTAGTTTTATTTAGTATTTTACCACTGAAGGATGGAACAGGTGTTTGACTGCTGTTGTTTGCAGTGATGCTGTTCCCCCTTCCACTTTGCAAATAGATAAAGGTTTATTCATTATGGACATGTCCTAGAATAACTGGAACATCAAATTGCATGCATTTATGTGCTATATTAACATGACCTCTTCTACCTATATTGTAGCTGTCTTAATACACAATGGGGTTTTTGTATTAGGTATCATGCTTAGTTTGATTTCTGAAGGCGACATTGTGAGAAAAAGTATTAATTTCCACTGGTATGACATATATCATTGTTTATACATGTGACTGTACAGGGTGCTGCAGTTTAAGCCTTTGAGATAGTACAGTGAATTTAAAACTGATTTATTTGCATTGTCCATTTATTGATTTTGTATTTATAATTTCTGATTAAAAGAAAATGTTTTAAAAGCCTGATGGATAAATCCAATATATTATTTTAAATTTCTTGTGATTCACATTCAGATATCCTTAATGAGCCTGAGGAATGATAGCCAACTGAACTTGGCTTATTAATTTAAAACTCATGTTAATGGCATTATTTTTATATATATTCCTTTAAAATTGTTCCCTGTGCTCCTGTTAAAATTCATGATCCATAAATAGATTCCTAATTCGTGGTCTGAATCATCAAATAGTTTTAATTTCTATGCTGAAATTGTAATAAAGTGAAGATTTCTAATAAACGCTAGCTTTTTAAAGCATCCTTCAATTTAGTCAGTTTGCACTTGAGATTCTTGCAATAAACATATGTGCTAAAGTCAAAATACAGAGTGTTTTAAATGCCCATTCTGGTTGCTGGGCTGGATCCTGAACAGAGAACTGCTTTTCCTGTGTGAACTGGTGTGAACTGGTGTAGTTTTATTGAACTCACTGGGAATTGTCACAGCATCCTCTTCACAACTCTGGAATCCAATCTCAGTTTATTTCAGCTTCTTTACTAAGTGGTATTTGAATTAAGAAAAAAAATACTTATGTTTGATTTTAACTCTGTCCTCAATTTATGTTGAAGGTGAAAGGTTGTAATGATATGTGATTTCTTATAAGCAAATTATAAGAATATTAGTAGGGCTATCATGAAAGAAATACTTTTCAAAGTAAGAGGAAACTGTTTAGCACACATGGTCTCAGTTCTGTAGGCACTTTGCATTCATGTGCATTTGTTTAAAAAAAAAAACAACCCGTGACTGCACTGAAGTGCTTTATACTTAAAAAAAAAAAGAGGATGTTTGTGTGTGTGAATGTTTGCAGAACTTAAGTCTGTACAATCAAGGTAATAGATTTAACAGCTGTAGAAGTGCCATAATGTATTAACGTGATCCAAGAATTTATAAGAATACGCTGGAAGCCAAAGTTACTGTGATTCATTTTTCTTATGTAAACTAGCATTCATACATAGATTGCCAATCAACATGCTTCAACCCTGACTGTCTTTGATATTTATTGTAAATATGTAAGCATTTTTTAACTGCTTGGCATTTGTTCAAAAATGCAATATTTACTAAGAGCTTTGTAGTTGCTTTCAGAGTAAACAACTTTAATATCAGTATTCAGCCACTGCCGTAGTTGAAGCTGAGCCGCGTGGCTGTGCTTAGGGATGGCAGGCGTGGGCAGGCATGGGCCTGCACTCAAGCAGCTCGGTCCTGCCCTGGGACAATGGCAGAGCCGAGATGTGGGCAGATCCCAGTTTTGTTAGAGAAGGGCATTGCCAGTGTGTATGGCCTTGTGGTGGGACCTGGGCCCGCTGGTGGGGTGCCCGGGTCTCACCTGGACCCACTTGCCTACTACAGTCTGGGCTGCCACTGGTAAAGTCAAGGATGTTTGGCTGCAGGTACTTGTCTGAAATGGACCACAGCACATGCAGTCGCGCTGATCTCAGCGGCGGGATGGAGTAGCAGCAGTAGTGTTATGAAGAGCGCTGGATCAGAAGGTACCAGGCTCAGCTGAAAGGGGTGTTTTTAACTGTTGCCTTCTAAGAAGGGAGAAAACATGCTGCTTGTCTCTGCTAGGACGCAGCAATTTAATGCTCAGATCCCCCTGCTTTGACTCCATCCCATCTACCTTACAAATCAGAGCTCTCAGAAGTGTTCTGCCTTGGTTTTGGGTTAGGAGTATTAAATGCCTAGCCTTGGCTCAGCCCCAGGCCAGTCTTCTGGACTAGCTGCAATAAGAACTTGGAGCTGCAAAGTTACCCTGCTGGAGGTAGGTGGTGGGTTGGCTGCTGTTGCTGCTGATTTCCTAAGGAAATCAGTAGACAAGTGGTTTAGAGTAACTACTTAATTTATTCATGTTTGAACATATTTTTTGTAGGATGTTGTCATAAAATTATTTTAATCACAGACTGAATGTTACTATGCTTTCTGATGGTGTATTGTGGGATGCAGTATATTCAGGTTTTGGGATGAACGTTGACTGAAACCCTTTTAAATAAAATATCATAGGATCATAGTTTGGGTTGGAAGGGACCTTTCAAGGTCATCTAGTCCAGCCCCCCTGCAATGAGCAGGGACATCTTCAACTACATCAGGTTGCTCAGAGCCCCGTCCAACCTGACCTTGAATGTTTCCAGGCATGGGCATCTACCACCTCTTTGGGCAACCTGTTCCAGTGTTTCACCACCCTCATTGTAAAAAATTTCTTCCTTCTATCTTGTCTAAATCTACCCTGTTTTAGTTTAAAACCGTTACACCTTGTCCTATCGCAACAAGCCCTGCTGAAAAGTCTGTCCCCATCTTTCTTATAAGCCCCCTTTAAGTACTGAAAGGCCACAATAAGGTCTCCCCAGAGCCTTCTCTTCTCCAGGCTGCTGGAGAAAAAAATGGAGCTACCAAAAGGGGTTCTCCCTGAAAAAACTTACGTTGATAGTGATGCATTCATTTGATTATTTTTCAAAAACTTACCTTCCGAGCATGCTAAAAAAAAAGGTAAAAAAACATCTTTTACCCAGTTTGTGGGGAGCTGTAGGACCTGTGAAAGAAGAAAGGGAGTTAATATGAATTCAAGGCAGAGTGAGCTTTGTAGAAGGTGCTGAATTAATTTTGTGTTTGACAACTTACGAGATGTTGTATGTTATATTTGATAATCCTTTCCAACCCATAATAACAGATGCTAGCTTGTTTTATTAATAGGTAAAACTAGAAGGAAGTCTTAAATGCATTAGTAACGAAAGTTTGTGTGATGTAATTGCACATGTAATTTTGTACTGAAGCATAAAGAAAGGAAAATATGACATAATTCATTTATTGCTATTTGTCTTGGTGCTTACTCACTAATATAAGGTGATTTTAAAAAATGAGAAACTTTTCTAGAATATTGTTGCTCTCTCAGCCTGTGGTCCTATTAGCTGACTGAACTGTGGCATATACGTATCAAAAGCCTAAAGGACTGCATGATGCCATTCAATATATTCTTCTTTTAAGCAGTGCCGCTGTTCTTTAAGAGATTGTACAGGCAGTTTTCTGTGCTCAGCCTAAGAATTTAAGGAAGACTGAGATAGTCAAGGCACCAGACTTTACTCATTATACCTTTTCCTTGCCGGGCTCTGCAGAGGATGACTATGATACCAGTCCTAGCAATGCACCTAGTACATTGCAAAGGGAAAAAGTAAGTTAACTGATAATCTGCAGTGGGGAAAAAAAAATCTGAAAACTATTCTTAACTGTTCTGAAGGAAACGTAATAGCCATCTTAATCTAGTGATGTGCTAGTTGGTTTGGGTTTTGGTTTTTTTTTTTTTTAAGTACAATATGAGATGTAGATCTAGAACTGTAGAGCAAAACAAGAGCGTGAATCCTAGCATTAGGAAGTGAGGGAAGCATTTATGATTTGTTGTATCTCTGTTAATGACAGATTTTAATCCACATGTTTATTTTGATTGTAATTTATATATGTGCAGCTGTGTTAATTACATAATTGTAATCATCAGATTTATGAGGAAGTAATAATCTCTTCGTTCTAGAAGAGGCTGTCACATCTACAATATAATATATTTTTCTGAAGGCAAAGTCTTGTGTTTTCTTTCCCAATGTGTGCAAAGCAAAAGAACATAAAAACACAAGGCTGGGAAGGTGCTAGATTTACACTGGGATTTTATACATTCAAAAGTTTTTTTTTCAGATGTTTGTTTCTTTTGTTTTACCAGTTTATAGAAAATGAAATGAAACAGCTTATTGTTGTAAAATTGTTGTACTCCTTGTCCCTAGGATTCGTCACTGCTGCTTGTATTAGGTGGAGAAAGAGGTACTATATATTTGCATGGAGCTGCTCATGGAATTGTGTCAGGGACTATATCCTGAGATTCACAATATGATTACCCTTTGCTTAGGGAAGAAAAACGCACGGTGCCAGTCTTTTTCCTGGTTCAGCCTACTCCCCATCTATGCTGCTTCAGCTCTGCTTACTTGGTGGGGGAAAGAAGACACAGCCCAGCCTCACTCTGTTGCTCACCATCTCCCCTCCACACTCACTGTCTTCTGGGTGGAAGACAAGAATATGTCTTCTATGAGTATGGGTTATAATACAATTTTCACCAGTTGATGACAAAAGCTGTTCACCCACACTTTTTCTACCCTTCTCTAGTTACTGTGGAGCTAATAATGTGCTTGCATGTTCTCATGCTCATATCAGTGGGAAAGCATCCACTGGCCTGAATCAAACAAGATCAAACTCCAGGTTGCTGTGAGTTCTGCTTGAATTACTGAAACAACAGAGGTGTACCAGGGGAAAGGGATGTTTTTACATATACATAATGAATTTCTTTAAAGATATATATATATATATTTAATACAGATAGAGGATTCCGCTTCTAAGCTTATCTTCAGGTTTTTGAAATATCTGAAAATTAATTTGGATCTTGTGATAGATACATGGAAGAGCAAAATTTACTGCACTGTGTTAAGAATTTAATTGATCTGTACAAACACATAAACATTTACTGGGAATGTGAAGTTTTTTTTCACTAGTGGTATCTCAGAACTTTTTTTTGGAAGGCAACTAAGTAGGATGTTGGCACATATAAATGACCTATGCAATCTTTTATAATTCAAAGTTTGTATCAGAGATAAGACTCTAGAGGGAGCCCATCTCACAGTTTTCTGCATTGAGAGAAATGGCTTTACAGAGATAATAAAACTATTTCTGAGTAATTTAAAGTAAAATCTCTTCTGGCTCTGAGATACAAAAGAAAATATCACAGTATTGTAGGACACTTATTTGCAAACATCTTTAGAAATTTCTCAATTCATAAAGTCAATTCTACCTTACCATTACCTGTATTTTTTTAATACTACGGAAGGTGTACAATAGAGGAATTTTCAATCTTGTGCTTATATGCTAAAACGCAATTTATGACCTCTCTCTTTTAAAGAACTCTCAAGACCGGGTGAGTGCAGTAACGTAGAGGAAAGGTTTGAGTATGTGCGTTTTGAGGCATTCTACTTGTGCAGGCAGTGTGGAAACACGAGATTTTTGAGGAGAAGGTCAGAATACAGGATTTTACATTTGTTTGTGAAAGCTGTTATATTGCATATAACTTCCTGCCATATGTCAGTGGGCACATAAAATATGGGTCATGCAGTAATAAATTTTTTTATCCATGGTTTCAAACTGGCTATGTGTATGTCAGTTGACACTGGACAATAGACCTTGCAGAATGTTACAGCAGTTTATGGTTCATGGCTATAGGGATTATTTAGTTTTAGTCCTTAACCTGTTGATTGCATTTTTTCCTCACTAAATAAAAAGGCTTTATAATTTAGCAAGGTTTTTGTCCAAGACAGATTGTTTAAGGCTGCACCTGCACTGCATGATGTTGTTTCCATCCTGTGTGACTGGGTTTCCTGCCCATGATACTTCCAGGTGATAGCCCACCCAGTCTCCTTCCGTTATGTAGTCAAGATGCACAGTCAAATCCGTAAGATGGGAAGCATTCCCAGTTTCAGTCTGGATGCAGCTGGACTCACCCAAAGTGAGAGTGAAAGTCGGGATGAGAGTTAAAAGCAGACTTTCGTTTCAACTGCCCAGCCTGTGTTGGAATACCTCCACCCACTGTGTTGGATACCTTAATTTTAACAAACTGGGAGATGGAATGTTTGCAAAATTTGTATTAATAGGGAACAGTGGGGAAAAAACCTGTTGTTTCTATAAAATACTAAAATGCACTATTTATTAATTCTGAGTGACAGCGTCCATATTTCATGTAGCAATTTGCAAGGGATTTGGTACTGAAGACATTCAGTATCCTAATTGCACGTTATGTTTAGTCTCTTGGTTTATAAATGATGGAGCTAAATCCAAATCAAAATCTGTTTATGAAGACAGTATTCAGTATTAACTGCTTTTTATTTGCATTCAAATCACTCTGGCAAATCACTCTGTCATGCTTCTAGCTAACAGCAAGCATTTTTTTTCTACACTTCACATTAGTAGAAGATAATGTAAGTGTGTACTGCAACTTATTCACAGTGTAACTTGTATGAACATGATATTTACAATTCAGATAGGAACAGTGATGTATGTAATTTATCAGGACAGACTCTCTCCATCCATCTGTTACACTGTGCTCTTAGAATACTCCCTAAACTTAGAATATTCAGAAAACACTAACCCAAACATCTTTCCTCAGTGTATATAGCATTTGTCACCATGCACTATACTTGTGGTTTAGTCCGGATTGTTTAGTCCAGACTATTGTGGTTTAGTCCAAGGTGCCTTCTAATCACAAAGAACTTGGCTGAAGTAGCTTTGCTAAGATTAATAGAAAATTACTCCCAAGAGTAAGAAATCACAGCTGCTTGTGCAATTTTTTAAAATTAGCAGCTGTTATGGTTGTTTGTGTATGTGTTTTAATATATCAAAATATATTAATTAAAAGATTGTATACGTTTAGTGCAAAGCTATTATTTATATTTTTTTTTCATGGTTTGAAGAGTAGTCAGTGCTTTTTCTGCTCTCTGTCCTTAGCACAGATGAATACAGAACTGTTAATTTTATAGGCCTTTGTGGTGCTTACCATGGATGTAAGAAGGTTTGTAGATACCAACCAGCTGATTTGCACAGAATTCCTCTGAAGCAAAGGGATATTTCCATTCCCATTTTAAAATTGGCAATATGATACTCAGATTAATACTGTAGTAACAAGTAACTTTATGTGCATCTTTAAGGAAAAGAAAAAACAAAAACTATGTAGTATTAAATCTAGATGCATGTCTTGTTCTAGTTCCACCTATACTGACAGAGGTTACCAGCACGCCTGTTTTCCTGAAGGTCCATGACATAAGCAATTTCTTACCCATTAGAGTACAAATAAACTGGGTTAGTTTAAACAGCAGGAATATAGCTCTTCTGGCACAACTTTTCTTTCTTACTAAAATGGGCCAGGGTGTATTATCATGCAAGCACAAATAGGCAGCAGATTTGGAAGGTGTGACACCCTGTTTCAAGAAGGACAACAATAAGCAGCTAGAGACAGAATGACTTATTAATGCTTCAGCTGACACAGTGACACCAAGAAGAGAATATAGTCCCAAGTCAGCAGGTTACTTGCAGCCTAACAAACTGTCACGTTAGGAAATCTTTTGTAACTGCCTACCACTTACTAGCCCTTTCCATTTACAAAATAATGTGCTGGTTTGCCCCACAAAGGCATGTGAATCTCGGTTCGTTTTTGTTGGTTCCCTGCCCAGCCTTCTTAGTCTTGCTTATCTATTGTCTTGGGGGATTTGGCTCTAAAAGGCACCTGATAGTACTGTTCAAGTAGCTCTTTCTGCTAGATGTGGAGTATAATGAGCTCAAATGGGAGAAAGTCTCTCTCTGAAGGACTGGCTGTGGAGGCAGCTTCTTTGTTACATGGTGAAAGGTGCTTCCTGAATTGCAGCCAACAGGCTGTAGGCTTCTAAGTGTTCTTCAGATGACATTTGACCTCGCTGGGACTGATGTATTAAACAGTATTCAGGTGTTGGTGGAAGACTGTACTTTCCAGATTTCAGTGCCTGAAGTTCAAGTTCAGGGAGTCTGGAGAAATACGCAGACCCGTGGATCTCAGAACCTTCCCAGTAGCTGGAGATAAACATTTCTGGACATGAGTGAGAGAAAGGCCCTTTAACAGAAGTAACAACTCACAAATAGTGAGGGACTGAGGTTAAGTAGCTATGAAAATCTTCTGAAAGCATAATTTGGAGGAAAAAAGCTATTTACTTGTTTGAATGATTGACAGTTCCATCACTAGCATTTTACACAGCCTAAAAGCTTCTTTCCATTAGACAAAGCAAAGTATATGCTAGTCCTGCATCATACTAATGCATTTAGAAAATAATTCTAGCTTTCTGTAATTGTTTACATGAATAACAAGCTTGAAAGAAAACTACTGAAAATTAATTGGTGAATCTGCTTCCAGTCATGTATACAATTGTATTTGAAGATAAAAATCTTGAAGTGTCCTTCAAACAAAATTGCCTTATGTTTTTATAATAAAGGTGATTGCTAACTTGCAGAAGTAAAGCATAGCAGGGCTTTTCCACTTGCCACAAAGAGGGGGATAAAAAGTCCCAATACCTGCCTACTTGTTGCATGTACTTTCCAGTCTATTCTTACATAATGAAGAAAGCTCATAATATGACATTTCTTATGTATTTACGATTACTCTGAGCAATATTTTGTTTGAATTCCCTCTCTTTGCTGTGTGAAATAAGTGAAAGGGTGGAGCTGCAGCTTCAATAAGAGATCTCTTGGTAGAACCTTGTATTATTACAATTAATTATCTTGACCTGAAGGTGTGGAAAGAGAAATAATACACTAACGGAAATCTGTATTTAAGCATAGCTACAGAAACCCGAGTTATGGAAATAGCATGTCCTGTGCCCTGTACTGCCTCTGCAGTAACTAGAAAGTTTATGTGGGCTTGAATTTATTTGGGTGGACTCTAATGAGGATTTTGATTTTTTAATGCTGTAAGTAAACACCAACTTCTCGAAAATAGGCTCTGTTTAAAGAAGAGCAACATGCTGGCCAGCATGCACGAAATATCGGGTAAACAGATGATGAGCCTTGCTCCAGTGCCTGTCTTATTCTAGCTGATTCACAAACTAGATACAAAATTTGCTGAAGGATTTTCTTTAATCCAAGTGATTGGGACACACGTTTCTACAATAAAATGTCCAGGACTGCATTTCAAATGCTGTGTGAATAAGGATTGATGTTTTCACTACATGTCTATCATGCAGTGAAATCAAAGATTAATTCCAGAATAATATACTTATTTTAACTAATTATTTACCCTACACTGGTTGTTTAATATCCCTTTTGAGGCATTATTTTTGAGAGACTTGATTGTCGTTGTTACTGATGTCAGTATAATTGTGAAGATACATGACAAAGTAAATATGAGAGGTATGCAAAGTAAATTTCAATGAAATATGGTTCATTTGAGGATTAATTTTTGTTTTGTGAGAAAGAAGATAGCAAATACTTGTGATTTAGATGTGAATTACACATTTTCCCCATCCTAAGAAATGTGTAAGGTAATTGTACTTTCCTTTTCTCTTGATCCCTTAACCAGATGCAGGCTTCATTGTATTTAGGCAGATGCTTTTTGTAGACTGTTACGTTTCATTGAACAGTAATTACTGTATAAAGTAACAGTAAATACTGTATAAAGACGTAACTCTATGGACTAAGCTGAGTGAAAAGGAATATCATCATCAGAACTTAAGTTACCTTAAGCTAGAGGGTGATGAATCTGTGGAAGAGAGGTATGACAAGGTGGGGGTGACCATGAAGTTAGGAACTTGCAAAAGTAAGTTTTGAAGGGTGTCCTCTGTGATACTAACAAAGTAGGAGCTCAAGGGCGGCTGACAAGGGTCTTGTCTTGACCACTGTTGATCTTGCTGGTTTGCACCATATTATTTGGTGATCCAGAGAGTTTCCTCTCTCTTCTCCTCTTTCTCCATCCCCAATATATGGAATTGGCTTCTATGGTTCTCCCCTTCCTCTGAAACAATGAAGGCTGAATGTGGAAGAGGGAGATGATGTACTTTATCAGAAAACATGAAACTATTGTTTCTTCTTGTAATATTAAATCTCTTCAGTTTCAGGGTTGGGATGACTTCCAGTGTTTTGAATCTGGACAGGAATTTCTGGTGATTGATAGAACACAATTTTGATTGATTGTTTTTGTTTGTCTAATTCCTGTAACATGGTATGTTATCCACTTCAAAAGTCATCTGGCAGTTTTATCTTCTGAATTCCCTGCTGTTCTACCTCATGTTCTCCATAACAGTTTCTGTGACTGTCTTGAAAATTAGGTTGTGTTTTGGTTACTTAAAATATTTGCTTTCCTATTTAAGAAATAAAGCCCTAATCCTGCTAATCGGTGAACAGCTTCTATTGTTCTAATGACTTTTCATGCGTCATGTTGTGAGGAATACTTGAGTGAACCCTTTTTAAAGGTTACTTTAGCTTTCTGTAAGCATGAGGTACTGCCTACTGCATAACAGTACAGGTAAGCTTATGTAATATTATTAGCAAATAATCTGATTCTCTGTGAAGATCAGTATGACTAAGGGGTTCAAAGTGATTACTGATTTTTATTCCCTCATGTGGAATCTTGATTCCACTAAAGTGAGTCTCCTATTTACAGGATTTGACCAAAAATTTCAAAATATGCTAAAACTTAACACTCTGTAATGTGTTATATTTTGTATCTTTCATCTTACTCCCCAGTGCTAGTGCTGGCAGATAAATTCTCCATTGTCATTTGTAGGAAATATTCTATTGCTACTTATGCAATCAAATATATTAGATTTTTTTCCAAATCTTTGTTTGCCATGTGCATTTTATGTAGCCATTTATTTTCTGACACATACTTGGGGAGCACTGCAGAAATTCTGATTGATTGACTTAAAGTCTTCAAAAAATTACATGTGCCTGATTTGAACATTAATTGTTCACTTTAGAAAAGGTCATGTTACATGTATGTCTGATTTTAGAATTTTTTTCAGAATCTTGCATATCCAAAGATGAGTAAGAGCTATGTCTAGCATTACTTTTGACAGATAATGACATATTTTCTTCTTTATATAATTGTAATTCCATAAGCTAATTAATTATTTTTGCAAATGAAACTGGAAATGGGTACTGATAAATTATATTCCAGTGCTGATTAACAGCGTGGTCTAGGGTTACTTGATTAAATGCATTGTTTATTTGTTTAGAAAGGACAGATAGAATGTGTCACTTGCAGCATGGGTAAATTGCTATTGAGATCATTGGTTTATTTTTCAAGAAGTAACCATTAAAGATAAAGGCTGATCTTTCAAATATGTTGCAACTGAGATTAATGCAGATACAGAAATAGAGAAAGTACTTTCTTTAGAAACTACAGTATTGTCTAGTAAGTATAGGTTAATGTGATGTACATAAGTCCAGTCTCAAACTATGGATAACTTATTCTTGATTTGATCTCTTTGCCTTGTTTTTGTCATTCTAAAAATTGAATTAATCTATTAAAAATGCTGAATGCAAGGAATCTTTATCCTTTTACTCATCTGTGTAATATGTTAGAAAATCCCAACTGAACTGGATATAAAAAATTGAAACATTTAGCAATATGTATATATGCACATATGTATTTATGTACATGTGTATATACACATATATAAGTATACATGTGATGGGCAACAAATTTTCTGTGTCCTCTGCTTTTTGTGGAATCATTGATACTTTTTTCAAAGGAGATCCTATTTCTTAACTATAGTATCACTCGTCATATCATTTTAAACAGATATTTCTTCCTAATATTACTTGGTGATAATAGGCATTGCAATACCTTTTACAGAACTGTGACTTTATGGTGTGCAGGTTTGTTTAACAAGAGTAACCACAGTAACGTGAGTGCATGTTTCTGTAGATACAGAAATCCCATGGAAGTTAATGTTGAGAGTGGTGCAGCAGAGAACAGTAGAAGAGTGCTTAAGTTACGAGAGAGGAGTGCTGCATTAGATATTTCAGGTGACAGGAATCATATATGTGTTTAGTTTGCTTCTTGTAGTTATGTGCTGCAATGATAAAGGCTGCTCTATCATTTTAGAATTTTAAAAATATTTTTTACCTGTGAAATGCAGCTATTTTTCTAGCATGGATTTATGGGCATTAACATCTCGCCATTTCATTCTTCATAGGATAAAATCAATCTGTTTCTGCCTCTTACAGAAGTTCAATTTTGTGTACCATAAACGGTGTTGTAACTCGGAAGACAAAAAGGCAATAGGTATCACAAAAATATTCCACAAACAATTGACCTTTTTGGTTAATATATAGGTTATATACAGTTTTGCAAAGCATTCTTGGGGGCCTTTTTACCTCTGTGGTCTGAGTTGAGTGACTACAATGTTATATCTCATGTGTGTTGTGTAGTGAGACTACTAGAAACTTGCATTATTAAAATGGGAACTTCCTACAGTTAGAAACACCTTTGTACTGGACTGGTCAGATTAAAGTTGTGGGAGAAACCAAGGCCACTCTTAAATTATTAGCTCTTGAATCAGAATGAGTGGGGCAAATATATGAAGAAAACCTGCGTGTAGCCTGGTGGGAGAAGGCAGAAAACCATCATGCCCTTTTTGCGCCCTTTTTGCACAAGAACAAAATGCCAATAGAATTTTATAATCTTGGAAGAATATTTAGGTTGGTGTAGTGCCTTTAGCTGCCAGTTCTTTTGGACTACTGAGTGCTGGGGGGATGCTGTGATGTTGGAGATGACACTTTCTAGAGGAGAAACTTCCAGTTGCAAGTAAATGCCATTGTTAGTTAGAGAATGGGAGGAAATAGGGATATAGCTATCCAATAGTTTCAAATGCATGCATTTCCTTAAAGATGTTATCTTTCATTATACAAGTAGTGGCAATGCAGCAGTCCTGCACAAGTGAACGTTGTAGAGCTCAATCATGTCTGTATATGTCTTTTGCATCCTTTTCAAAGGCAGGATGTTATATAGTCATACACTTATACTAGTAATTCTTCCTGTTTTCTTTCATGTCTAATACTGAATATGTAACTGAACTTCCATTCAAGACACAGAAAGCTGAAATCTAAGAAATTCTGGGATCAAAATTCAGTGTTATGAATATCTATAATGTCAAGTATTGGAAGGATTTAATTAAATCCTTATGCACAGTTGAATACCTCCTGAATTTCACTTCAGTTGCAATCAAGCATCTACAAACGGGAGGTGGTGTACTCACAGGTTTTGTGACATTTGATAAAAGATTTTTATTAGCAATCTAAATCAACTACAAGATTTGAGACTACTTCTTCGTTGCGGCTTTTGCAAGTCCCGTAGTAAAAGATGGGGTTTATTTCATGGGAAGTCTAGTTGGTAGGATGTTTTAGGAAAGGAAGCTATTTAAGGAGTAAAGATCCTAAAGTTGTCATCCAGCAATAATCAGACAAAAAGTTAAGATTTAATGCTTGAGGGTTTTGTGCTTTTATGCAACTGCAAGAAATTGGACTCACATTTCCATTTCCTTGGGGAACTGTGGGCTCCGAAGTACTTGTATCTTTTAAACAAGCCACGTGTCTCCAAAAAAGGCAAAGATGTCATAGGAATGACATTTTAAAATAAACTGTGTTTTTCCACATTAAAGTTTCTTGTTGAAACGCATAAGTTCCCTCACCCCCACCCTCTTACGGTAGAAATAGACACAGTTTTGCATGACTACTTCTGCATGATAAATTGTCATGTTGATCTTGAATACAGATAAAAATGTGACTACAGAAGAAATAGAATTGAAAAAATTAGATTGTGCTTTTTGGTCAATAATGAAATTGAAAAGCTTCAGTTACAGATATATCCAAATTATGTGAAACTAAAGCAGTTCAGGTGTGGTTAGTTTCCCTGAAGAACCCTGAGCAATGGTAATGCCTCAGAGAGATATGAAAGGTTGGCTCTACCATGGAAATATATTGAAAAGACAATGAAATCACAATTCAAACTGCAGATCCTTTAGTTTCTCTACTTTATGCACTGAGGTTTTTACACTGATTAATTCACTCCTTACCTATGATTCATTCAATAGCATACCCAGCCATTGTTTTCATGTTTTGGAGCACTGACTGCAGAGCTACTATTTTGGTCTCTAAAGCAGGCTCTCAGTTTTATGAAGTGTGCACCATTTATACCAAGTTTCACCTCTAGAATGACAAGAATGGTGTTACTTTTCACTTCAGTAAACTTACATGCTTAAAGAAAATCATAAGCACTCCTCTAAAATCAAAGATGCATTACTGAACCAAGTATCTCTGATTTTAATTACTAAGGAAATGCTGGTCTTTTTTCCAGTTCATCTTAATTGAGGATAGAAAATGTACAGTCCGTGGCTAGAATTTCCATTCAGATTGTTTAACTAATACCACATCTCTGACATTGGTGTTTTTAAGCCAATCTTCTATTGAAAAGAGAGATCCTGCCTTCCCTTTCATCCTTTGCCATGTGTTTTGCCCTGTCCTTTGGGCTGTTGCCAAGGGAGCACACAGTATGCTGGAGCAAGGAACCATGCTGATTGAAAATGAATCAGTTTTTATGGGTTTTTTGCTGGCTTAGTTCCAGCCAAATCAGTTTTCTGATAAGCTCACCATGTGGCCGCACAAATGCTTGCACTAATACAAGGGAAGCAGCCATAATACACTACTTAGGGTAAGGGGAAGGAGCTTGCCCCTTTAGGTAGCAGTGTGGTATTAGATCAGATTCATGCGGTCCATTAAAGCACATTCTTTGTTGTCTGGTATTAAAAAATTGAACAAACTAAAGCGATGGCACTCATGTGACTGTTATCACTTATGTCTAGGGTCCTTCAAAGCATTGGAAGTGTCTCTCACCTTTTCTAGTTTCATTGCTCCGCTTTCCCCGTGGGGTCCATTATAACAGGACTGTATGGTTGATGCGTGGTGAAGCACGGCAATTGAAAGCTCCTTCCTTTCCTAAATGTAAAGGTCTGCTGTTGTTGATGTGCGAGGGAAAGAGGGGTCTTGGGTGCACTGGCATTTTGCCCTATGTCTGCAGCAGCAGTTAGCCACTAATATAGTGATGCTGACGGAGCTTTAAGTGAGAAAAAGAAAGCAAGCTGGCTTCCAGGAGAGGTAAGCACTGCTATTAACAATGTTAGTGTTTGTAGTGTTGTTGTAGATACAATTTTTTGTTCATATCAGTAGTTAAATCATTGGTTGCTGTTGCCCAGACAATTTCCTGTATTAGACATTGTTCCTGTCTGTTTAATTCTTGCTTCTTGCCATCCTCAGTAAGCTTCTCTTCTAAAAGTATCCAGCTCTTAAAGGAAATAATTGCATATCTGTGTTTTAGGTATGCAAATTATCTTCCATGATCTAGGTTGCACACTCAAGTCAGGGCTCTCAGTCCCTCTGCCGGTAGAGATTCTTGCTGCTGCTGCTCCTTTGTTGAGAAACATTTTATTCCAAATTCCTGATTTTCTTAGTGGGATTTTAATTTTGTGTTGACACAGCAGTAGGCTTTAGGCGTGGCAAAGGTAGGTCCAAGCAAGATCTAGAGGTGGAGCCTCTAGACATGTTCATTAGCCAGCCCCAGCACTCGAACTGATACCCTCCAACCTCCTGAACATCTCTTTATGGAGAAGTGCCGCATCTAATCTGACTAACTTGTGGCCAGATGTGTGATGGAACGGAGCAGGTCTGGGAGTGAAGAACTGCTGCCTTCTGTAGCAATGAGTTATTACCACGTTCCTGCTGGTCTATGATAACATCTACTTGCAGATGGTTACCTGTGGCAGGTGCAATGCCAGGCAGAGTTGCTTACTCCTTGCTTGGGCTGCTGATTTCCTAGGAGAAGCAAAAGAAGTTGAAAGGTCTATTTTAGTCATTAAGGTCAATGGCTGTTTCTGTTCTCAGTGTATATTCAAGTAAGAAGTTGCTGAGTTAACATTTGTTTTTTAGAATTTAATTATGGATTTTTTTTTTTTAATGTGCAAAAGTTAGAATGTTTTATGGAGGCCTTCATTCCTACATGACTGAATGTGGGGAGAACTGAATCCCAAGTTAAGAACAGGTAGAAAAGAAGCAAATCCTACAAAAAAGGAAGTATTTACTGTCTTTGTTCTGTCAAAATATGTATGTGATACAAGTATGTGACTGACTTTTTTTTAATCAACAATTTATTGTTGTTTACAAATCCTGTAAGACTTCCTGATTCTTTGCCAAATCTCTAATTAATTTGATTTATGTATTTATTCTTGTAACATGAGCTTGCTCAGGGATATAAATCATTCCTTTTTTTGAGGGTGAGAAAGAATCTCATGCTTGTGTTTTGATAACTAGAATAATAGGGCCTCAATTTAACCATAGGAGCAATACAAAGCAGCCTTAGGTATGCTTGTCTTCAGGCCGTATTTCTAATGCAGTACTCCATGTAACTTTTGAGAAGTCTTTTAAGTGAGAAACCCTTAATCCCATATACGCAATAACATTTTTACAAACTGTATAATTCATCACTAGTCTATGTGAAATACATGTTATCCATTAATACAGCTATTGCTAGATGATGTTTCTATTATTCTAATTTTTGAAACATATGAAAGGTTAGACACAATCAAATGAAACGACGCGTGATGAAATGCAAGTGTTCTGCACTTGCTTGGCAGTGAATCTTAGACTTTGTTTCATGTAAGCATACTTTTCTCCTATTTTCTTCCTTTATACTCTCTCCAACCTTTAGATGTTATCAGCTTTTCCAGTTTTGGGATTAATGTGAGCTTTGGATGTTTTTAAGGGGAGGAGGAAGGAAGAAAGACATTTTAGAAGATTAAGTTCTGAAGTTTCTCTTTAGAATTGCAGAATTTCTGTAATAGGAAAGCAAACAACGAAATGATAGTACAACAAAAAAGAATGTGAGAGGAATCTTGTTGATGAATAAATCCATGTCTCTCTTGTTGAGAGACAGTCACTGCCAAAACTGATACAGTTTAAGGGTCTTTTATATCTTAATTACTTGGAAGAAAGGAAAGGTCATTTGCATGGCATGTTCTCAGACTTTGCAAATCATTCTCTGAAACATGAATTTCAAAGTGCTGCTAAAAATATATCCTTCCTGCTTGTTCATACCTTTGAAGAGACAACCTTAGGCACATTTCCAAAGAACTATTTAGTAATTTTTTTTTTTTTAATTTTTAGAGTGTATGTGGGTGATGATATTAAAAAAAACCTAAATACAAGGAATCGTTTGATGGAAGGTATTTTGAGGTCAGAGGAACTGAAATGCACTCATGGATTATTCTCCTTTCTTTTTGTCATTTGTTTGATCCTTATTTTTACAATCAGTTTAATGAAAGTAAATGTAGGAACTACTAATATAGTCTCATTCTTTAAGATGGTTGAGAAATTAATTGAATAGGCAGAGGATTAACAAAAGTACTTAGTGTAGGACATACACAATTTTTCATGCTGCACGGTTTCCATTGGCTGTATGCACTGAGGAGTCAAGTTTGCATTTGCATGTTTCCTTGTGAGCACATGAGCATAGGCTTCTTAGCAGAAATTTTGCATCATAATACCTAAGCTACTGATACTGGCCTCTATGAAGTACATGGAAGGAAGAACAAATGAAATAAATAAAAAAAGTTTAATCAAATTATCCACTCATCACTATTTCCCAATATTTAACATTAGAACTGTAAATTCTTCAGGTAAATATAGTTACAAGAACCAGCATCTGGAAAGATTGCAATGACCTGTAAGTGGTGTGGGTTGTGGTTTTTTTGTTTGTTTGGATTTTTTTTTTGGTTGAAACAGTTTTGACTTTTATTTTCCTGCCTTACTGATTTTGCAGACATTCAGTTGCTACCTGATTTTTTTCATACTGGGGCTATTGGCAGCTTTGGAAGTTTCTGGAGCAGTTTTACTAAATGCTTCTTGACTAGTTACTGTATCTGCTCACTTGATTTTTTCCAAATGTGAAACTGTTGTGATTAGTCTTTGGTATGATATGGGTATGTTAGGATTCCCAGATGTTATGCGATAATTTTGTTTTACATCTCCAGGATAATCTGTCCAAAAGCAGAAGCACTTCTGGCCCTGAGCAGATCATCTCTGTCCCATTCCTGCTTTTCGCCTTGTGTTCCTCTTGCGCTGAATGTGGTTTGGCCAAACACAAGAATCAGAAAAAAATTACTTTAGTAAAGACATTACTCTGATTAATACCGGTGTGGCAGAAGAGTATTGAGTTAAGAGTCCCTGTGGACCAGCCTGCACATCTGTTTGGAGCAAGAAACCTTAAAGTCTGAGCCTTAAAATCTAAGCCATATAAATTGCTTTATTGCTGCAATAAAGTTTCTTGTTATGACAGAGGATGGAGTTCTCTAAAGCACAGAACTGGTATTTCAAATATGTCCCACAGAGTCCAGTTTTGTGCACAAATTAATTGGGATTCATTCTCTCATGTTTATATGCTGTAACAACGATCCAGGAAGTTTCATAGTAGTTCAGAAGCGTCTTGAATCCTGAGTTGTTTGTTGACCTTGGTGCTGGCAGTTTCAACATATTGTTTCCAGTTCAGCAGTAGATTGTAAATCAGCTGTACTCTGGCAGTTTGCCGGTTTCTCTGCTGATATACGTGTACCTCAGAGGAGTAATTTACAAATTTAATTTTGAAAAAATTAAACTGAATAAAGCCCGGAGCAATCTGACCTCATAGCTGACCTTGTTTTGAGCAGGAATTGGGACTAGAGACCTCCTGAAGCCCCTTTTGACCTGAATTATTCTGATTTTAAATGGAAAGTGTATGTGTTCCGACTTCTTTTTCTCTTTTTCTCTTTTTCTCTTTTTCTCTTTTTCTCTTTTTCTCTTTTTCTCTTTTTCTCTTTTTCTCTTTTTCTCTTTTTCTCTTTTTCTCTTTTTCTCTTTTTCTCTTTTTCTCCTCTTCTTCTCTTCTTCTCTTCTTCTCTTTTTCTTTTTTCTTTTTTCTTTTTTCTTTTTTCTTTTTTCTTTTTCTTTTTTTCTTTTTCATGGCTTTATTGTTGATCTATTCTTCCCCAGAACGGGACTGCAGGAATTCAGGTTTAGGAAATCCTTCCCTTTGTGACCATTCCACAGTCAAGAATCTTGGAGAGTACCAGAAACTGGAGTGGTTGCGTAAGTGGACCTGAGAACTGATTTCTACCTGCTTTGAAAACAGAAATATTTGTTCTGCTGAATAGTGCAATTGCCTTTTCCTTTGGTCTTTAATTGCGGCTTTTGACATGGATAATCTTAGTTTAGAATCCTGGTCAGAAAAGCGGGCCCTGTGTTACCCACTGGCATTTTCTACATTGTCCTGTTGTTTGCAGTTCGGGTCTGTGTATCTTTTTAGATAAAAACAATGCATATGTTTTATGCTCATAAAGTAACCATCCCTTGGGACCCATAACCAGGTAGTGACATCTCCTGTCCATCTTTGTCCCTTCTAGGTGTAAATATTTTGGTGAGAGGTTGTAAATATAGATTGCAGATGCTCCCTTTATGTCTCCAAAGACCAGCATGTCAGAACTGGCCTTGACTACTTCACAATGAAGAATCAAAATTTCCCCTTTGAAACTACATGGGAAAGGATCTGATAGCACAGGCATGTATAGTTTATCTTACTTGAAAAATACCTTTGTCTGTTCTCAGTTTGGCATTATTTATATGATCAACTCTTAACAGGGATAGTTCAGTAAGCACTTCTGTCATGAAAGTGGTGGTCAAACACTGGCACAAGTTGCTGGGAGAGGTTATAGAGTTGCCATCCATACAGATATTCAAATCCTGACTGGACATGGTCTTGGGCAACTTGCTGTAGGTGACCCTGCTTGAGCAAGGGGGTTGGACAGGATGATCTCGACACGTCCCTTCCAACCTCGACCATTCTGTGATTCTGTGAAAGCTTCCTTGCAAATGGAGAACTGAAGTTCCTGTATTGGGTTGTGTTTATACTGTCAATAATCCTATCTTGAATGATCTCAACATTGTTTTCACTATATACATCATCCCTAAGGCATTTAATCACAGCATAATATCCTGTTATTGATTTACATTCAAAATTCCTGTTGATTCCAAGGGGAATGATGGCAGAATATGACTCTAGAGAGATCAATCAATATCATAGTCAAGTCTCTAACACCTAATTTCCTACATGACTGAAGCTCAGCACTTGTAAAATTTACTGCCTGCTGATATTTTAAAGGGCTATTTTGATTTTATAAACTATCCCTCAGCAATCAGGGACTACTTTGAAATGAATTACATTGTGCAATTGGGAACTCTTGTCGTATGTGTAGTGAAATATGAACAGTGTTTAGCATCTGGATACAATGAATCAGTCAAAAATTATAACTGAAAAAACAAGGCATCTATTAACATTTATTCCACTTGCATGGGGAAAAGTCAGCACTTTTACCTAGAAATGTCTTTTAATCTTTTTAATAGACTGAGTCGGTTCACAACTGAAATTTGACAGCAATAACTGTGGGTTTTATTTTAAGTTCCTATCGTGTACTAATTCCGTAGTTGATTTTTTTTTCCCATTGTATAAAATATTTATAGGAAATAACCACCAGGTAGAAACACTTGATGAAAGAACAAGGTGTAAAAACATCTTAGAAAATGTATAAAAATAGCCCCAAGTGGTTTGTAGGAAGGAAGGTTGAGGAGGAAGAAACCATCAATGTAATGTCACACTCCTTGCAAAAAGGACAACTCTCCCCTTCCTCCCCCCTCCATCAACATCACCTCATCACCATCATGCTCCTCCCAGTGAAGATTTGGGACACTGAGGTCTCACTACAGAGAGACCAACCCTGTAGACTGAAGTGACTGAGCTTAGGACCCAAAGGGACAGTGAAAGGCTGAGCATAACACCAGAGAAATGAGTAGATAGTAGAAAGCTTGTGTATATCAGTTTTGAGTCAGTAAAATTTGAACTATAAATGTTAGTATCATATTAAGTTTGTAAGTAACTTGTAAGTCAGTAAGTTTGCAGATGACACCAAGTTGGGTGGAAGTGTCGATCTGTTGGAGGGTAGGAGGGCCCTACAGAGGGACCTGGACAGGCTGGATCGTTGGGCTGGGGCCAACTGTATGAGATTCAACAAGGCTGAGTACCGGGTCCTGCACTTCGGTCACAACAACCCCATGCAACACTACAGGCTGGGGGAGGAGTGGCTGGAGAGCTGCCTGGCAGAAAAGGACCTGGGGGTGTTGGTTGACAGCTGCCTGAGCATGAGCCAGCAGTGTGCCCAGGTGGCCAAGAAGGCCAATGGCCTCCTGGCTTGTATCAGGAATAGTGTGGCCAGCAGGACCAGGGAGGTGATAGTGCCCCTGTACTCGGCACTGGTGAGGCCGCACCTTGAGTACTGTGTTGAGTTTTAGGCCGCTCACTACAAGAAGGACACTGAGGTGCTGGGGTGTGTCCAAAGAAGGGCAACAAAGTTGGTGAAGGGTCTAGAGCACATGTTTTATGAGGAGCGGCTGAGGGAACTGGGGTTGTTTACCCTGGAGAAGAGGAGGCTGAGGGGAGACCTTATTGCTCCCTACAACTACCTGAAAGGAGGCTGTAGAGAGGTGGGGGTCGGTCTCTTCTCCCAAGTAACAAGCGATAGGACAAGAGGAAATGGCCTCAAGCTGTGCCAGGGGAAGTTTAGGTTGGATATTAGGAAAAACTTCTTCACTGAAAGGGTGGTCAAGCATTGGAAGAGGCTGCCCAGGGAAGTGGTTGAGTTTCCATCCCTGGAGGTATTTAAAAGACAGGTAGATGTGGTGCTTGAGGACATGGTTTAGTGGTGGACTTGGCAGTGATAGGTTAATGGCTGGACTCGATGGTCTTAAGGGTCTTTTCCAACCTTAACGATTCTATGATTCTATTTTAACTGGACAAATAATTCTTTGTTTAGACTGTTAAGGCTTTGATTAAACTAATGTAAATTGTAGCTTTGCATTTAAGTAGTATTCCCCCTTTTGCCTGCAAGATGTTGAGTATAACATGAGTCAACAACAGGCACACGCACGCACTCTGCTCCTTCCCCATCCAGTTCAACAGTGGTGTAGGTATGTTCACATCTTGCGTTTTGGGGCAGAGTGAGAGGAAGAGCTGACACATCTGTGAGATACACGGCATAGAACTGAGTGGACTGAAATAATTCATACCATATTTTTCCACCCTTCTTTTTTTCTAGGGTGATCTGTGTATGAACAAAATCTTCAGAGACAAAAGATTCTGCTTATGACTATGCATCTGCTGTCTCAAAGGGCTCAAGAGGAAACATTTGGCTCTTTTGTGATTATAGTATTTTTCTCTGATAATTTCTGTAACATGCTAGCTGGCCTCCTACATCAACTCCTGAATGGCAACTGACAGCATTTTTTCTTCATGAAAAGAAATTTATAATGGGCTGTACCATAAATAGCTGGAACTTTCTGTCTTATGTGAAAAATACAGGATATGAGTCATTATCAACAGTAGGAGACCTTAGATCCTCTGTAGCTTTACGTATCTTCTGTGGCCATATCAAGGACTGCATTTAATCTGAGCAGCACATGTTCATTCCAGATAGCTATAGGAGGCAACTTGGCTCCCACTGCCTGGTTTTGTAGTACCTGTTCTCTAGTAAAACCTACTCCACTCTTTAAAGAAACTCCAGTTCATTTTGCAGTCACTCAGTTTCTGGTACCTTAAAGTAAAAGTCAGGAAAATTCAGTAATTACTGGCTTGTCTTTGGGACAAGAGAGAGGAACAGGCAAACTCAGGAAGCCAGACTTCGGTTCTTTCCGGAGTTTCTGATGTCCCCTGTTCTGCCAGAGGGGTCACTTTTGTGATGTAAATGATTTCTTTCAATGAATCTTTAAAGATTTTATCTAGGCTAACATTTTTAGCAGTCAAAGAGAAATTAATTGTTATTATAACAGTTTCTGTAAATCTCTGATTTTTTCCAACATTTTTAAACATACAGGTCAAAAGCAATGTTATCTATTTCTCCTTGTATTCCATTCCCAAGAGTTACATATGGATTTTTAAATTCTTGAATACAGTTTTGAATTGCTTTACAGTTCAGTCTTTCACAGATAAAGAAGGCAAAGCACAAACATTATCATTTATTTTAATGTAGGGCTCAATGGGAGAGTACAAAAGCAATACCTTCCAGATCTTGTGACCCCCAGGACTGTGCTTTAATCAGACACCATACTTCTGGATAATTTAGCAGTAGTATACTAAGCAAACTCAAATTCAGGAGACCTTATTGCTTGAAACTAGGGTGGAATAAACAGCTTTAATGGTTCACATCTGGCAGGTCAATTCCCAAATCTTTTAAGGTAAAAGGTTAAATGTTAGTTTAACACAAAGTGAGACAACAGTGCTGACACAATGATTATGGCTAGAAAGTCATATTTCAGGTGGTCAGCAGGAACTTTCAGTGTCCTTTGAAGGCTAAGCAAAGTCTGCCTGAAATCTCTTTCACTTCTTAATATTTCAGTGTGTTGTGTTTTGTTGTGTTGTTATTACAAAACACTAGAAGCAAGGTGTCTGTCTCCTAGGACACTAGCCAGCTACTTGGCAATAAAGTTCGGCTGTTCTTTACATGCTGTTTCTCATTCTTTTATGCAAAACATGCAACATCTTTAAAGCAAAGCACTGAATGAATGCTTGGGGCCACCTGTCCCTGTTAGCCTGGTTGTTAAATAAACTTTTGACAAGTGTGGCCCTTGAAGATCATATTTCTGTCCCTTTGTGGGTCCCAGGCCAGAAAGACTTGGAATGAAAGACTGAAATGAACCTAATAGCTGTAAACTGAAAAATTACCTGGAATTTTCTCATCAAGGTTGCTGTGTTTGAGTACTGTAACTATAGATGTTTCTTCCCATCAGACCTTGCATATTGCATTTTTGAAGTTAGCCTCCACAAGAAATGAGGGACTACTTAATTGCGATTTAAGCTTCAGATTTGCAATTGTAGCTACAGAGAAATCCCATCTTCCAAAGAAGTGGGTGGAGAGAAATCTAGTTAGTACTAAGGGCTCTTCTTTCAAGAATGGAAGTGAATAATTCAGCCAGGATTAGTTTTTCTTAACAGAATTGCTGTTCTGGATGAAAATCTCTATATTTTTTTGCCACACATGATGAATAGATACCTCCAAAAAAAATGGACAGTTGACTTGAATAGAACTTTACTCAAATATTTCAAATATTTAGCATGGAAATCACTAGTTTGGATTTGTTCCCATGGAAGAAAGGCAAGAGAAGGCTCAGGAATGTGGCTGGAACTCTGCTAATAATATGTATTTTATAGGAATCAATCATTATTTATTAAATATAAAGTAGAAGGAATACTTGTACTTCAAATGTTGATAGAGTCTTTTCCAAGCAGAAGAATTTTATGGTTGGCAATATTTAATCTCTTATTTTAAATTTTCATACGCAAATTGCCTGTTAGATGTTGATGGTGACAGTCTGGTACCATGAGAGGGTTGTTCTCACTTAAGAAAACCCACTGCCTTGTAGCTGTGATATTATACCATCAAAGGAACTAATACATGCAAATACCAGTTTTCTGCATATGTTCCAAAGGAAGAAGATAAAAATGGCATGTAACAATGCTGACATTCCTTGGGATGTAGTTTGGATTTGTCAGAATATATGCAGTGCTATTTAGTGTTATGGATCAGCAAAAACTCTAATCTGAATTTTCCTTAGGTACTGTGAAAACATCTTTTGTAGCTGAACTTATGCTAATGCTTACTTAGATCATGATACTTTTATCAGGAACTGCATAAGGTATTCCTGCAAATAGCTTGTGAACTTTATGGTATATTACATCATACTGGAACACCTGTTAAGCTGATTTCTGTGGCTGTGATGAGTAATAATGTGGAGATTTTGACTGTAGAATTATGAAAATCTGTATCATACTTACAGTAGGGTAACTGTACCATGACTGGAAGGACATAGCCATCTATAGAGTGACCACAGTGAGCTGAGGTTTAATTTCTGGTCTAGAGTGACACCTAGCAGACCCTGGCCTCCAAATACTTTTCATTCCTATAGAAGCTACATCTTCAGCTCCCAATGCAAGTATATGTCAAGTGAATATTGTTCTGCTAAAGCTGCAGAATAATGCACCACCGGGAAGGCTGCCGCAGTCACTCAGGTGGAAATCTGGAATGTTTGGACCATAAGACTAAAGACAAAAAAACTTATAGCTGTGTCTGACTAAGCTGCTTATGACATTAGTAAGTAAATAAGTAGGCCAGAGCTGATGGGCCCTTGACTAACCTTGAACTGTCAGATGTCAGGCCAGAAAAAGGATGGGCAGCTATGTGCTTTGTATTTTTAGATGTCAGCTCGAAGCTGATTTATAGTAGCTTTCCAGTCTCGGTGCAAACTGCTTAGGCCTTCAAGGACAGGATTGGATGTTACAGACTTTGCAGCATGTACACAGGCAGCTCAGAGAGGCTTTCAGTACAGAAAATGGGAGGTCAAATTAAGGGATTGGTGTAAATCCACACTCTGAAGTTAGTCTTTCTGCTGTCTGAGATTTCTGATTCTGAAAGACGAAGTGCATAATCCTGAAATTTGGCAACTGCCACTGAAGATGAGTAGCTGTTGCCTTCTCTCTGCCTTGATTTTCCACTTTTATTGGAACAGTTATGATGTGCAAGGTTACAGATTTCTGGCATTGCTTGCCAGCCTTTAATGAGCACTTTTGCTTTGGTAGCAAAATACCTGTGAATATGTAATGGCTAAGAAGTTACCTGCAACAGAGCAGACGTGACAAAATATTTTTAATGTCCTGAATTTTTATTGACTACCTGCTACAGCTGTGTAAAAGTTAAGACATGAGCCTGATTTGGATAAGGCCAGTTAACATCTGTGCTTGCTCGGTAGCTAAACGGAGATGGAATTCATATTCTAAACACCTTTCCTTTGTGATGCACTTCGATTAAGGGGACTAGCTGGAAGGTGAAGGTGTGTATTGCTTCTGCATCTATCACTTTGTATGCTTCCTGTTTTGTGGCAGGCAGTGAAGCTGACTCACAGTTCAAGCAGTAGTGGCTCATGATGTTCACCAAGTGGCGGTCCCAAATTTCATATATGCTTTCCTCCCATCTGGTAAGTGGGTGAGTCATTTATGACTCAATTTTCTCCACTCAGCTTAAGAATAATTCCTAATGAGTCAGATAGAATGTTTTCAGGGACTCCTGCTGCTGGAGAGCACTTCACCTCTGCTGCTCTCATCTTCTCATCTCTCCCATACTGTGGGCTGTGGTCTAACTTCCAGAGCAGAATCCTTTTACCCAAAACTCAGGACTGGTGAAATTGCTGCTTTAGTATGACTTTTAGCTTTGTCTATAGTACTGTCACTTAGTGAGGTGGAGGGTCAGCCTCACGGATTGTAGTGAATTAGACAGTGTATGTAAAGCCCAGGTACTGGACCTCCTGGAGGTGCCTGTGGCACACACAATGCTTCTTCAGGGCATGCTGATACAGGGACAGGACCTGCCCTTTCTGGTTGCCGTGTTCACCAATGCCAACAGATGATCATGCTCACGGCTGTCTAATCCAGTGCCTCAGCAACATGGGTACAGGCTTGCCTTCCGCTGGAGGACATTCAGTGGGGACAATTAGCGTCACAAGTTTGTTATTCCTTCTCTTCTGCACAATGAATAGAGACATTTGGCCTGGGTTTTTATAATAGATCTGTCTTAATTCTATCTAGATCTTTCTTTGTATGTTGGCTCTGTGTTTGGTGTCCAAGTTCAATATAAGTCCTTGTCATGGATGACTGTACTCTAACCCAAGAGACAGTGGGAAAGGGCAGGTGCCAGGCTGCTGGAAGGCTCCTGACAGTCACTGGCAGGCTGTTGATCAGAGATAGGCCTTTGGAAAATGGTTAGGACTGCCACATTTGTAATAATAAAAACTGGGGAAACTGATCTGCTAATATGCAGCAACAGTCTGCATTTGTGCAGAGAGTTTCAACAATATTCTTAAAGTTGCTAGTAAAGTCTATAGGTGATAAAGAAGAGGTAAAGGGATGGCAGAGAACTTTTGGTGGACTTATCTTCATATGTATATATGTGCTTCCTTGACATACTGCAGCTAAAAGTGTATGTAAATGTACACTTCCCATAGATAAAAATGCAGATAGTGCATCCATGAGATGCAAATAGCAGCTCATGTCTCTTACTGTTTTCCCACCAATATGGACAGTCCTATAGGTGTGCCCCTTATGTAAGAGAGGCCCTGTTCCACGCTTTACTGCTGCATGACAGTTCACTTGAAAAGGAGTTTGAGAAGCACTAATTGAAAGAAATTTCAGGTTTCTTCCATATTTGAATCTGAAAGCTTTTTAATTTTCATATCATTCCATTGGTAATCAAAGTTTGTACACTTAAAACTGAATCTTTGGACTATATCTCCTTTTACTTATCTTTCCATTTAATTAGAACTAAATAGCTGTTTCTCCTCAGCTCATTCTTTTGCCCCTAAAGCAATTTCTCATATTATGTCCTCACTAATTACTAAAATCACATCTAAATAGCATCCATTCCTGATGGGTCCTTGATTGTTTAAGGATTCGCCACCAGGAATAGCATTTGCTTCACAATCTATATCTGAAATGAAATGCCTCATAAAAATGTCATTTTCTGCTTGACTTTATTATCTGTTAGTAGATATTTTCTAATTGGAGATTAAAGATAATGCGGATATTGCCACCAAACTTAAATGAATACTTCAGTTTTTAGTAAGGTTGATAATATAGAATGTAGAGGCAAAAAAAGGATGATTAACAGAAATTACTGCATGAAAATGAGGATTCCTACATCTGGAAGGAAAACCAAAGCATTTTAATATGATCGCCTGAAAGGGATCAGATTATATCCTCTCCAGGCATCTGATAGCCATGAAATGTGGAAGGTTTTTTATTTAATTTAGTTGTCACCAGAAGACTGGAGAATGATGTTTAAAATAACTGAATTTGAAGAAAGGGAGTGAAACAGACAAACTGCAAACCCCTTAGTTATCAAACTAGTAATAATAAAAAAATCCTCTTAAACACATTTTTGAAGGACAGAATAATTAAACAATCACATTTGCGGACAAACAGTTATGGAAAAGAGAGACAAAAATGGGCCAAGACAAAAGAAAAGACAGTCAGGGTAGTACTCCCAAACATCAGCCTACAACCTGGTCTTGGACTTTGGTCTTACTAATAGCTATAGTACAAAAAGTAGGAATGTACTGATTTCAGTTTATTCATGCCAGAAAGTCAGGAGGTACAAAATAGTGAGGGTGATCATAAATATATTGCATAGACGCAGTTGCATGACCTTGTGAAGCAAAATAATAGCAATAGGAAATTTAATAATGGGAAAGGTAAGGTTATACTTTTATGGATTAACATTTGTATTAGAAACTAGAGGCCCATCAATTGAAAGTGATGGAGAAAAAGACTGTTAGTTGACTATCAATCAGGCACAAGAAGACGTGTAACCTTGAAAAAAGCACACATGTTCCTAGGAGTGTATTGGCTGAGGTCATTCCAGCAAAGAAGTGTACCCAAAGATGGGTTCAATGCTGTTGAATAAGGGGATGGCTAATCTTTACATGCTTTAGCATGCTGAAGCCTTGCTTGTCAGAACAAAAAAAAGTCTGCAAACTATAACTTTTCAGTTCCGCATGCTAAATAATGTATATGGATTACATGCTTCTGTGACTGTCACTCTATAATAGTAGTGACTGTAGAGGTGGTTTTTGCATTACTGGAGAGAATGCTACTGGTTGCAGATTTTACAACTCGAAGAAGATGCTGTTCTCTAAAATGTAGTTTTCCAACTAAGTACTTTGATTTATCTACCACTAAACAGGACTACATTTCATTATTGACTTTTATGGAATTGGGAAGGGACCCAAGAATATCCTTATTGGTGTCTAGTGTTTTGTAGATGCCTTTGGAAAATTTGGTATGCAGAACTGACCAAGAATAGCTATCTTCTCTTATGAAGCGATCTGCAAATAGAAGCAACTGAGAAAAAGATCTCTGAACTATGTTGTTGCCATTTTTTTAAAATTAGAAGAAATGGCAGGAGAAAAGGGTAAATTTCATCACAGACAGTGCATATTGTTCTTTATTCATCACTTACATTTTCAATAGGATAAGCTGCCAAGTAAAAAAACATACATATGTAAAATAAATATTTGGAGAGTGTCCAGCAACAGGCTATGCCAATGGATCCTCCCGGATTCTTTTTGAACTCTAAACAAAATGTAATAGATATTTAGACTCAGTGTTGGTTTAGTTTGAAAAGATTTATTACATGAATTTCTTCCATTTGTTTTGCTGGAAGAAATGATGCAATAAAGAAATGGGGCCAAAACTCTCATCATTTTTGCATTTCAGCAGGTTGATAACCAAATTATTTTGTTGTCTGTGAAACATGCATAGATTTACGTCCCTCACATCATAACTAGTGTCACTAATGAAACATGAACTAAAAAGTAGTTACTGAAATACTAACATCCTGGGCACCTCTGCAGCCTGACAGTCCCACTTGCATTAAAACCCATCCTCTCTCTCTTGTGAACTGGTTCATTACTTATTTTACAATTCTTGACCCTCAGCTTCTCCAGTGTATTAAGAAACTTCCCATATAGTTCCTTATGGTGTGTTGAAGTCTGACTTTACAAGTTAATTGATATTTATACTCTGGATCATTTTCTAGCTCAAAAGAATTTTCTGAGACTTTTTTAAAGGTTATTTTTCTGCTTAAAGGGAAAGGTATCTGAAGTTCTTCTCCTTCCATACCTCCCCAAGTTTGTACGTCCATGTTTTTGCTGAACCCAGCTAGGATTCTGGGAAAGAAGTAATTAAATTGTTGTTACTCATGACTAGGCAGGTCAGTATTTCCTAGCAAGGAAGAGTGGGGCGATGGATATAACCTTAAATGTCAGTAGATAATTCTCCAACAGATAGTGGATGTGAAATGAAGAGGTGAGGTGGGGCTGAGCTAGAGTTTGATGAATGCTATCCAGGATCTATAACCTGAAATGATTTTTACCTTAGATAACACTTATTTTTGGATTAATGATTACTTTTTCCCATTGTGTGTGTCCTGCTACTGTGTTTCAAATAGTACAATGGAAAATCTCCAATAAATTGTCACTTTCCTCAAAGAAATCTAGAGGTTTATCAGGCAAGATACTAGTGTTAGAGAGCTCCAACTGTTCAGGCAGGGACATCTGAGCTTTGCATGGATATTTTGGATGAAGTCACACAAGTTACCACAAGTAATGTTGCAAGAGTAATAGGAGTAACTAGTGACATTGGAGAGCTGCAGTCCTCAAGGTGTTGAGGGCAGAAGGCTTCTGATACATGAGAGTTACATCTAGTCTAGGGGAATTCTTAAAACTGTTGTAACCGATCTAATTTTTACTTTGAAGAGTTAAGCAGGTGCATCTGCAGTTGTCTTCACTTGGTACTTCTGTGCTTACTTCTGCAGAAGGGTAGTGCTAGGATCCTTCAGGGTATAAACCACTCAGTATTTTTTAAGCTGTATTAGGCCCAAAGAAATCCCTCCACGTTTAATCTTAGAAGTGTCAAAACAAATTTCTGTGTGATACTTTGACCTGTTGTGTCTTACAGCATTTTAAAATTGTTTGCATGTCTGGAACTGCAGATTAAAAACAAAACCAACAAAACCCCAAACTCTCTTAATCCAGTTTAATTCAGTCCTTTGCACTTGCACATTTCAAGTAATTTTTTCCAGTGACCTTTGTGACATTAGCTGTTCTCCAGTGTCTTTGACTATTAGCAATAAAATGGATGTTGTCAGTAGGAATTTCCTTTTGCACGTAGAGGAACACTTCTCCAAGGTGTTATTGCCGTCTCTGTCTTTCTTCCAAACCTATAAGCATACACTCAGCTCGCTATACAGAAGACAGATGGAACAGTAAGTCATTGGATAATAATTCCTCGTTCACTGATTAGTCCTTGCTTTACAGGTTGTGTTTGAATTTATTGCTCCATCGTGCCAAAAAGAAAGGATGAAGTTGTTTTTTGTTCTGTTTTGGTTTTTTTCCATGTAGCAAGCACATGGCAGGCAGCAGCAGCAGCATTAAGTTGTCCACGTTGCTCTGGCAATGTACTTCCCTCCTCTGCAGGAGCCATCCCCTGTGTGAGATAAAGCACTTATCTCTATAGCCATCAATTCTTAACATTTTAGATAGCCAGAGTGAAGGGCAGCTCCACTGATGATTTGCACTCCTCAAACTATGTTAAGAATTTTCTTCCTCAGGAAAGCTACAGATTTGTTTTATATAGACCAATGCAGGCCAAATTAACATTATTGCTGGGATATGAACTGAAAGAGTGTTCTAAAGTGAACATAATTTTTGATTTTTTTTTTTATTTTCCACCTAATTATATAAATTTTATTAAGAATTACATGCCTGCATTTTAGAAACCTACTAAACCCATTTTCTCTTTTATATTGAGTTTTGCAAAAGAAAAAAATGAGCCACCTGTTTTATTCTTTTTTTCACTCTGTATTGTCATTCTTTATTTTTTATCACAAAGACATCTTGTTTCCACATCGCTTTCCCAATTGAGTGCTCTTTTTTTGGTATACTTAATTAGATGACTCCAGACAGCATGAACTGCACTAAGCTTAAGCAACATCAGCAGCTGATGGCATTGTGTTGCCTAACAACTTCAGAACAGTTTCTCCAATTGTGCTGAGTTGCCATAGTAATATCTGCCCACTGGTGGTGGACTTGCTTGAGAAATTTAAATAAAAACAACTGTCAGGCTAACATCATGACAGATACATTAGCCACAGCAACATCAAGAAACTGGAAATCAGTTCTGTCACAAACATAAATGAAGCTTAATTTCACTTAGGATCATCCCTAATTGTATGTCTGTTTTGGGAGGTCCAACATTCTGCTGCTTTAGTCAATAAATATAACTATATACGTGTATGGGATGGGCACATGTGAGTCCTCAGAATTACTTTTTATCCATGACACCATTGTCTCTGCTTGGTTAGGGTCGACTGGATTTGCACCTTAAATTTGTGCTTTATACTGTGGAATGTTTCAATATTGGACACTTAGCATAAATATCAAATACTTATCTCATGTGAACACTACTCAGAGGACCGGTTTTAATACTGTGTTTCTGCAACACACTTCCTTTTCTCTCCTTTTGGTATGGAACCATGCTTTACTGTATTTCTTCAACTTGCTGCAAATATTCTTGAGATAATCTCATTCTCCTTTTTAAGCAGTTGTTATTTGGCGAAGATAAAGGAGAGAGAGAGAATGTTTGTGGACATAATTTCAATTTTTTTTTTTTTTATTTTAAAGTACCTCTGGGTTGTGAATACTTCTGAGTCTTCCGAATTCTTCAGAGTCTTTCAGATACTTTAATGTATATGCTAAAGTTGTAGGATTGAGGTTTATCTGCCCTGGAAAGCTAATGTAGCAACTTTAGCCCAGTAATAATTATTAGCCCATCTGTTTTGCTTCACTGTCCTATTCAGACAGACAGAAATAAACCCAAATCACTGTCTCTGCAAAAGATGCTGGAGCCTTTGCTTTGGATGCGTGTTTCCAGAGTTGTTCCGTTTAACTCGATAGATTTAGAGAAGCCTTTCCCCTCTGCTATTCGGTCTGTCTGTTTAAGTTTCCTGGACTAAAATTCAATTTAGTCTAATACTTGGATGAAATGATGTTTTAATTTGGTCTCCCTGACAGGGATTTTTCCTCCCCTAAGCAGCAACTGATTGCTTTTCTCAGTATGCTCCGCAGCTGTGGTATTAAGTGATAACTGACCTAGGTTTCTGTCTCGAACCACAGTGTCAAAATCTCCATTTAGAAAGTATCACATTGTCCCATCCCACTCTGCCTTAACTGTCCAAAATTAAATGTGATCAGAGTGGGACTCTGTTTAAACAGACACAGCATGGAATATTAACTGCTTGCTGATGATGTATTTGCTTAGCAATTTCCAGGCTATCATTCTGATTAATAAAAAAAATCGCTGTATCTATGGAAACAAAGTGTGGAAAATAGCTTTTATGTCTGAGGAGTGTTCAAGGAAAATGGTTAGGTGGTCTTAAAAATCATAGCAGATGTCTTCAGAGCAAAACTCAGGGCATTGCTGGTGTACAAAGGGATGTAGCAATGTGCGACATGTAGAACTCTAACATTTTAAGTGCATTGCAATCAAAAATTGTTTTAGCAAATTGTATTTATGCAAATCATTGCATCTGTTTTTTTTTTTTTTTTTTCTTCCCCCACTGCTGCTGCTTTTGTGAATTGCCATATCCTAATTAAGGAGATGTCCCAATAGGGGATTTAAATCATATTTATTATTAATTAATTGTTCCTAGATTCATTCCAAAGAAATTAAAATTGCTACATGAGGATAATAAACAGTATTTGCACCAAATTTGCCACTGCTTTGCTCTCTTGAAGAGCCTCTGTGTGGAACTGTGTCTTCTGCCCAGCTTCTTGCCGTAGAGTTAAGGAAGCATATATGTATTTTCTCTCTTTCTTTACCATTTTATTTTTGTGGCTAAAAAGCTTTGGCCAACGGATGACAGTTTTAGGAAGGCTCGTGGCATTAAAAATTCTAGCCTTAAAGATGTGGTTTTCCCTCAGCCTATTGACTCCTATAGGTTATTGTTTAATCTGCTCAAAGCACCTGTTGTCATGTGCCACTGTCACAGGAAACACGGGAAGCATCTGTATTCTTTTTGTGACAATTAAAATAGGCGACTGAGTTTACTCACCTTCTCCAATACTGTTGATGGACACAGAGGGTCATAATCTTCCTCAGTTATCACACTTCCATTCCTGTTACAAATTTGTCTTGGAAAACATGAACTAGATTCCATTTGGGTGAAAGTACATAAGATTTGCTCCAGGAACACACACAGTGCTTTCCAGACACTAAGTGGTGGTTGGTCCAAGGGACTAGGCAGAGCTTCTCTGGAGTAAATCCCCCCTGACACACATGTAGAGGACACATCATGCCCTCAGCTCTATAGACTTACTCCTATTGCAATCTATTATTGAGATAATTAACTGAGCTGTAAGTAGACTGGAGTAAAAACCCCGCTCTCCCAGGAGGATAGCTCTGAACAGCACATTTTTCCTTATAAAAAAGAAAGGAGCTGAGGGAGCAAGTGGATTTTATATTTCACTGTCTTCACTGTTTTATTAAGCATATTTTTTAACAAATTATTGTGAATGAAGAAAATGTCAGAAGAGAATATTCGATTTTATTAGTAATATATTGGTATAACCTATTTTATAATTCAGGTCCTTTATTGTAAGCTATTTCTAATGTGGAGTTAGGCCAAAGGGCTTGCCTGTTGATTTGCTTAAAGGAAAGGCTTAAATTGGAAGAATAAACAAAAACTCATCTAGTGTATCTTACCTTAGTCAGCATTAGGCAGGATGCAGATCTGAAATCCTGTGTCAATAGTAATATCTAAAGGTTTTGGGTAAAGGCAAAAGAACAGAGCTTTACAGAATATACATTGCATGGTCTTGGGTGACGTGAAATATTTAAAAAGAGAAAAGCTTACAGAGGCTGTGGTGGGAGGGAGCCCAAAGCACAGTGGATAATATTTTGTAGCAAGGGCAGAAGGGAACAGAGTTTTTTCCGTTTTTTTTTTTTTTTTTTTTTTTTTTTTTCAGTGAAATACTGTTCCTCAGGGGACAGTAAAGGCAAATGATGCAAGTTGAAATGAGGTGCAAGAGCTGTGTGGCGGCAGAGCCCCCCGTGCTCCTTGTGAAACCAGTCTTTGCTGACGGCAGGAGAGCGGCTGCAGGAGCTCTTCTGCGACCGTGTCCCATTTAGATTGATTGCAAAGTTTGGTTTTCATTTAAAACTCATACTTCTTTCCTGTACTCTGTGGTCTAGGGGAAAATAAACTTCGAGAAGTAAAATACTACTAGTGAGAGTCAACCTTGGGAGCTTTTACTTGAGTCCATCTTGCAACCAGAATCTAAATGTTTATTTAGAGGTTTGGGGTCCTTAATTTGGCCTGGCCTAGACCTGCTTGTAACAGCAGTGGATCCGTTAGTAGGGAACAAAAAGTAGATAGAAAGAAGGAAGAAAAAGAAAATGCGATGTAACACAGAAAACTAAAATAAATGAACAGGCAGACAACAATAAATCTTTCAAATGTGTCTCAAGATATATTTAAGATGCATAATATATTTAAAATATAATGCAATATGATTGAAACATTAATTACCAAAATATACATGCCTGAGCCTTTCAATGTTTTAATACTTTTTAAAGGCCCATGTAAGGCATAAAACTTCAGATATTTTAAAGCTGCTATTTTTGCATTGATGGATTATGAATGTTTATTTGCTTGACAAGAAACTGAGCTCAGTGAGGAATCCAAGTATATTGCAATAGTTCTAGCTGAATTTACACCTTTTCACTACATGTCAAAAGAATTGTTTACATGGATTAAAATATTTTAGCAGTTAAGTATTATTCTAGAATTTATGGGCAGCTGAGTTTGGAAAGCATTCTTGTAGAGGCAGTGCAAAGTGATATAGCATCATCTGCAAAAGTGTTTGTGAAGGACTACGCTGTGTTTTATCTGGCCATAAGCAGCAAAGTGCTCCTTAGTGGATGGTACAGCAGAGTTTTTCTGTGAGAGAGATTTTTTTGTTTTGTTTTGTTTCCATATGTTTCCAGATATGGTAAGAGTTTACAGGAGTGTTTCCAGATCATCCTTGTGAGCTATACTGTGTGTGCAGTTTGGAAAGTCAAATGTCTGCAAATGTGTCTGGATGTTCCAGACAATGTTGGATTGGTTTTGCAGTGGGATTCTCTTGGAGGGATGCAGGTTGAATTCCAACGAGTGAGACAGGAACTTGGAAAAATTTGGTGAACAATCCTAGCATAGAGAGTCTTTAGATTTCTCGCACTAAGAATGAAAAAAACCTCAACACAAAACCCCCCAAAAGCAACCAAGAAACAAACCCCCCCCCCCCCCCAAAATCCCCAATCCCCAAAAACCAGAACAATAACAACAACAAAATGCAATACATACCAGATAGCTGCAAAAATGCCTTTTTTTGTTTTGGCATCCTGATTTCCCCTTCCCTCTTTAAGAAACATGTCAAGGAATGGATGAAAATGATAAATATTACACCAGCAAACCTATGAAGGGGGACACATGCTTCGCTTTCACTTACTAAAGGGGAGTCTGAGGCATGGGGAGACTAGGCAAGTTAGGCAAAGTCATACAGGCAGCCTGTGACAAAAATAGACCCTCCCTCTCCAGATACTCAGGCTGGTGCACTTACAACAACACTTTTTTCCAGTGTGTCCGTTATTAAACCAATTTCATTGAGAAAATGGCATCACTGATAACATGTAAAAATTAAAATGATGAAGTATTTGAGCAGACTCTTAAAAAGGCTCCTGTTATAGTAATGGTGTTTCTGTAACAAAGTTTGGCCAGAGACCAGAATATTACTTACTTAGGTTCTAGGAAAAGTTACATCCTCAGTATATAAATGAAAACAACTGCAAATAAAATAGTACTTTATTTTAAATCTAGCAGATATGACCAATTTACTGCAGTATAATTTGCGTAAATTACCCTATTCCTTTCAAAAAATGAATCACAGAAATTCAAAGTTTCCAGTTCAAGTCTCTGTATCAGTGACTATAAAGGAAGTTTTATAAAAAAATAATTGGAACATATTCTTAAGATATCACATCTATTAAACAAATTATTTCAAAAGCTCCTAAGTGTGTGTATGTATCTATATCTGAATTACAATATTTTATAATTGTACATTTAGTGTGATACTGGTAAAAGATACTGAATCTTCATCTGCAAAAGCCATACTTCAAGAAAGGCAAACTTTTTAAAAAAAGAGCAGCGTTCTCTTGTTAGCTCTTATTCATAGTGTTGCTCTGAGTGGAAAGGAAACTCCCCTTCATTTGAACCTTGAGTATATTTCCTTTTGTATTCACATAATCCAGAATAAACTATATTATGTGACATGTTTTATTTAAATGTCATTAATAAATCTGTTACATTAATAAATCTGTTACATTAATAAATCTGAGCTGTGATCTGGAAAGGAGCAATTCCTTCAAAAAGCATCTTTTTATCAATGGATGATAGATACAAGAATACAAAAATATAAGAATAAAGAATTGTTAAACTTGGAATTTTATTTGGTTAGTGTCTGTGGAGACACATACAGTGCAGTTACAAAATCACAGTTTACTTACAAAATCATTTGACTTCAATATTACAAAAAGTTATTAAAAATAATGAGGAATACTCTTTCATGTTCTCTCAAGTATGAGTGGATACAGAAAGAATCCCATGTATTTCTTTTACATTTTCCTCACAGGCTTAACGTCCTCACTGGTATCGTCACACCTTGTTTCTGTGTACCAGAATGAATTCTTTGCGAAGTATAAGAGCAGCGTGAATGGGTATGTGATAAAATAAACCAACTGAAATTAATAAATATTATCATTCTATACTACGCATCACAATAAAAAATGTACTTAAAAAGAATGGACTTAAGCAGAACATGCCTTTGTGTACAATATAGCAAAAACATGAAAATGGAATTTTTGCTGATTAGAAGTAGGCTTTGTTGGGATGACCTGATTGACTGCAAGCAATTTGTAACAGTGGCTTTGTGTTTGTATTTACAGAAGGCTGCATCTTGCACCAATTCAAATAAATAGGTGATCATACAGAAAAACAATGCATAATCAAACCTCAAAACACTAGTGCCCTGTTATGTGAATGTCCTTTAAAATGCGACATTAGCCATTTGGTCTTTATTTTTAATATAAGGAGTTTTCTGCAGGTAGCTGAGACAGAATGTGGAATATACAAATGACTTTAATCTAGGACATATTTTATTATTTGTGCTACCTTGGCTTAAGTTTTGCTGTGTGCAGCTGTTTATGATTTTAGAATTTATTTTCCTTTGACAGATTGCTTTTCTTGCATAGTATTAAAATGTTGCCAAAGTAATTTTGCTAGTAGAAAAAAAATATCTAATGGTTTGTTTGAAAGAGAGGTTCATTTTAGCTTTGCCTTGCAGTTTTATTGTTATAGCAGGGACAGGGTAAGTGCCAGTTCAAGTCACATTTCTGTGTACTATGTACAAAGAAAATAGCACATGGTTGATTTCCCTTCCCTGTCTGTCATTTCTTACAGAATTGTTTCATCACTTAGTAGATGCATCAGTTTGTTCACTTTTCAATTGTCAAATGAGTATTATATTTCTACTCCCATTAAACCTCAACAGTACGTTTGTGTTAACTAGTCGGAATTACATTACAACTTTAGGGTGCTCATACAGATGATTACACATATAAATTTAGCTGCAACTGCTGTAAAGTCTTTTAGGATCTTGGTCTGCACATTCATTGTACTTCCATGCTGCATTTAAAGGAAAAAGAAACCTCTTTTAGTTTTAACCACTGGAACTTACTTCTTTTAAAAGCTACTTATTTTAAGGCAAAATGAACAGTGCTGCAACACGTTGATTATTAGATAGTCTGCTCTGTAATAAAGTGTGAGCAAATGTTATCTCCATCTGTGGTCTTCACTGAAGACTAAATAAGGGAGAACTTACATCTAAGAACATTTTGAATATGATGCATTTGCTGTTGAAAAGGCCAAGTTTATGGAACTTTTGTATTGCAATATTGGTACTTGGAAAACATGGAGTCTATATTCATTCATGTAAATGAGACTGCAGATAAGGAAGATGGAAAGACTGACAAATCTGCAGTTAACATAAACTTGGATATCAGTGTCCCATTGCTATGCTAGAATGCATTTCACTTAATATCTTTGAATCCTAAGGATCTTCTTTAGGATAAAGGTACATTGAATGTATTCCATGATTTACTGTAATTTAGTTTTGAGGATTCTTCTCATGTCTCTGTTCCTTCCCAGTTTTAAACTCTATGTGACAACAACAGTATGATCTAATTTTTTTTTTTTTTATATATAGAAAAACAAAAAGCAGAAGTATAGGGCCCAATTTTAATGGTTTTGGGAAGTATAAAGTGTCTTCAGTGATACCTAAAACCAGTGGGATTTAATCAGTAATTCCCACGATCAAAGGTTTAGCTAAGGACCCACATTGCTATGGCTTAAATTAACATAAAATTTGGAAATGTTTTTTAAGAAAATACAAATTTAAAAAAGCAGATTGTAGGTACTACATATTCCGTATAATAAAATTTAAAAAAAATATTTTTTTTTGTTGTTCTATACTAACTGAGAAGACTCCTAAGTCAGGTTCACTCCCATGTACAATGTCTGTCACAGAGAACCCAGCCTCAATCAAGTGCACTATATAGTTATGCACCCATGCTAGTATTTCTGTGAAATCCATGCAACTGTCCTTGAGTGCTAAATGATAAAGGAGAAACCGGTTCATAAAGTGGCACATGAAGAGGCTGACTTTTCCCATTGAAAATATAGCTCCTTCAGATTTAAAGGACAAATACAAAACCAAATCAGCTAACTCTAAAGAATTTCTACTCTCTAATTTTACAACATATTAATTAGATGATTAGTAATAATACCAGTAATATTGTTACAATAATATTACAATGAACAATCACTAAAATGCTACTGAGATGCTTAATTCTTTTTCTTATTTCCTTTTTTTTTATTTCTGTAGGGGCCAGCAGCTGCACCCCCTGACAAGTGGCTCTGATTGCATTGTAGGTTCAGGCAGAGCATAAAGATACTTCATAGCTTCAGAAAAACTAGCAGAAGTACTGGATGCCTTCAGCACATGGCGTCAGGTTGATGTGTGCAAGCCCACTTACCTGTAACTGTGCACTGTCCATGCAGTGGTAGCTAATGGCTATTGATACCTGCACCAGCCTGCTCAAACCTCACTTAATAACTACCCTGAAACGTCCACTGTAGGCAAAGCTGCCTGCTGGGTTAGCAGGTCTGCAATTCAAACTATAAGCAGACGCTTGTCTGCGTAAGCATCTTCAAATGGATATTAATGTATTTCACATTATGCTCTGTCTTAAATACTGTGAAGTAGGTCCACAGTTACAGTTTTTATATTTGCTTTTCTAAAATTTAGTGTGTAATTTATGCAAGTTTCCAAGATGTTTTGTTTATCAGTTAATTAAAAATCCAAAATATTGTTTTTCAAATTTATTCTCCTGTTCACACTTTTTATTCAGCAAATGGATTCTTGGCTTGGGACCAAATAACTCTGTTTTCTGTATAATTAAGTCCTAAGTGTACATATATGAGAAGGACAAAAATGAAAGGAATAGGAGGATAAAATGCAGAGATTTAATTTCTTTAAAGTGGCAGTCTTGTAAGTTCATTATTATTATTGATGCTGTTCTTTCTTTTAAAAAATGCTAAGTCTGATTAGAAACTCTTTATTTAGAGAGCATAAATTCTTCATGGGGGAATTCTTTTTAGACTTAAACTCCATGTTATTTCTGGGATTTTGGAGGCAGTTATGAACTGCCTGACAGCGAACAGATTATGGGTAAATAATTATCTCTGTGTTAGTGTGATCAGAGTGATGAGTGTTTTGGTTTTGTCTCCTGTTGTTTGTTTTCTTTGCCATTGTCAGCTTATTTTTCCTTTGTTTCTTTTCAATTTGAGCTTTCCAGCATGTCTGTAAATATTTTGCAGCATCCTTTGGGATGCCATGGGCTTACACTGATTTTGGATTAGATCTATTTTTACTTACACTGAATTTGCAGCAAGAATGTTGAACATAAACCTTACAGAGCTTTTTCCCTATTGTTTTTGGTGCATTACAGAAGATCTTTCTAAGCTGCTCTCTTCATCCAAATGGCTGAAACTTTGTACACAAAATGAAACAAAGAGCTGCTTTGGAGATTATGAGAAACTTGAGATACTCTACATTTTTAAATTTCTAGCAAAAATATTCTGTTTAATCCACCAGGTACTTGCTATTAGAAGTATGTGGAGAATAGAAAGAATTGGAAATTGTAGACAAAAATAATTCCACAGAAGAAAATATTTGTTAGTTATAAAAGGCCACATTTGTTTGAAACTTTCACCAGTGCCAAGCGTAATGTTGTTTGTGTAGCCCTTGGTGCCTTGGCCTGGTGTTAGTTTACTGTATAGGGCTATACAGTGAAAGCTGGCCATCGTTTCTTCTCTTCTGCATTATTTTGTGCCAGTGACACAGCCCTTTTCTCACATGCTATAATCTCTTACATTTGCCTGAGCTTTATCTAAACTATGGGATACCAAGTATTTTACATTCATAAAGATTCAGATTAGAATAATAAACTTTCACCTCCAGTGAGTGATAGGAAAAAGTGCTAGAAAAGGGTTTAAAAGGATGTACTTATACTAACTCCGTGTCCTGAACTGTGTCTTACAGATGCACAAACAAGCAGTAAATTACAGACGGGGTGAGGTTATCCGTAATGGCCTTGGTTAACTTGTCCATTTATGGTCTACCATTGTGTCCCCTTGGCGCTGCCCCTGCTTTTCGTTATGTAAGAAAACGCTGCTCCACATGCCTCCAGCTGCCAAGAAATCTGTATTTGGCAAACTTTTAAAAGGTGGGTGCTATCGTCTTTTAAAATCCTTACAACTCTAAATCCACAACTTTTAAAGGAAATCAGTTGTTTCATGTCTGACATGGTTGGGCTTTGTTGTCTGAAAAAGTAATTTGGAAGAAGACTTTCTGGGGTTTATTTGCCTTCAGCAAAGACTATAACCCAATTTAAATAGTTCTGACCAAGCAGATCAGGCTTGCTTTTGAAACTCAATCTCAACTATCATGAGGAGCTTCCTAACTTTCACGATTTCCTGAGGAAATGTAAAACCACGTATGTTTTATCTTCTTTTTCTTCTCCTTCTCCTTCTTTTAAAAAAACCCAACAACACCCCCCCCCCAAAAAAAAAAAAAACAACACCCCACAACACAGAAAACCAGACAAACAAAAAAACCCACCCAAATTATTACTGCTCTTGGCAGAGGTCACAGCTGAGGAAAACATCTCCCCTTTTCTTTATTAGGAAGTGACAGATGGAGACTGAAGAAAGGTAATGGGGAATAAAAAAATTATCAAAACAGAAGCTTAGCTTGTTTAGGAAGTGGTTGCAATGTGGGAAGAATTGTTTTTATCTGCTAGTAATTGTGTGGGGCAGTGTTGAGAGATGACATTTATTCTATTAAAACAAGAACTGTGTTTGCCTTCTCAGTACTCATTTTACCTAAGTTCAACAACTTTGTTAACACAGAAGTTTTTGGGCATATTCGTAGTCCACAAAGGGAATGTATCTGTTATTGTATCTTTCAGATTTTTTTCTGAAAAACCATTTTGTAGTGTATAGTCAACTGCGGTATTCTTACAAACAGAAATATAATTTGAAGATATTTATTGATTAGGAATGTAAAACTAAGGAAAGGTACGTAAGTAGATTTTTCACTGATGAGCACTTTCTTTTTTCAGTGATCAGCCTGAAGGCCATGGACATGTTGAATAACCTGATGTTCTGAGTGAGTTAGCAAAGGTGGTCTTTTTTTTTTTTTTGCATGTTCTCTAGCCTTCTAGTTTAAGGGGTAGGAAAGCATTTCTGAAAAAGCTCCTGGCTATGGATTTAATCTTTATTTAAGTTTTACTTTGGGATATAGTCATTTCTTTAACACTTGCTCCTATGAGGGAAGGAGTTGAGGAACTCAGAAGGAAATGGAGAAGGGTTTTAATATTATGTGCTTGGCACTTTTTTGGGCTTGTTTTTAAATGCTGTAATTTAAAAAAAATAAGTAGAATAGAGTATGTGTATGTTTCATTGCAACTGAAGATTATTTACCCTCTCAGATACTTACAAATAGAAATCCTAGGAACTATACAAATGCACACTAATGAGGATTAATGAGCTGTTATGTAAGTTAGTATTTAATTGATTTGGCTAAATATCAGTCTGTATGAACAAATGCAATTTTTTTCATGCAAGTAATGTTTTTTGAATATGCAAATATATGTGCTTGGAGCTCTGTCAATCCCCAGCAAATTCCAATGTGGTCTTTTGTGAGATTATAGAAGGCTCTGCCAAGTGTACTTTCAGATAATTTTTCTGAGCAGAGTTGGAATCTAAAAATTTCCCAAGGAAGTTTCAACTCATGCAATTTCCTGCCAGTTTTGCAAAGTCAATAACAGGCATGAGCTAAGTACACTTTGATATCTACCATAAAAAGTAAAATAAATAAAATTACTTTTAATCTTCCTTTTACCATTGTCACAAATTTAAAATTTTGCTAAATGTCATGGAGGTAGGCCCATGGCAGAGGTTTTCCCCAGCTTGGATTTTCCTTTTCTCTATTCTGTGCTTTGCTCACCATGCCATACATCTCTCTTCAGTAGTAAGTTTTCACCATATCAATATATGAAAAGTCATCAAATTTTGACACAGAGCATGTGACTATCTAAAAGAAAAAATGCATTCAAAAGAACTCTCAAGTCTGTGCTGATACTTACTTGGAAGGGCATAAACCATGCTAATAGTAAGCAACATCCAATAGAATGTTGTCCCAAGCCAGTTTAACATATATTTCATCTATCCTTAATTTTAAGAACTGTTTACAGAAACCATATTTGGTTAAGTTACTTTTTATTGTCATCAGTAGAAGATGTCAGTCAGATGGGTCTGAATCTGCAGAAGGCATTACTTTTACTAAAGCTTCACTGAAATTAAATTTGGAATTTGAATCGATGCCCAGGAATGATGTCAGCTATAGCAGATTAAATTTGCTAAGATCTCTTCATTTTAAATGTGTTTTTAAAACAAAGCAGATAATTCTTCCAGGCTTTGGCCTTTTAATGTTTTTAGCCTTTGTTTGGGCTGAATGAACCATTATACTTTGGTTTATTGAATATTAAATTTTAGATCTATTTTGTAGTACCTTTGCATACAAAAACATGGATTTGATAGATGCATATGTTTCAACAATAATTTGTAAGTAGTAAAAAATTCAATATTTTATCTGTCTTTTGCATACTGTCATAATTGTTCTTTTATATTTTGGAGGAACGAGTAAAGGGAAAGGCAGAGAAATAATTACTGATGTGCAGTATTGTCTGTTTCTTATCCTCAAAAAAAAATACACAAAATAGTTCTTCAAATATTTAATAGTGAAAACAGTATATAACATGTAGGAAAATAGTTAAATAATTCAATTTTCTGTCTCTGATAGTATTGTGTATTAGATATACCTGGCCAGGATTTTGTATGATTGTAACAAGATAATTTTGTTTTTGTTCCATCTGGTGATATGCTTATGCTCTGACTAAAGCCTGAAAATTGCTAGCCTTTTTATTTGTATCCTATGTTACATTAATAGCAGTTGTCATTATTCTTTATACTTAATCTGCTAAAAATCTTAATAACATAATTAAATCAATTGCATCCTGCAGCAATGTATTCTGCAGGTAAATTACATCATCTATATCCTGCTATTGGAGAAAATGTGAAGTGTTCAGGTTTCAAGTACTACTTTAAAAGAACTTTCAAGTAATTGGAAATGAAAAGTCCCAACTCACTGCAGTGCAAAGCACAGCTTTGCTAATACAACTTTATACATGGTGGTAGTACTTTGCTGTACTAGAATCATATTGCCCCAGCTGTAGCTGGAAGGAACCTCTGGAGGTCATGCAGTCAAACATGATCAAGGTACTAGGGGACTTGTCCAGCTGAGCCTTGAACAGCCCGAGGACGGCAATTCCACAGTCACTCTGGGCAACCTTTTCCACTACTTAACGACCCTCATGGTGAAAATTCTTTTCAAAATGTTGGAATTTCTCGTGGTAATTTTCCCCCCAAGTACCAGAATTTCTCATGTTTCTGCTTGTCTGTTGCCTCTTGTCCTATAAACATGCACCTCTGAGAAGAGTCTAGCTCCATCTTCTCTGTATCTGTTGACTAGGTAGCTGTAAAGAGCAATAAGGTCTCCCCGAGCCTTCTCTTCTATAGGCTCCCCAATTCCCTTGATCTTATGTAGATCATAGAATCATAGAATCGTTTAGGTTGGGAAAGACCTTTAAGATCATCAAGTCCAACCGTTAACTTAACCTAACCACTGCCAAGTCCACCACTAAACCATGTCCCTAAGCACCACATCTATCCATCTTTTAAATGCTTCCAGGGATGGGGACTCAACCACTTCCCTGGGCAGCCTCTTCCAGTGCCTGACTACCCTTTCAGTGAAGAAATATTTCCTAATATCCAACCTAAACCTCCCCTGGCGCAGCTTGAGGCCATTTCTCTTGTCCTATCGCTTGTTACCTGGGAGAAGAGACCAACCCCCACCTCTCCACAACCTCCTTTCAGGTAGTTGTAGAGAACGATAAGGTCTCCCCTCAGCCTCCTCTTCTCCAGAGTAAAACAACCCCAGCTCCCTCAGCTGCTCCTCGTAAGACTTGTTCTCTAGACCCTTCACCAGCTTTGTTGCCCTTCTGATGATAGAGAGCAGCCTTACAAGGACCTTGCCTGGCTCCTTCAGCACCTTTGGATGCCTCCTATCTGGTCTCATGGATTTGCTTATGTCCCAATACTGCTTCACTCCCACAGTGTCTGCTAGGAGGTTTAGGGACTTGGGAAGCCTCAGGACAAGCCTTTCCATGGAAAAATAAAATGCTCTTTTCCGTTCTTTTTTAATGCCTTCCAAAGAAGATACTTGGAAATCTTTACCGTCCCTTCTTCTCCCCTTTTCCAGATTGTATCTTCACCTATGTGTGCACCTCTCTTTCACTAGTACTAGTAACTGCCTCAATTTCTTGGTTGAGACCAGTCAGAGAAGGCAGGGCGAATAGGTTAGCCATTCCAGCAGAAAAAAAGGTTGGCTAGGTTGGACCTATGAAGCTTTAGTCTCTATTATTTCTTGTGAGGATTCACTGATGCATAATGCTGAAATAAGGAGATACTGAGGTAGCCTTTATCTTACTGTTGTATTCTTCTCTTTCCAGACTTTGGCTTATACAAAGGTCTGTATGTAATCTGACCTATTATTTTTTAAAAAAATGTAGACATAATGTTACTTCCTGGTGCGAAAAGTATCAAGCAGTAGGTTGCTAATGCTAGAAGATATTTGTTAGGGTTCCTAATGTAATTAATCTCTTTGATCTCAGAAGCAGTACATGAATACTGTTCACTCTCTTAGCGGAAACAATGTTGGTCTGACTTATGAAGACAAGTGTAGGATGAAATCTTTTTATCATGTTCTGTTATTATACTTATGCTCCTACTTTTTGTCTTGTATACTTGTCACAGAACTTGGATAACTTATATTTCTGTTTGTTTGTCTGTTTTCCTTCTGTTTTCCTCATAATTTACTATAATTTCCCACACTGACACAAGTTATTTATGAAATTCAGAAAGCCAGGTACAAAGTTCTTGTAAAACTTCTAGCTGCTTTTTGTACAAAATAGCTGCTTTTTTATACAAGGTGAGTATATCTTAAAACTGTATTAGAAATTGTCTTGTTCACTACCCCTTAATTTCTCTAGTCTTCTTTATTAAGTCTTTCAAAAGACAGGGGAAATTATATTAAAAAAAATGTCCATGTGATACATAAGAATTGTGTAAACTTTTACTAATTTTAGCAACACTCTTGAACAATCAGCCTCTCTAGCCCCAAAAGCTCTTTCCTCTTCAGAACCCATTAGTCACGTAATTCAGTCAAATTTTAACTGATTTGCAAAGATGCCATAGCATGGTTAAGTTCACAGTGAGGAAATGTTACTCTGACCACACCATTTGCACAACACTTGAGCAAGATTTTAGCACTGCTTGGTTGCCTAAAGTGGGAATTCTCTGCTGTTGGACATCTACACAGGGGATGCTTCTTTTCCTGTTTTATTTTATTCTCTGCTACAGCTCAAATTTTGACCCCAGGAGTGGTCTGTTTTTCCTGAGAGTGAGGTGGCAGTGTATACCTTCTTACCTCTGACTGTAAGCTCTTCTTCTATAACAAGTAGGAAGCAGGATTTGTGGAGAACTGTTTTTCTTGTCTGTTGAATGGGAGAAGGAATAATACTTTACCCAGCTGGGATGTGCTGGACAGTATTGTTGCTTAGGGTAATGTGTCACCAACCAGAGCCACCTCAGATACCTATCTTCTGAAACATCATGAGGACTGGTAAGCTGCTTGCAGTTGTACCAGTGACAGTCTCACTCCTGAACTGCGTAATTTTAAAATATCAATACCATTGACAGAAAAGGAAAAGTTTGTAATTTGAGAGGTTTAGGCTTACTCCTGTAAAAATCTCCCAAGTCAGCATTTTTTCATAGAACTGCATTGTTTAGCTTCAGTTACATTCGCTATTATACTTCTGTTTTCAGAGAACATAATTCAAACTTTTTTGAATATCTAGTGTTTTTGCAAAGTAAATTTATGTTTCTCTATCAAGTACAGTCTTTCATTAAAAAGTTTGTTGTATAACTATAGAAAAGCATAATTTCTAAACTTCTATGAATAATGCATCAATAATTCAGACAGAGTTTAAACTCTGTAACAACTGATCAGAATTCAGGAATAGAGCTAAATGCTAATACTGCAATAATAAGTTGACATCAGTTTGAGATAGGTTACAGGGGCCGACCAAGGTTTTCCTAATTCGAGGACCAGATACAATACATCATTCATGTTCTGTGAAGGTTTATTGGAATACAAAATAAAACAAAATCCACATGATGGAATGCTGAAAAGTCTGAGTTAGAAGAGCATGCTAGAAGTAATTAGCTTTTTTTTCTCTTGCTAAAAGTGAGCAAAGAAAACAATGTTATGATTTCTGACAAATACTAGACAATTTGAATGTCAGACAATTTGTGGGTAAATGAAGAATCATTAACATAGGGAGGGGAAAAAACCCAATCCTGAACTATACATACACATAATAGCCTCTCTAATATTTTTATTACTCAAGAAAGTGATTTCAATATCATTTTGATACTTATCTCAAAATGCCATCTCACGGCTCAGCAACTACGAAAAGACACATGAAAAGTTTGTAATTCTTAGGACGAAAACTGAGAATAAAACATGAAATATTATGCCACTCCGTAAATCCATGTCATTTACATGTGAATAGTATGAAACATTTACATGTGAATGTTATGGAGAACGTGAACAGGAAATAATTATCTAATGTTCTTCTAATGCAAGAATTTAGGGAGATCATATATAATTAGCATGTGTTACAATTAAAACATACAAATGACAGTATATTTTCTGTAATGGGTTATTGAAGTGTAGAATGAATTGCCTCAGAATGTTGTGGAGAATAATGAATAAGGGATTTCAGGAAAGCTTTAGGCAAATTCATATGGAATAAATCTAGCAGGGGCCATGGGACATGCTATCAAATGTAATCTCTGGCTCAAAAAGTCCCTAGTTTGGGAAGATTCTGGAGAAGGCTCATTTTATGCTTACCTAATTTCACATTTGTTCTCTAGATATGTAATGTTGGCTGGTTTTGCAGACAGGATATTGGCGTGCAATAATCAAATCAAAGGTCTTTATAGCTCTCATATTCCAGAAACTGGGCTGTTTTAATGAAAAAAAGGAAACATATTCCGGCTATATCCAGCAGTTTAGTGATCTCAGTAATATTCTGGCAGGTGCTTAAGTTTAAACTTGAGCTATGACTGTTTAGTGTAAATGTTTGCAAGGATTTTAAAGTTACAGCTCAAATCATGCTGATATTAAAAGTTTAAGATTAATGACTGGAGCACATTCTTTCTGTTTTATCTGTCAAAATTTAATACCTTTACTTAAAAATAGGATCACAGGAGATATTTCCTGTTGTGTAAAATTCCTGCTCCATGACATAGAGGCCAGAACATAGAATCATAGAATCGTTAAGATCCTTCATAGTGCAGCAGCCCTGAGCGACTTACTACCCTAAGACCCATTTGTAAAGGACCACCTAATGCAAATGATTGTGTCATTGTGCGGCCTCTCTTTTGCAGCTTTTGTGTCAATCTCTTTTTGTGTCAATCTCTTTTTGTGTCAATCTCTTTTTGTGTCAATGCTGATACGGACAACAGCCTCACAAAGAAAAGTTCCCTAGGCCAGAAGATCTCAGTGAGAGCTGAATCAGGCCTTATAGAAACAGAGGAACTGTCTGAATTATATTACCACTTTCTCAAGCAAAAGCCCAAAGCAGAGTGCCTTAGTTTACACATTCGTTAAAATCAGTATGGACTCACCAAAGTTTTGCTCTATACATAAGGTAAATGAACTGCTGTTTGCATGTATAAATACAAACGAATGTTATTAAGTTCACTGAGATAATTTAAATGTTATAAATTATTTGGACCACTTTTATAAACAATCAAAGTATATTAAATTACATTTGGGTACCAGAAAACTAGATTTGGGTTTGTTTATTTTTCTTGTCAAATAGCTTTCCTGCAAGTTTTTGAGGAAGGTATATAGTAGTGAGGCAATGCCATTAATCCTCAGATGGGCTGCATTTAGTGAAAATTTTGTAGCCTGAAATAAAAACTTTATTATATTATTTAAAACCTTGTACCAGACTAAAAATGTTACAGACGAACTGCAAAATGTTTTTCATGTCTATTGGAACCTATAATGAATGTTGATGTTGTTAAAATATGACTTATTAAATGTCATATTTTCCTCCAGTAATTTTCCATCACAATATAGTAAATATTTTTCATATCCTAATGTACAGTCTTCTTTAAAACAAAACAACAAAAAAGCTACATCACTATGTGATGTTTGATAAAACTAGCTGTTATATTAGAATAGAAACACTGCACCTCTTTTTCTATCTATATTGGTAATTATGTTTTTGACTTGAAATAGCCCCTTAACTTAGCATTTTGGAATATATTGTCATTCTTTTATCAGAGGAAAAACAAAGTGTCAGGTTTGAATTCCATGTCTAGCTTTTCCTTTTCTGCAATGATAGTCAGATATCTGTCCCAATGGTTGTCATTTAGGCATCAAATGCTGCCCTGGAAAGTGGTTAACAGTGTAAAGATGCTTAACATAGTTCTGAGCTAGTTTCTTAACTAGTTCAATCACTAGTCCTCTATCCTCTTTTACTGTTTTTTTTCCTTACATGTTCACCCAGGCCATTTTGTAGCCTGAAATAAGAAAGGGCTTATTGTCTTAAATAAGAAAAGGCTTAGTGTCTATCTTTCACTCATCTTTTATTAAACGTCATATAAATAATCTGATTGATGAACCCATCAATGTTGGAAGCTATCAAACATATGATACTTTTCCTACCCACTAGTTATTAAAAAAAATAACATTGCATGAATTTAATCTTTCTGATGACAAGTTACTTCACAGAAAACAGCTGTGGCAGCACAGAAAATAGAACTGTTTGAGAGCTCAGCTGGGACTCTCAGGCTGATTTCACAATGAAGTTATTTTAGCGAACACTGAAAATTGTTTTGATCTTGTAAAAGAGTGACAAATGTACCTTTTTGTTGGAGATTTAAGAACTCCGATTTTTTTAGTTTATCAACAAGATTACGTGGTGATTGCAATATGATCTGTAGGTACAGACACGAGGAAACAATGTACTGCAGAGAGGGTTTGTATGGCAAGAGATGAAGATGGAAAAAGATCCTATTATTGGAAATTAGAGCTAAAACAGTTGGAAAAGAGTGGCAAGTTTTTTAGTAAAAAGAATAAACACTGGAACAATTTAGAAACAAGTTTGGTTCTTTCTTACTATCATCCAATACTCTAATCTGTAAAATATAAAAAAAAAGTGTTTTGTAAAGATATACTTCAACGATACCATTGCTTTTGACAGTGATGTGGAATTGGTCAAACTAGTGTGCTAATCTGTGCTCAGCAATGCACCTGACTGGATGAAACAATGCACTTTTTAGATCATATAACATGCACATATACTCATTGCTTTCCATAGATACTTTCTGGAGAGTCAGAAATATTTTCATTTTGAGTGAAGTACAAACTGCTATTTGTTGCTAAAGTGTTTCTAGAATGTTGGATTGATAGCATGGATATTTTTAAAAACACTTTCTCTCTTTAAAAGAAAGTGACTGTACTTTATTAATGGAAATGAAAATTAGATTTTATCAGTCATGAGAATTCTCCTGTGAATAGTTGAGTGTTCTTGTGCTTATAATGTGCTATCCCATTGCTTCTCTGTGGGACCTGCTGCTGTCTTCTTTTTCATGGGATATATTTGAATCTCTCAACCCAAGCTAATTAAAATGCCCATTTTCAAAATCAAGATTAAAAAAATGGAAATAGAAAAGATGCAAGGGACTGTCTGTATTTCTGATAGATTTTTGTCTGTCCTGTTCTTAAGCTTCAGTGAAAAAAATTCCATTATCACCCTGGGTATCCAGCTCTAGTGTTTAACTATCGTAATGAGAATGTTTCTTAATTTCTAGCCTAAACTTTGTTTGTTACAAATTAAACTGATTACTTCTTCTGCTACCCTAACTATATATTGACAACCACTGAATTTTTTTTTAGCATTGGCATCCAATATATATATTAGAAAAGCATCCTATCTAACCAAACTCTTTTGTTTTATAGACTAGTATATACAATTATTGTAGCCTTTCTTTATGCTAACTTTATTTATATTTATCTATACTTATGCTATTTTTTATTGTTGTTCACCTCTGGACTCACTCTTATTTGCCCAAACTATTAAAGCTTGGTTCCTAAAACTGAACAGAAGAGTTTACCCTCGATCTCCTAAACACTTCCTGTATTTTGTGTTTACTTATTTATATTCTGAAATACACATTTTTTGCAGAGTGGTTACCTTGTTGACTTGATAATGAGCAGGGAGAACCCTGATCTGCTAAGGTAACTGTGTCAGATCAAGCAGAAATTCTTCATCTCTTTTCACTTCTGTAAGCTGATAAATCTGTGCTTGGTTTATGCTCAGTCTGTGTTCCATTTCAAGGGAAACCACCTCACTGTTTTATTAAATATTTTTACATTTTTTAACACAGTAGAGTGAGTTCACTCCTCATTCTCCCAGAGCTTGACATAGGTTCTGTCTGAATTAATCTCCAAGCATTTTTGTGCTATTGGTAGGCGGTTTACAACTCTTTACACATGCAAAAAATGGTCAGAATTTACGTTTATGGAGATTAATGAAGGCAGGAAGCATTATACTGATAAACAGACAAACAAACAGAAGAAAAATAAGATAGCCCAAAAAAGTATTCTGATGAGCTGTGTAGGGCTTACTTTTCCTTTACACTCCTTTTCTGTAAATCTTTATTGTTAGCGCAACTTCACCGGCCGTATCAAAGTTCAGTCATCAGTGTTAGTAACTGTACAGGTTGAAGAAGATAAGAGATGGAGTAATGGTATTTTGCAATTCCCACTCTACCCAGCAGTCCTATCAGTGGTCTTAGAATAATGTCAGGTGCAAAAAAAAAAATAAAATAATGAAAACAGTCTGTGGTGGAGGAGTTATAGCTATTCTTAAGGTAGGAAAAGCTCTTTTGGTGGTATACCTGACAAAAGATGTAAACTTATTGCTAATATACTGCTCCATCAGTAATGCATTTGGTATTAAGAATAGTTCAGCTGCTCCTCTGGCCTCAGGTTTCAACCTGTAAATGCAAGTAGTTTTGCTGGCCTCCACTAACAATCAGTCTTTCAACATATGTTTAACATTCAATTGCTCAAGTGTCAATAAAGTACAAATTAATAAGGTAGATAATTAAATCATGATTTTAGAACCTGTCATTCTAAGCAGTCTAACTTTTAAGAAACTAACAAATGTTCGATTTGAAAATTCATCATTTCAGTTGCTTTTTGACTTGAATTCCCATGTTTAATTTTTGTTTGGGAAATGTATGCATAGATATTTATACCAAATCATGGGTTGATATAAAAAACTTGACAGAGAGATATTTTGCCAGCACAACTTTAAAACTTACCTAAACTTTACCTTTACACTTTGGTTGAACTTGCATGTTCCAGTGATGTTAAACACATTTAAGTGATACTAAACATCTGACTTTCAGCAGAGTTTTGTTCTTGACGTTAATCTTTTTGCATGCTAGACTGTTGAACTAATTTTTAAATGTGCTGCCAGTTTTTACCATCAATTTAATACTCCACTCATCTTGTAAGGTATTTAAAAGCCAAAAGTTGGAATCCATCTTGCTGGAATTAAGGTTAAAATTCAGAATATGTTAAGGAATGGCCTTCCTGATTTCGGCTGCACTTAGATTTCAAGTCATGTAGCAATTCCCTGAAGTGTAGAGGTTCTGAATAGACTAATTCTGAATCAGATATTATTGTGCATACTCCAACACAGTCACGTAATGTACTTAATATTCAATACAATTCTTTTCTCTTTCATGCTGACTTTTGGAGAATATTAATTTTGTACAGATTGAATTTTTTGAAATTAGAAGCTGTGAAAATTAAGCTTGCATTTGCTGATTTTTCTCAGGTTCCTTACATGTCTTCTGTAGGTTTTGCACTACATAGCAAATTATCCAGGCCAAGTTGAAGGATGTGTGGAACATATTCTTGGCTCTTTGTTAGGGTCTCTTTATGTATTTATTTTTCTGCCATGCATATGCAGTACCAATGACTCCATCATCTTGTTTACTGAAGCAGAAGGCATTTCGCAAAGGTTTTATGGGAGACTACTGCTTTATAAATTAAGGAGGAAAACTACTGCATATACAGATATGAAAAAGTTTTTAATTTTAAAATGAATCAAAGATATTTTTCTATGTCATAAGAAGCACTTTTATATTGAATAAAGTTGTAAGAACTACTATATTTCTATCACTTAGTAGTCTGTTCCCAGTGATGGGCAGGAGAAGATACTTAGGAAAGGAATATAACAAAGAATAGGTACATAGAGTGATCCTTCTCTAATACGCTTTTTTTTACCTTGTAACATCCCACAGTTTGTTCACATCCTGAGCTGGAGGTTTCATGTGAACCATTTTGTTTAACAGCCATTGTTGGACTTGTGGTTAATATCTTATCTAGTCCTTTTGGAAAGAATTTATATTTTTGGTCTTCACCATTGCTCCATGATGTCAAGTTCCACATTTAGTAATGCAATAGGTGCAGAATTACCTTCCTGGAGAATTTTAGTTCTTTCTGTCACTTGTTAACACTTACATAAATTAAAGCAGTTATCAGGGATGTTGTGAAGTGAAAATACACATTTTCCTGTTAACTATTTATTTGTTTTGTTGATTCTTATCTGCTTTCTCTGTTGTTTTACCTGCCAGTCAACCACTACTGAATGCCCTTTTCCTCATGTTTTCTTTAAGGATGAAAGAGATTTGATGTGGAATAAGGACTTTCTTCTCTCACTGGTAGGAAAGATCCCAAGTGAAACCTGACAACCCAAGTTAGAATGCTTTTACTTACAGATGCTTGCCTTTCCCTAGAATATGTAAAGTAGGAAAGAAGGTAGTATAGTATTCAGTATTAACTGCTTGTTTTTGGAGGGGAAAGCCATTTTCTGATAACCCAAAGCTCAACTCCTCTAGCTACAGTTTAGATAATCATGGTTTAGCATCCTGTACACACTTTCTGAATTTTTCTGATTTTTCAAATGCAAATTTTAGATGACTCTATGGGACTGATACAGGCACCCAGAATGTGAGAAGACAGGCTTGAAAAACCTCTCATCTTTGTTTTGCACTTTCTTCTGATTGCTGGAGCATAATCTATAAATTTAAACAGCAACACAATAGTCATGACTGTCTCCACATTCAATAAAATATAGAGAATCAGATTTCTTTTACTTTCTCCCTGTCGTGTCCCCCCCCCCGCCCCCTTAAGTAGGAGCCAAGGTGTTTCATAGATGCAATATGCTGCCATTACTAAGTAGATTTTTCCTTCAGTATTTTTATAACCTGGACTGAGGAGGTCATGATCATCTTATTTTTCTTTAAAGCAAAAGCATACATGAATGAAGACCTCGATACTTTTGAAAGCACTGTTTGATGTAATCTTTCAAGGTATCACATGCAATACTGTATATCATCTAGAAGTGCACCAAACTTACAGGAGATGCTTGGGGTTATGATGCAGAAGGTCTTGTGTCTCAAAGGGAGTGTCTTTGCCCTTCTGTCCTGAAAGCTCAGATTTGAAGTTCAGGTTTGGAAGGGACTGCTATGTGGGGTGTAATGAATTGATTCCACCTGTTTGGGGTCAACTACTAGTGGAAAGCTGGTTTACACCAAACACAGCTATGGTAAGGGTAGATTCCATAATTTACATCTTTAGTTTGAGATGAAGAGACTTTTTTTTTTCTCTGCTAGCATCTGTTCTGTTATAGTCTTTTATAAATATCAAGAAACATTTTCTTGTTGCTATGGTCTTTGTGCAAGTAACGTATAGCAAAAGGGAATGATTTTCTTGTTTTCTTTGTTGAGTAGCTCAAAATAAATGCTTGAAATAACCTCTTTTAGACAACAATTAGCTGAAACAACTTTACTCGATGTTGTCTTTGTCTACACTCATCTTGCCACCATGAACTAGTTATTTTCTTTACATCTGATGTAGATCAGTGGGATAAACTGGCAAACACTTTGCCAAATCCAGATTTCCTAATTGCTTTTCCCTTGTATTCTGTATTCTTTCTCTCTTTCTCTAGTTACATGCTCATACCAATAACTTGGCAGTTACAGTTTTTCACAGTCAACGACAGCTTTTTTCAAATGACTTTTACATTACCATTACCTTTTCTGTGCATGATTATTAAAAATCATAAAAAATCCTGAAGAAGAGGTTGAAAACATATGAAATGTGATAAAACAGGCAGTGGCCTCTGATAAAAGGAGCATAACTAACCTGGAACATATATATTTATTCTACAACTGTTTATTCTACACTATGGGGGCAGTCTTGCCCTTTTCGACAGGGCACAAGGTAACAATCTCATGTTGTTATGAAGTACACCGTTATCCTTGTGATTCTCTGTGGCAACTTCAATCCGTCTTACTTCAACACCACTGCTAATTCTAGAATGGTTTCCTCTCTTTGCAAAAATCACCATATTAGTTTTGTAACCAAACTGCTTCGTAAGGACTTCCTAAAAATTATTGTTTGTTTCATGAATATTCCTCCTCAACTTCAGCCAATGCTTTTCAAAAACAGTTTGCCGATCCATCAAACCTTAAAAACCTGTAACCTCTATTTTCTTAGGCTGTACTGATTGCCCCATGACACTATATGAGCTGCATGCAATTGCTAAAGTTCCTGTTTTCAGGAACTTTAATCTGGTTTTCAGTGTCACTTTTAAAGGGAACTAAGACTAAAGAAAACCTCAGAACTATTCTGTACTCTTCATTGTTTCTTCACTCAACATCCAGTTTGTTTCCTGTGTATGAAACAGTTACCTTTCAGTTTAAATTACTGTGAATTTCTGCCGACCAATTTCCACATATTTGGAGAAAGATGTGGCATACACCTGCCAACTAAGTATCTATCTTAAAAGCAGGTCAAGATGATCCTTTTATCACCCTGCCTTGAACAACTCTCCTGCTGCATTTCATTCACTGACATGCAACACACTTTCTGCTGGACATTTGATTTCTTATTGATTGACAGCTGTCTGTCTTTGTTTTCAACACTTTTCAAACTCTGCTTCCAAGGCCTCTTTCCAAGTCCAGCTGCTCAAAAAAATAGTCATCTTTTTATCTTTTTCTGTCTTGCTACTGATGATGCAGTAGCAAGTTTTCCCCTGTAGTTCTTTTTGTTCAGATTATCCATAGCACGCCTCTCATGCATTCCACATCTCTGCAATTATTCATTTTTTGCCGTCTCTCCATCTCTCAGAATTTTTCATATTCTTTGGTTCACTGCAGTAAGTGAATGATTCCTTAAAGTAAATTGAGTGAAAGATCATATTCAAAGTAAACTTAAAAATACATGTGCCTACCTAAGGCACCTGGATGTCTAAATTCTATTGACTGCAGTGAGGTCCTAGACAACATTAGTGCAGATTTAAGACATCTGCTTTAATCAACCCAACTTTACTTGGCACTGAACTGGTCTGTGAACACTCACAGACAGTCATGACAGACTTTTGGAGCTGGTGACCTCTAGTAAGGGGTAGTATTGAACAATCAAATGTGACAAGGTCTTAATATGTCATAAATAAGTTTGCAAATATATGTCTATTTGTGCCCTGAGGTTTATCAGCTAATTTGCTTTCGTGGGTATTTTTTTTCATTTTTAATTGCCTAAAAGCTTTGGTAAATCTGACTCCATGTTCATTACTAATATGATATGCCATGCACATAGCAAAGAAATAGAAGATATTTTTTCTCCCTGCTATACTTAAAGCTTGGTACTTGCAGGACACGTGAATGAATATAAATACTTTAGTGATTATATGAAGAAGCTTCAAATACAGTAAATCAGATGTAGCAGAAGATACTAAAATAAAAGAAAAAAATTAAAGGCAAAATGTTCCTTGTTGGGTCTCCTTATTTAGATCATCTAATCACTGTTAATATATCAATCCCAACTCTTTTACCTACTTAACCAAGTCAATGCCAATGCACTGTGTAGACCATATGTGTAAATCTTTAAAGTTGCTATTCCTCAATTATGTAACTCTACTAATTTTATTAATATATTCCGTGGAAAATCTGAAAATCCAAGATTACTGTAACACCAATATTTTGCCATTGCCAGATTGCTGGAGACCTATGTATTTAAATAAATTCCATGAACTTTAATAAGATCAAATATTCCTTTTTCCTCTTCTGCGCTTCTTATTGATTAATAATTTGCACATTTGGGCATCGCAAGCAGGCTGGAAGCTGTGCTTGTGAAGAAGGGGATTGCACATCACTTCACAAATGCGAATGTAATAGACAATGGGGACGGCAGAAGGAGACGTGGAGAACACTGTCTAGCAAACCATTCCTTTTCTGCAAGGGCAGGATTTGAGAGATGAGATCTCTGTCCTACCTTAAGTTCTGTTCACAAAGTACTGTGTAACACTTGAGTCCAGTGGCAGGCAGTTCTTTAGTAATTTAACTGTTATTTACGATGGTGTTGAACTCTGTCTTACCCAGCAAATAAATGCAATGCTTTACCTGCTTAAAATTAAATGTGTATTAGTGCTCGCTAGATCAGGGCCAGGACAGTCAGCATACAGATCTAATACCTGCTGTCACTACTTACAATAAATTTATCTTATCTTTTTGAGGGTTTGTTGGTTTCATTTTGTTTTGGTGTCGTGTCCCCCCCCCCTTGTTTTCAAAGTTCTTAATTGGTTCATTGCTCTCCTGCAGTTCCACCCCAGGGAGGTTTGTGTTGTCAGGTTTGGAGGGATGAGTACTATTAGTCTGACAAGTCACCCTGCAGGCCTCTTGATACTTCCTTATTCTCCATTTGTCATGAGTTAGATGTTTTGAAGACAATTTCAAACAAAGCAGCATATTTAATTTACCTTCAGGAGCAGAGGATTTATTTAACATAAAGCTCCAATTCTCCTCATCAAAACCTGCACGATCCCTTTCCTCTTTCCATAGCTAATCTTTAACTGGGCTAGCTGCAGGATTTTCCCAATTGTAAGGTAAGTTGTCTTCATTGTAGCTGTGTGATTTTTGGCATAACTGTAAAGGTCTCTCAGTACTCAATATTGAACCTGATTTCTTTACTGTTGGGTGTATTTTAAAATTATTTCTTTGCATTGATATTACTACTGAAGTGAAGTATTTTGAGATGAAAGAAAAGGAGTTTAGGATACATTATCATTAACTGTAGCTTCCTATCTGAGGATTAAGTGGCATTGGGACAGTTTTATTTTGCCACAATTAAACGCAAAAGAGTTAATTATTCCTATTTTAATATATCTCTGTATTCACTAATAGAAGCTTTCCTTTAGTGTTCACTTTAGTATGGAAATTTTAAGCTGAAATTAAAAAAAAAAAAAAAAGAAAAAGCTGTGGTCAAACAGCAAAAAAGATTATATTTTTATAGGAGGAAGATGGACTGTAACAACAACTTGCTGGAACTGTTGCAGAAACACCGGGTTAGCTAGGGCAAGAACAGAAAACCAGAACAAGAACAGGAAAAAGAGAAAGAAAAGAGAAAAGCTATTTAAGCTAACTTATCATTTCAGGTGCTATCTCTCTGGTTGATTTGGCTTCCTAAAGTAGCTGCTCATTGTTTATTATTCTGGATCTTCTTTAGACCAGTTTGTACTGCAGGGGCACAGATGTGTCTTTCTGAGCAAGTCAAGTTGTCTGTAATTCCTCCTCTGATCCCCTCATTGTTACATACGGGCTGTAACGTATGGTTGACCTATATTCCAGCGGCACACTCCTGTCCGTTCTGTCCTGTGCCACCTCTTGCAGCCAGAGGGGTGTTGGCACTGCTTTGGATCTGTCCTTCTCAGCCTCTGTGCCTGCTTTTCTCTGAGTGGGAGGAGGGGTGCAGGCTCGGCTGCTTCATTCTCTGAGCGTTATTCACAGAAGCTAAAGGGAGGAAAGGTCCTTCCTTTCCCCATGTCTCCATGAGGATTTCTTTGCTCACATTTCCAAGATAACAGCATACCTAAAAGTTGTTCGTTCATTTGTTTTAAATGGTTTGTTTCTCTCTCCTTAGGGACATACAGGACACTTCTAATTTTCCAATACCTTATCTATCTGTTTTTATGTGTTTCCTGCTGTTTCTTTCACTTTCAGAGACACATTTTCATCCTTTAGTGTCATCTCTGGTGGTTTGCTATATCGATCCTCAGGATAAACCTTTGGGGAGGAGGCCGCTTTGTTTGTCCTTTGCTTAATCCATGCCAGGTGCTTTCGTTGTAGGAATTTCTGTTGTTGCAGTGGTGAGGTCCTGCAGAGAGCAAAGTTTTTACAGTTTTCCTTCATGGAGTTCTGGTCCAGTTAGCAGGTGTATCTCCATTTGCAGTGATATTATTTGGGCAGTTTGTTCCTTCCTCTCTTCCTGAAGGATATTACCTGCTCATAATACTTTTCTCCAGTACTTTTCTCCAATACTTTTCACCACTATTTTTTCATTGTAGAATTGGACAACAAGAGCCAGGAATACTTTATGAGAAAAAATAGGCCCTTAAAATTCCCCTTTGTCCCTGGAGGTTTATGTGGTTTCTATAAATACTAAATTTCTTTGCATTGCTTCAGATGTCTGGCAGTTAAATGGCAGGGAAGAACCCAGATTAGTGTCAGAGGTTCTCATTAGTTATTCCATGGAAGGATATTTATACTCTTTCTTACAAACTTTAGTTGGACTCCATGCATAACAGGAGTGGAAAGTTTGGAAGTTTTTAAGTGGTTCCTCAGTGAAGTTTCAAAGATAATTCTGCTGCGTTTAACCAAATAAATGCTTTGCAGTTTTTGAAAAAACAGCTGTTTGTATCTCTTCACTGTTGTTGTATGATGCTGTTTGAAAATTGTAAGAGATGTCACTCACCCAGTGACTGTTTTTCAGGTATTGCTAGTGAATTTTATGGGACTGACTCTTATATGTCTGAGTCAGGAATAATTCTGTGAAAGTCCGTGAATTAATACCAGTTTAAAACTGTGTATGTGTTAAATCCATAGAAGTAAATTAAATGTACCTCTGAAATCAGTGTGTAAAAGATGCATCTCAAGCTGGTTTACAACTCTCATAGGGTATTTTTTAAATCTATAATGTGCATAAAAGTTGTCCTAGAGAAAGAAAATTGATTAGGAAATTCTGAAGTGTTAGGATTATTTCAAAGCAGTGAGCCTCTTTTTTATTTTTCTGTAAGATCCCGAGTACTTAACAATATTATCCATTTCTGCCAATTGCATCAGATGGGAAGCTCTCATCATCTCACATCTTTGTAAAATTTAACACAGATAAAGCTGTCTAGTTAAAGCCATACTGAGATATGCATCTCCTACCCTTAGGCTCCTTCCAGTCAGCATCCAAGGACACTCATCCTCACTGTTCCATCGTGAACCCAAAGCCCCTTTTCCCGGCTAGCAGTGACACCAGTAGCTGGCAAGGCTCAGACATATTTACTCCTACTTGGCACACCCCTCTTGCCTGGCTTCTTGCACGGCTCTTACTCTGATTGAAACAAACATGATCACTGAGATAAGTCTGGTATATTTGATTATTTGGCTCCTGCTTCAGAAATGAAGATTGTTACTGACTCACCAAACAAGACAGGTGCTATTTACAGAGTACAGGAGCTGCTCTGCAAACCCAAGTCTGTGGCTAAGCAAGCAGCAAGGAAATCCTCTCCTTTGCCCTCCCCAAACCCCATCCTTGGCTGTACAACTAGGTTCTTAGGTTTGCACTTGAAAGGCAGAGCTGGCAATCTGCTGCACGGCTGGTGTACCACTTAGTCCTCAACCCTTTTGCTGTTTGCATGCACTTAACTGTTTCTTGCTGGCAGGTACACACAGTTCAGCATCAGATTTTGACACACACATGCTGCTGTCCCGAAGGATTCGCTGAGCAGGCTGTCTTGCAGCTGCTGCATTTTCCACCAGTTAAATTGACAGTTACCTACTGTGTGGAGTTGCTAGGAGAAGGTGAATAGTCATCATTACAGCATATTCCTTCAATAACAACCTGTAGAGCTCTCTAATTTCTCTTCTGCAGGGATTTATAGATGTCTTCACTACCGACTTAGCATTTGCACAGTCATATTTTTATTGAGAGGCTGGTAGATATTTATTCATTAGGATCAATTCAGGATCAGCTAAAGAGAGGAAAGCTCTGGCATTTGAACATGCACTCTCTTTGTAGGGTGATGTGGCTGATACTGGCTTCTACCATCTGCTTTCCTATTGCAGCCTGTTTCTCCAACCTGCAGAGCAGAAACCAGCCTTTCTTTCCTTCTGGATTGTTAAAGCCATTCACATTTATCCTGTATGGCAATGAATTATAGTCCATTTTAAGGAATCTTTTGTGCTTCTGTGCGTATTCCTACAACAGAAAAAGTGCATGAGAAAGGAGCTTGAGCAGTCAGTAGTATAGTAGCTGGCTCACCCGTATGGATTAGACTCGTGAGGTCAGAGGAGCTCTGTGTACTTGCTCCGTGCTTGGCGGGGGGGCAGGGGGGAGAGTGAATTTGTCTATCAAAGTGAATAGCGATTCAGGCAGGATCATTCCTCAGCTGTTGTAATTCTGATGTGTTTTGATATGACAGCAGCTACTGTCTAACATGCGTGGATCTTCTGACATTTGTAGTGGACTAAAGAATGCTTTTACTTGCTGCTGAGCCTGACTGTAACTGTATCGCTGTAGGACAATAACGATGGGGGCTCGAGCGACGGAAACAACTCGGGAACTGGAAAGCACCTCTATAAAGTATCAAATAGGAGGACACGCAGAGAAAATGTGGCAACGGCTCAAAGGAATGTGAGTAGCTTCTCTCCTTGGCTTTTGTTCTGTTCCCTGGGAAAGATCGTTTTCATCTGTTTGTTAAAATGACTAATTAGCAAACGGGAGAGTTATCTCTAATCTGTGAATAGTATTTGCTCTCATAATACAGTACATCACTCTCATATATGATGGTAATTAGATTAATGTCAGACTCTGTATAAGGTTCAATCATCCCATTTAAAAGATGTATAACTAGTGAGAGTTATTATCCAAAATAAAATGCAGGTAAGTCCTTTCAGGTTAACACTTCCATAGCTCTGATATGATTTTGTAAATGCTGTCTTCAGAATCAGCATTGCCGGAGCTGTTTCATTCCTGTCAGTATATATAGGTAAGTATATTATTGCAGTTCCGTAGGAGGTATCAATACTTTGCCTTTTGAGAATGCAGATAGAGAAGTTTATGTTAAAAGGTACTTAGCTATCAGGAGGATGCTATGTCTCTGTTTTTTTGTCAATTATTTTGGTGCTCAATAATGCTAAAAACTGATTGAAGGACTATTTGAAGGGGCCACTATGCACCTGCTGTGTCTAATTCACTCCTCTCAAATGCAGTTTTCAGTCTAGACTTTTGGTGCAAATGATCAGTAAATAAACATTTGCAATGTGTCAGAGAGAAACTCGCTCAAACTAGTGTGTTCTGAAACCCTTAAACTTCAATGCCTCCTTTTAAGTATTTGTCTGGGTTTTGCTCTGAAAGCTGATGTCAGGATGTTACAAATACATGTTACATTTGATGCTTGGAAGCAAGGAAATGGTGCTATTATTTTTGCTGGAAAGATTTGAAATACTGGGTTTCTAAAGGTATTCCACAGATGCTATATAGTGCCTCAGCTGTTGAAGGAAAACAGGTTACTTACAGTGCTAAGAGGATTAGATGCATTGGCTATGGCACTGCCTGTTTCCCCTATGCATTGGGTAGAAATTCAAGCTGGCTGTGGGAAAGGGAGTTTCCACCATCTGCTTTCTTTCAAGAGAAAAGTTGGTTTGCTTCATTGGAAAGTCACTTTTCAGTTGCGGCCAGGGATTTATCAGAACTTCTCTGTGATATGCTTTTGAATATTTGCTCTGAATCCTGTCATCACTCTGTTTAAGATTATGCACTTTGGGAACCATTTTGCCCCTAGAAACCCCAAAGCAAATATTTTGATCATTTCCTGATGCCATGCATCTTGCCTCTGAGTTTCTGCTACTAGAGACCTCCATCAGTTTCTGCAGACTTCCATTTGTGTAGGGTCTAAGCTGCTCCTTTTGTTCATTCTGTAAGTTCTCTGTTACCGCTAGGCTCTTGGGTTTAAACATTTCCTTTCAGCTGCCTCTGGACTAGTTCCATTAAACAAACTAATGTAAATAACTAAACATTACTGACACTCAGTACAACAGCTCCAGGAAATAAGGTTCATGCTTCTTTAGGAGTAGTTAAAACAATAGTTGGAGTTTGTGGTGTATCAAAATCAAATGGAGCTTAAGTGTTTGAAAACCATGCATCTTTTGCAAATTGGTGCTGACCTCATGACTGTTGTGACTGCAGGACAAGATAGTGCTAAAATACTTGTATTTAAAAGAAACAGGTTATATTATTAGGTACGTGCTCAGCTGACTATTTTTCAGACTTCCTGATGATTTCATTTTAAATACTTGCCAGTCAATTGGCAATTACTGACTAGTCAATATTATGAATATTGTATGGGTAAATTTCAAAGAGTTGAATGTTTCGGAGCAGATCTCTGTGCTCATTTTGTAGTATAAGCATCGGTCATTAAAGAAAAGGATTCATTTTGCTGATGCACAGATATCAAAGTAGAGGTATGTTTGTATGTGGTAGGGGAGAGAGACCAATAAGTGGGACTGCCACAGATAATCTGACTTGGGAAGAATTCTTTTACAAGTTGTCAGTCAGGAGAATTGTTTCATCTTAGAGAGGGAACTGTTAATGAAACTAGTAGGTGTGAAGCAAGTTACTGAATTTTTAAAGGAGTGTACGGTAGCATGTCGATGTTAAAGTCAAGACGTGATGTGAGTTATGAAGCTGAATCTATTCTTGCTGATGGAGTCCACAGGCCTACAGAGTTTTCCCCAATGTATACATGTGATTTTGACACAGTTTTGCTGTATTTTGCCAGTTGAAAGTGCTGATTATCTTCTTGCAAGCAGGTCATTATTTCTGAAAGAACATGGTATTTCATTTAGGTAGCTATATGGATAGTGTTTAAAAATTACACAATATGTCCTTACTTAAAATAAGCTTTTATTTTCTTTTAGCATTTCAGCTTTTCACATGCTAGGCGTTTAATTGTGGATTTGGCTGCAGAATTCTGTACACATTTAACCTCATATGTCTTGGGGTGTTTTTGTTGTTGGTTTGTTGGTTTGTTTTTTTTTTTTTATTTATTTTTGTAAATGCAGGCTGTTCTGTAAGATAGTCAAGTTGAATACGCTTAAGGATAAATGAAAATCCTTATTTGAATGCCCAATGAGAAAAGCTGGGTATTGTGGAAGCTTGAATGAAAGGGCGTTTCTATGGGGTTTCTACTCTATAGGCTTGCATAGAGCTTCCTAACCTAATGCTCTCCTTAAGTGCTGCGATAAAAGCTTGGATGTTTTGAACAAAACTAAAACCATACCTAACTTTCACCAGGTCCATGTGGCCCTACAGCCAAGCTCTGTCTTCTGCATGGCAAGTCAAAATCCAACTCTATTTTCTTTATGTTGCAATTGCAGCAATGCTGCAAAAAAGGAGATTCTCTGGCAGAGAAGCAATTAATTTGAAATTAATAACTTTATCAACATTGGTACTGAGTTTATTGATATCTGAGTGTATAAAACACAAGCTCACTGAAACAGGGCTTACTTGTGAAAATGAGTCATGTACGTGTCTGTCTTGACTTGAGCTTCTGATCTTTGAATTAAGACATTTTCAGCATGCAGACTGCGAGCTTCTAATGTTTTGTACTTCAGGGAGAAAGCAAAAACAAATAACAAGTACAACTAAATAACTCTTCTAATAGTGGGGCTTTTATAATTCTTTGTTATGCAGAAGAGTAAAAGCAAAAGCCATTTGAGCCACTGCTGGAATCCCAGCTGCCTGACTGAAGGGGAGTGTTCTACACCTTCTGCTTCAGAAGGCATCTTGTCACAGCCTGGCGAGGGGGCTCCTTGTCAGATTGCGCAATACCACTGATTACACTTTTTCTCCCTTGGCCTTTCATTCACTATCAGATGGAATCTTACTTTAGACAATCTAAGTCTCCAGCTTAAATGTATTCTGGTGTCAATAGGACCAGAAGATTTGCCAGATAGGAGAGCTTTTCGTCAGATGCCAATAGAGCATGGCAGTGAGCTGTGAAGGAGAAGCAGCTTCTTTAAAGTGTTTTGACTGAGAACCCAGATAACCAGTTTTAAAGCAGAGCTCTGTATGCTTACCGGTATTGTTTGGTATTGTCCTTAATCTGCAGATAGACTTGACTTAACTCTGTGTTCTTCATTATTCTGTGAAATGAAATGGTGTGCTGTCTGTTTACAGTATAGGTTGGCTGCCTGATACTTCACTCAATGTCACCCACAGAACAGCAAGACCCCCCCCACCTTATCTTATTCTGCAAGTAGGCATCTTGGCAAGTAGCTTCTTGTATCCCCTCTACTCTTGAACCTAGTATTAGGAGTGAGTTTTATTTCTGAGATTTGAATTAATTAGTGAGAAAATAACTTGCTTTTCATAGATATACATATTTGCTAGACTGGTCTCTAAGAGGCCAGAAAATCTCTTAATGGAAACAAGTTGAAATCCAAGGTCCCAAGAGTTTGGAGGATTGGACTTCATGTGTGGTTAGAATAGGCTACTCCACGTAATTATTCCTGATTTAAAAAGAGAATATGTGTTATTGCCATCACTTCCTAAAACTAATTTGTGCTAACTTGAATGGCAAAAGGGATTTGAGGAAAAGCATGAACTTTTTGCCTTACCTTCTTCCTTTTCTTTTCCTCCACATCCAACATAATAGACCCCAATTTCTGCAGCATTTCTGTAGAAAGGAGAGTCTAAACTCTCTTTTAGACACTAAAAGGGACTGACTTATAGACCTAGTTTGTTGATCCTGCAATGCTGCAGTGACAAATGCCTATCATTGCACGCATACCCATTTCATAGAGGCAGAAAAGGGCCCTGGTCACTGATTTGAGGAAACTTGGCTTAATGTCAAAGAAAGTAGAGAAATGGCTTCCTCCACACCTATCAGAAGAGAGAATGCTTTAAAAGGCATCGAATAGAATCCAGATTAGCAGCCTGTTAGGTCTAAAAGGAACCAGAGTGGGTAACTTTATTTAGGGAACCTCACCCAGTCATTCCGTCACCACATCTGTGGATACTGGTGGAAGAGTTATAGAACAGTTTCCAGAACTGTATATGACAAACAGGTCTTTCCTTCGTTTTTCTAAGTAAGTTCCTTGTTCACATTTTATTTTATACTGTATTTGGCACTGGTGAGGCCGCACCTCGAGTACTGTGTTCAGTTTTGGGCCCCTCCCTACAAGAAGGACATTGAGGTGCTGGAGCGTGTCCAAAGAAGGGCAACGAAGTTGGTGAAGGGTCTAGAGAACAAGTCTTATGAGGAGCAGCTGAGGGAGCTGGGGTTGTTTAGTCTAGAGAAAAGGAGGCTGAGGGGAGACCTTATTGCTCTCTACAACTACCTGAAAGGAGGCTGTAGCGAGGTGGGGGTCGGTCTCTTCTCCCAAGTAACAAGTGATAGGATGAGAAGAAATGGCCTCAAGCTGTGCCAGGGGAAGTTTAGGTTGGATATTAGGAAAAACTTCTTCACCGAGAGGGTGGTCAAGCATTGGAACAGGCTGCCCAGGGAAGTGGTTAAGTCTCCATCCCTGGAGGTATTTAAAGAACGGATAGATACGGTGCTTGAAGACATGGTATAGATGGACTTGGCAGTGATAGGTTGACGGTTGGACTCGGTGATCTTAAGGGTCTTTTCCAACCTTTATGATTCTATGGTGTTTGTGTTTGCTTATCGTCCTTTTTTGTATGCTCAATATGGCTAAACTATGAAAGTTCAATAAAGGTTAACTGAAGAGATTATAATTATCAAAACTTAACTTTTTGTGATACAAAGGTTTATAAATGTGAGTACTGAACAATCAAAGAGCTAGAATTACAGGTGAATAACTATGATAAAAAACGGCGAGACAGAAATTGTCACTTACTGCTAACTACGTTAGGAACAAATGGATATACAGTTCAAGTAGTTCTTACTTGTAATGTTGCCCATTTTTACTTTTTCCTAATGTGAAAACTTTTCTTTAAAGGAAAACCTCAAGTTCTTGAAAAATTGAAATGACAGCTATTTCTAAAGGGAATTTAAGTAAAATTAAAACTGTTATTTGTCAAATATGATTTCAGAAATGCTCTGAAGAGAAAATTGAAGAAATTATATAATGATTTACCTGTTGATTGATATGTATCCCATTAGTGCTATAATTACAGTAAGAATTGTTCCATTATGAATTGTGAACGGTTTCTTTTGATTTTGAAACCAGTCTGTTTCTGCGCCTGAGTAGTCAAGGTAAACAATTTATAATGATAACTTTGTAGCTTAGAAATATGTATCTAATTAAATTTATAATATGAGAAATGTTAGAATTTTCAATTACTATAGATATTTTAGCCATACTTAGTTACTTAGCATTAGCAATTTAGAGAACGCTTTTATCCAGTCATATTAGAATAATGGTATTATTTTACTGTTAGAAAGGTATTTCCATTATTATCATGTACAGGAGGCACAGAATTAATTTTCTGGTTCATACTAATTTTTTGCTGCAATTTCTGGCACATATCAATGCTTTTGATGGGTTAGAGTAAATGCTAATCCTCCAGTTTACTGTGGGTAGGTGAATTGCTGTGCTTATAGAAAGCTCTACTAGAAATGATTGCAAATTGAAGGAGCAGTGCACAAGCCATAATTTGCCTAATATCACTAAGAACAGCAGCAGTGTGTCTTTACAGGTCTCACAGTCCCTAAGTAATATAAAATATAATATAATATAATATAATATAATATAATATAATATAATATAATATAATATAATATAATATAATATAATATAATATTGAAATCCCCCATTACTAGACCTTTATATGTACATGTACATACACTCCTCACATATGCCTCCGATTAAAATTAAGTATTTTATCTAAGAACACTTCAAAGGAAATTAAAGATAACATTTCATGAAGCCGACTGCTAAACTGCAATTAAATGAAGTCTCAAATTTCTATACTCTGTATTTTTGTTTAACTTAGACTTCTGACTACTTATGCTACATCAAACATTTCTAAGATTTCCTAAAAGATGCTTTCTGTGACTATTTAACTTAAAAATGCTCAATTCAGATCTCTGCCTAGAAAGAGATTGCATATAATCCACTGCACAAATAATTACTTTCGTCCTGTTTTGAACTCCTGCCAGCTACTTGTGCAGGGGCCCTTGTTTGCCCTGCAGACCGACCAATTATTATAAATGTTTCTTTCAAAAACCTTGTTCTCCAATTTAGCTGGTGCACATTGAAGCCTGCCACAAAATGATTAACAGTTTCTGTGAGCTATTGGTCAAAAACTCAGAGTTCATACTGCCCTCCCACATGTAACTCCCAGTTTCTGCTCCACCTCCCCAACAGAATGAAGTCAAAATATCTGGATAGGCAAAAAAAGCCTTTTGTCTTGCTAATTATATAGAGTTGGAAAAATGCAAATGCCTAAATACTGAAATTACATAGCTACCCGTGGAAGTTATAATAAAAATAGGCATTGACTTCATACATCCAAAAGAGAAACATAACCTCAGGTTTATCAAAATTGTGTCTGACAGAAGTTTTCCTGTAAGATGTCAAAATAATCATTTAGGAGTGAACTAAGCATTTAGCACTGTTCCATTTTGTTTGCGTTTGCCATCCGATCTGGTTTACTCCTGATATCATCTCTGGAGGAGGGCTAGAGCAAAATAGTTGCAATTATTTCTGCTGCCATTTACTGGAGTCTTTAGAAAAATAAGACTGCAAAGAAAGGTTTAAGATCTACTGTATGGTAGCAAGTTCTCCTGTGCTACTGTATTGTTGTATCTAACATGGGGGTTTTCTTTTTGTCAAACAAAAAAACCATCCAAAGCACCCCAAAAGGAAGCAAAATCAACCAACCAACCAAGGACCAAATGGGTTAAGCTCACCACACAAACTGCAGAGTGATGTAATACTTTATTCATTCTCTGGTGATAGCAGGTGTTTGAGAGGTTTCCTGGTTTTCCTTTGCTGCCCTCCCATACAATTTCATGAAGTACTTGAGGTCACCAATGCAATTTACAGAACTTTTAAAATAAGGCCTCATAGAGAGGAGCTATAGTGGCAGTCAGAACTTAATATTAAGTCAATCCTTTAATTTTACTAAGGAGATAGAGAAAACAGAGCAGTTGTGACTAAAATAACAGAGAAAATTGCACTCTGCTGTAGTTAAGGGAAGCTGAACAGAAATTGAGTACGTCACTTACAAAGTTACAGCTGACAATGAAGTGACTCAGTTTTCACGGTCCATAAAGCTTTACAACTGGTCAGGCAGTGTTGCAGACTGAACAAGCCAGCCTTCTCCCTGACCTCGCTTTTCTTTTAGAAAACTGCTTAGACTTGTAAAGAACTACTAAAGGCATTCAATATCTGCTAAAGGCTGCAGCTGGCTGCGGACTAGTCTGTGACTCAGACCACAGACACACATTCTCTGAATACATATATGCAAGGAATATGCTCTTAAAGGAGTATGCAACTTGCTCCTGAAAGTTTGGGTGATTCTGACTGTTTGCCAGCATATGTAATTTCATAAGTGTAAGTCAAATTCTGTTAACAGGACTTGTGTTTACTCCTGTGGATTCTGCTAGAAAAGTGATTTCCAAACTGGTCTTCTGTGAGCTGAGGGAGTTTGTCAGCTACGTGGTCCCTTTTTCAGCAGCCATCATGGAGTAAGTTGTCTCCCATGATTCATTCTTGCCTCCCAGCTCTCATTGCTGCCTCCGTGCTATCTTTCTTAGCTGTCTATGACTGGTTTTGATGCCATGCAGGGAATTCTTCTGTGTTAGAAATAACCTGTAATAACTTTTTTTACCCCAACTATAAATTTAAACTTGAATGAGGTCCTAGGTTGGATTCCTTCTATTTTTCCATACCTAGTTGCATCCTTACAATGGATGACGTTGTCTAAGGGTGGGAATATCTGAAATTAAAGTGAAAGGAGATGGTCCTGCTTGAGCAGCTCTCCAACAAAACAATCATAGTCTTAAACTGCTCATGTTTTAAGTCCTTGATTCCGTGATACTGTAAATCCTACTCTAGGGCACCTAGTATTAGGTCAAAACAGGAAAGTGTTGATCCAATATGAACTTATCCTGAGGGTTCAGTTTTGTTCCAGTATTTTTGAAAGGTTAACTTTGAACTAGCAGATTTTGTGAAGATCAAGTACTGCCCATGTCACTCCAGCTTTATGATGCATCAGATAACATCTGTTCTCCTGCAGTTAACAGAAAGCTGGCCTGACAGAAGGCCCGTATAAACATCTGTGTTGTGTACTTTGGCTAATTCAAGACAATTGTAATCACATATTTGCACCTCAACTGAATCGGTTAAGTACTGCTAGGTAATCTATAACTAGCAGTTACAGAACTGAAATCTAAACCCCCCTAAGCTTATTGTTTGCCTTTGTTGTATAAAGCTCTTTGCCACGACTGGCAATATTTTGAGAGTCTGCAAATCAAAAAAAGGTGAAAACTACTATATTAAAATTTTGATTTTTCTTGACCTGAATGCCCTGAGAATGAGTACTCATTAGCTGCCATTGTGCTGTTTATGGTCTGTACAACAAAGCTGGACAGTCATGGGGTTTAATATGGGTTCTTTGGAATAAGAAAAGCAATGCTTACCTGAGTCAGTGTCATAAAATGATGAAAAAAAGTATTCCTAAGCCGCTTCTTTGGTTGGCAATTTAGGCAAATACATCCGACTTTAGACCTTCCAGAGAAACTAGTGTACCTTGAGATATCATCTGCTGGAGAACAGAAAAATGTGAGACATACAGTAAAGCTTTACTTTTTCCAGAACTAGTAGTTCTACAAATATCCCTCCAAAGTTTTTTTTAAAAAAAAAAAAAAAAAAAAAGTATGTGCTTTTTCTCAAGTCTTCCTCACTGGTCTCATGGCTGCTGCATGATGGCATAACTAAATGTAGTCATAGTCACTCAGCATTTTTGCATGGTTTTGTTGCTATTTATTTAAGGAATTTTTCAGCTTTAGAGACTGTTGAATTACAGCAGTGCAAACTTCCAAGCATAATGCAGATATTATTAGATGCAGTGTTATTTAACAAGGGAGGATCTAAAGGAAGATGTTTGTCTATGCAAGTGCTTACGCTCCATTATCTATTGTTTGACATTGGCTGCAGTTTGTTTGACCCAGCCCTTCGCCAGACTTTTGGCGCCCCCAGGAAAACAAGTAGCCTCCATAAATATTATGCAGACATTTAATTGTTGTAAGTTTCTCTGATAAATAGTGTTTGGAGGCAGTTACATTTGAGTGGTTCACTGTTAGTGTAATTTATGTCAGAAAGACACTAAGGAACAGACTACTGGGTAGTATTTACTTCTTTCTTTTGTTCCTCTACAATACAGAACTGGTTTTCTGCCTGGAAAAATTGAAATGAAATACTGTTGCTGTTTATTTTCTGCTGTTTTGTCTGCAGAATTTATTGAAGAATCAACATCTAACATTATGCTTACCTGCAGTTATATGTTTTGTATTTTTATTTACTGTTTGTTTTGAATAGTTTCTTTCTTTTTTTTTTAATACTCTGACACCTCTTAGTCGTATTCAGTAGCTTTCTTTTCCCTTTTTATTAAAGGATTGATGAAGGTTTGAAATTTTTTCCTCTAAAGTGAAGATTTTTATTAGTATCACTGTATTTCCTAACCCCAAATACTTTCAGTTGAGATAACTGAGACACCTGTTTGCCAGAGATGCCAAACATGCCAGGCTCAGCTGGAGCTGCAAATGGCTGTCCCTTTTGACAGTCCCTTTTTATCATCAGTGTGTTATTTTCTGATGCACAGGCAAGTGCACTGCAAAAAGCATTACATCATTGGCATTGATTTCCATTAGGGTGGGCTGGAATGCAGAATTCCTGCTCTGAAGAAAATGAAATACTTAATTTTGGTGGCCTTTTTAAAGTTTTTTTTAAATCCTCAGAAGAACAAGTATTCTGAAATGTCTTTTAAAAATTTTCTATCAATATTTTTTTCTGGCTTTTTCTACTTCCAAGACCATAAACTGAGGTGGCAGTAAACTGGTTATTTGAAAACCAGTGGTTGTAGTCCCTGTGCTGCCAAAGATGACCCAGGACCACAGCTCTGAGCAACTCAGTGGAACAGTTACCTGTAGTCAAGAAATCTCCAAGATAGATATAATTTTATGAGCAAAGTAAGCTGTGCACAAAATCTGTCATTTTCCATCAGAGAAAAAGTTCAATTAGAAAACTACTGGCCAACTCTGATTTAGTTCTTTTTGACTTCACTAGAAAGACCTTGGATTTTATGAGTAATTGGAAATCAGATGTTCCTTTCACAGAAAACTGCTAAAGTATCAAAGAAGGTTTTCTCTGATCATGTATTCATTCTTTGGTAATTCGGAATATATTTCATAGGCTACTAAGACACCTTCACCAGCCGTAACATCAGTTAAAGTTTACAGACCAGGAGTATGGGATTATTCTATAACAGTCAGTGGCAGTAAGATGGAGATATAATAGCCTTTTCCCTGCCATATACTGCTGTGACAAGGAAACCCTATTTTAGTGTTGTATCTCTCTTGAACAGACATTATTGGTCTTAATTCTAGATAACTGGAACAAAAATGAAGCTTCAAATTAATTTACCTGGGACTATTTTGTGTGTGTGTGTGTGTACTTAAGAATTCTTTAAGTGTGTTTTACAGACAAACACATTGGGTTTGTTTTTTGTTTTGTGGGTTTTGTTGTTGTTGTTGTTTTTTGGTTTTTTTTCTTCTTTTTTCTGTAAAGCTTAACTTGATTACAAGTCCAAGTTAATAATGAGAAGAAATTTATGTCTCAGTAGTGCATGTATTTGGTGCTTTTAACAGTGGTGCATTATAATATTGTGCTGGAAAGTGTTGAGCCCTTCCTTCCTATTCCCACCATGAAGACTCCTCAAAACTGTGTAAATGTTTTGATTTACTGAGTGAAATAGTACACTTACCTCTGGAAGGAAAACTGCAATCATTAGGTGATAGGAAGTACAGCGGCGAGAGTACATGTAAAAGGAGTGAAAAAAATTATACTCTTCAAAATAAGTTTATCTCTACTAGATACTTTCTGGTTTATGTAAATTTTGTCAGGTGTAGTATGTTCTTAACTTAAAATGCCATAGATAAAAACTTTGGCTTATTTGGGCCTTTTGACTTCGAAGTTTCTTTCTTCGAGAAATTTAATATTGCTTGTTTCTCTAGAAATATTAAAAAATATTTGTCAAAGACATGTCAAAATGAAGAATGTTAATAACATATACATGTAAATAGTTTAGTGATAACTGTGAGGAAGCTTTGCCTCCAAGAGAGAAATACTTAATTCTATTTTTAGTTGTTCTCTTGAGTAGTTCGGTTAGCCATTGTCTGCCTTGTGTGAGCGACACATCAAAAAGAGATTCTGTCTCCACTTGATTGCTAGAACATCCCTCCTGTTCCAGAAATGTTTAAATATATAATGTGTAGAAGTAACTAGGCATGCAAGTGTGAAAACGTTTTGGTTCAACACACTTCTGAACTGATATAATTAATTGGTTTCCCAGTTTTGTAATTAAAAGAAGTACGATGCATACTTAGTAGCTTTCTGTTGTTAAGTGTTTTATGTCAGATGATCTTTTTGGTAAGAAATGAAAGACTGGTGATGTATTTCTGCCCTGTGAAACAGAAACTGAATTTCCAAGAATGCCAGCCAGGCAGTTCATGAACACTTATGGCCCAGGCCTTGCGATTCCTAATTCTGGTTTAATATATGAAAACTTTCTCCTTTTCTTCACCAGTAACGATTGTTTTATTCTTCAGTATTCCAAGAACATGCACATATACCCCTGTTGTAGATGGAATGTGGTTCATATGCTGTGTGAAACTGAACATTAGCTGAGACAAAAATGGTTTGCCTACATAGCAGATAGGGACAAAAAGGTTTAAAAGTGAATGTACAACAGCTGCAAGTCTGTTTTAGAGATGGACATGAGATAAACACAGGATATGAGCATCCCAGAAGATTACAACAGTTTATAGCTCAATCCAAACTTTCTGAGTTGCTCCTATCGCTGTTACAGCCTAAACCAAAGTTTGTGTTCAAACACTTAGAGCCTTTTAGAAGACTAAATTGTGATAGATTTGATACAACTGTGACAATGCATGTCCCGATGTTTGAAGTAAACATGGTATTAGAATACTTATAGAAAATCTTAGCTTTGATTTGGTCCTCTAATTGTATTTCTACTCTTTCATTAGGATCTTGCTATTAGCATCACATACCAGCTCTGCTACAGTCTAATTAAATTAAACACTAACAAACATACCATAATATGTTAACGTTAATACTTTCTGGAAAAATTATGTGGCTCAGGTGGGCATAAGCCATATGGAGCCATCTCTGTCACCTCTTTCTCCCTTGACTTGCACTCAGCTTTGACCAGATTCATTCTGGATACATGAGAGAGTCAACCTTGTCTTAGCATGAGCTCATATTTAGCCCTTTAGCACTGTGCTGATCTTCTTTGCTTTATGACAAAGGGCTGCATCCAGAATGCCGTTGCGTGTAGTTTAAAAATATCCTTGTGTTCACATACAAGATGAAAGCAAAACGTAAAAAGTGGATAATGAGTTAACGAAAGTACATAATTTCCTATGAGTTTTACTTAAGAGTTTTAAGTTTGAAAGTTCAGAACATTTTCATCATCAGTTCAATGCTAAAATCATCTCATTGCTTTGGGAGAGGAGAACTCAGAAGTTGCAGAGTCCTTGAATCATGTTACTATCTGGGGAAACATGATTATTAATAGAACTTGATTTTTTAATGCTTTTCAACCTTTATCTTTATATGTGAAATGTAATCTCAAGTACATGCTTAGTTTGAACGAGCAAGGGAATAGAATGAAACTTTATACTTTAGGACATCAGCTTCAGTAGAGGAAGATTTCAAGGGGAAGAATCTCAAGGAAAAGGTAGAATTCACAGAAGTTTTAGAGATTAACTGTATTCTTTTCATTCTCAGTAATGAAAAACAGTATTGCAGCTTTACATACGGTGACTCTGCATTGAAGTAGACTCAGAAAGATACTGTGTAAAGCTCTATAACAACAATGTAAAGTGACAACAGATGTGATATCTCACACTAAAATGCATTCTTATCATTTGACAATGATTAACATTATGATGATCCTCTTGGCATGGAAGTGAAATTTTTCTACATTGTGCAAGCTATATTAAATCTGTCTTTAGCTGGCACCCATGCCTTACTGAAGTTGGCAGACTACCACATGCATGGGACCAATTCCAGCTTTATACATGGGCATAAGTTCAAAAATTTCCATATGATGCTTCACTTCTGAAAATTAGTTGATGATTTTCACAAGAGGGCTGCTGCATAATGCAATTCTGTATCTCAGCAAGAAGTACTTCACGGCCCAGCTATGGGTTCTACTTGCTCAGTCATCAGCTTTTATCCAATCCATTAGGATCTAATAATATTTAAAGGCACTCCAGTTCCTGGCTGTACTGAGACTTTGGTTCAGTCTGAAAGATCTGAAAATCTTGTAGCTTTGGAAGACTGCAGTTCAGAGATGTAAGAAAATGTCAAGATCTGACATTCCGTTCATTCCTTCAGGTAAAATGTGGTGTTGAACTCCAGATTTTTCTGAAATGGACAGTGTAAAAGAGGTTTTGGGTTTTTGAATGAGGAAAAAAAAGGTATGTAATAGTTTTTGTGTCATAATTAACATAATACAGTTGATGTCATGCCCATAGAACATAGACCAGAGAACTTCAGCCTGTGATTTCTCCATCAAGTCCATAATTTAATAAAATTAGCCTGGTTCTGGTCTCACTTACACCAGTATAATTGGAGGCTATTGAATTACAACACAATAAATGAGACCTCAAAACAGATTTACTTTATTGTGACAAAAGAGCACACTATTTGATGGATGCAGTGGAATTTGGCTAAGTTTTATTGGTTACTCCTTTTTATGAACACTGGGCTATGTCAAGTATGTTATAATTTTTCAAAGTTAGTTGTTACTGGATGTGATTCTTCTTTTCTTAATTGCTAAGTGAGCAAGTCACCTGATAGGACAAGAATGATTCCCTGAAGCTTCTTGTTTTTTTTCCTTTCTGTTTCCCCCCCCCCCCCTTTTTTTTTTCCTTTCTCCCAAAGGAAAGAAACGTGTTTACCTCCCTTTGTCTATCACTTGGCTGCAGCAATAGTAGTAACACAGAAACAGATTGCAACAAATTTGCTATTTATTGCTATGATTTTGGATTTTTGCCACTCTCGCTAATGAGCTATGTTTTTGCAGATAGACAAACTAAGGATGGGCTCCTCAGCTCACATGCACTTGATTGTTTCCTGGTTTGTCACTAAATTTATTTTTAACAATAAAATCAGCAGATTGTAATTTGTATTATGATCGTCATGAATAGATCCCATGTTTAATGCAACTGTGAAGCTTTGACTATGCAGATGAGGGGAATTAGACATTGAAAGAAAAAATGGTTGCACAGCATCATAAAAAATTTGATTTTAGAAGTTTTTCTGTAGTAATTTGGGGAATGGGAACAGGGAGGAAGGGAGACATAGATGGGAAGGCACAGTTTTATCTAATGCCACCCCCACTTAAACCAGATAATCACATTGCATTCCTTTCTAGTGCAGCATACAACTAGCATGATACGCACAATATTGTACAGTATTGATATAATAGTAGAAGTATATACCACATTAAGTAAGTGATGAAGTCTTAAATGTTGTACTCATATTTTTATAGGTAGCTAAAGGCTTCTCACTATACACTCAGCACTGCTAAAAGTGTATAACAAATAAAAGTTAGAAGTTTTGTTTTTTCCCTGCTGAGTTGCCTCAGAGGAAAGTGTCAGAAACACAAAAGCCTTTGTTGCTTCACTTCATGATTAAATCCAGCCTTCCCCATTGAAAGAACTCTTTTCTTTTGCATTATTACCCCATTACAAAATGTCTCTTCCCATCACAAGTATTTCAGTTTCCCTATGCTTCTTTTCCTAATTGACACTGAAAGCCATTCCTAGCATTGTGAATCTGCCATTCCTTCATGTGTAAAAAATTAAGCTTAGCAGTTACACATGTAAAAGAGATATTTTACTCAGTAAACTGTCTTATACCAAAAGCAGACTGCTAATAAGCAAATGTAGGCTACCATTTTTAATTTTTAATTTCATTATCCACAACGTACCAATGCCTACATATGTCATATGTGATTGCAGCTACCCAGATTGCCTTATCTGTGTAAATGAATTATGAAAGTGAAAATGAAGGAAGGCATTATCTGAGCAGCAATATATTACCAATTGTAGTGATGTGGTTATACAATTATAACACTTCTATTCAGGCACTTGTACTTCAATGGAAGGTAGCTCTTTTCTGTTCACATTAAAACTTCTGTAACAAATTTAGTAAGCATAAAGAGGTCGCATTTATACTGTGGGAAAAATTACTAACACCAGAAGTTATCCCACTTATCTGTGTCAGCTTCAATCCACAGCTTTGGATACAATGACACGTGCTTACTTCAGTAGTCAAACTAGTTTTTTCTTTCTTACTTTCCCCACCCTTTTTTGGAAAGGAGGGTTACCTTTAATCCAGATTATTTGTAGGAATCCATATAATTTCAAGGATCTGGTTTATTGACACAGTTAAAGGGATAATGGATGTGGCATGGGAATGAACTGTCAGAGCCGGGGTACAAGTATTAATTCGCTGCTGAAACTGGTGTATTGAGAAACAAAATCCCTAAATTGTATTAAAAAGATTTTCCCTCATTGAAGCTGACAAACACAAGGAAATGTTACCCCAGTGCCATTCACAGCAATGCCAGTGCTGAAGCACTGTTAACAAAACCATGAGATTGCTTCCCTCCCTCCCCCACTGCAATCGGAACAATAGAAAACACTGAATCAAAGATGCAGTGTTTTACATTTGCTTGGCACCACGCTAACTTAATCAAGAATGAACTTGCTCAAGGATTTTTTCCATAGAAATAGGACAACAAGATGTTCTGGTACCACTCCCAGAGTATGACTCACAAAGAGAAAGCAGCAGAGAAAAAGAGTGGTTTTTTTCCTTTCACAAAATCGCTCACTTCCTTTCAAGGTTATGCACTTGTTTTTGTTTCTAAATGTGTTATTTGATTCTCTTCCTAGTAATGTTTGGAAAAATAGACTTAAAGGTAGATGACAGCAATATTTATGGAGCGGGTTGTCGTCCCCTCCATTTTTGCTGAAAGATGCATGCTACATTCCTTCAGTGTTTAGTCACTTCAATACAACATGAAATCCTGACATGATTGCATGTTCTCTTGACTCCTTACTAAATGGGTTTGTTGTAGCAAAACAGACCAAACGATACCAATAAATTCTCTTTCAACGTTCATTCATTAGCATTAGAGAAGTATTGTGACAGGTAAGACTTTTCTTGATGTTTAAAGTACTTCTCACTCAAGCTAAACCCAAAGGCTGGCTTTTCACATTTTTTGCCCCCTCTCTGAAGGTGCTAGTCTTTTTTCATCACTCAGCTTCTAAACAATATACTCCAATAATATGGTCACATTGCCCCGCCACTTACAAATACTGATCAATAGTTTTGTCCTACTCATTACAGAATGATTAGGTTGCAAAGTCCTAAACTCACATTTAGTTGCAGTTACTTGGTATAAATTAGGTCATTGTTCCACATTCTTGTTAATGTCATGTTTCCCGTCTGCTGTAGTTCATTATGACCGTATTGCTTATACTGTCTATATACATGGCAATCAAACAACTTCTCAAACATTTCAAGTAGTTCTTTGAGCTCCAGTAGCACAAAAACTTTAATGTATCTGGGACTATTAAACAAATACCTGTTCTTCTGAGAGTGAACTAGTACCTGACCTAGAATAAAGGCTTAATTTTTAGTTTCAATTGATTCCGTTTTGGTCATGTCACTGTGTTTTGCTAGCAAGAGAGTTTCTTTTAACACTTCGCCTCTCAGAGAAAGAGGCTAAAGTAATATGAATGACTGGTGGTGCTGAGGGACTTCTTCAACAGTAAAATCTGGTAAGTAAACCTAATACATTCCAGATAAACACATGTTAATGGGGCTTTGGGAAATGTGCACTTTTCGGGTGGATGGCTCATTGCTATTTCTTTGCAAGAACAGAAGTATTAAAAATGTATTTAAAAGGAATAGTTAAGACAAAAAAATGGAGAAAGGAAAATACATTTTGGAAACATGAAATATATATGAACACAAATTATCAGAATTTATTAATATGCCTAATATTTTGCTTTATATAAGAAAGAAAGAAAGAAAAACAGGAAAGAAAGTGTCACACACGTTCATGTTACCACCTTGAGACATGTCTGTGACTACTGTTCATTCTGGACATACCTAATCACATGTACAGAACTATGAGTCGGAGCTGATATGTAGTGAGGGCTATAGCTGAGGGCTATACACTCTAGGTAATTCCAGTATCTGCAATGTCAGCATTGATTTCTGTGTTGGCTTTTCATTTTAAGGGGACTTCCAGCTATTTTCTTTATTTTTTTTTTTTCTTTCACCTCAAAGGTGGCAAAACCAGCTAACCAAATCACTTGACTAGAAAGTTGAATTCTCCTCATCTCTACTCCTGCTTGCCTCTGGGGTTTTTGATTATTCAGTGTTTCCCCTGGTATATGCCTGCATGAGACTTCATTTCTCTGGACTGACTTCTGAGGCCTCTGAAATCCAGAGTCACTGGTAAAACTGATTAAAAGCTAGAATACCCATCCCATAAGAAATATTAAATTCTGCAGGCTTCTTACTGGATTGTAAACTGTTTCAAGGTTGGGAAGTTCATGCATCTTTTACTTTTCTGATATTTTATGCAACCAGCTCATTGGGGAACACAGTAAGAGCCCCAGACAAATGGTTATTGATTTGTTCAGGTGCTTTATCGTGATGGGACTTTCCCAAGTCCACCTTGCAAAGATGAGGGAGTGGTATCTAGTTAAATACAACAATACACAGGGAGAACGAGTTCTGAAACCCCTCCTCACCCTTCCCCCCCCCAGCCTACAAATGAAAGATTCTGGACAGTGGCCAGACTTGGAAAGTAGCTCTAAACAGGGTTCACAAAAATGGTATTTTAGTTTGATTTATCCTGGTTTGCTAATAAAGACAGTCTTTGTAACAGGGAGTTTTTATAGTGGATATATGTGGGTGCACCACAACCTTCCACCCTCTGCATACTCATGTAGACTTACATCTCATTACTGTCTAGCTATTAATTGTATGTGTCTGTGAACAATGATGACTTCAAGTACTAAGCTGTCAATATGACTTTCGCAGATGAACATCTGAGTAGGCGTAAATGTCATGATAAGCATGCTGCCTTCATGTATCACAGAAAGTTATTATCTCCTTTTTGCTGATTCTTATATAACTATACTTTTGGCTGATAAAATAGAATAAATAATACTTATTTTTTTCATATTCAGCTGTGTTAAACATATGTATACATATGGGTGAAAATTCTTCTTACTAATAGTGATACTTTTTCCTTCGAAATACCTGTCAAATCTGACTGACACTTTTTCACATGTTGTTACTTAGATGAACTTGAATGCTTTAGAGCACTTAGATATGTGAGGTTAAATACACCAATATCAATTCAAGTCACCAACACCCATTGGCCCTCAGAAACTGTGGGGAAAGAAATGAATTGGATACTTTCTTTTACTTAACAAAATGTAAGAATAGTCTTTAGAGGTAGCAGCACTGCATACCATTGCCAAAAACGTATCTGAGGGGCTGGAGACAGGCAGATTCATCCACAGTTTTTGAAAGTCGTAATGAATTTTAAAAGTACTATTTATAGTAATTTTGGATTTTTTTCTGTCAGTTTTCCAAACTGAAGTAGTGTTAGACCCATAATAAATAGCAGGAAAACACACGGGAATAATAAAAAAACATGGCATGAAATTGATACTTTAGACAAGAATTGGAAACTAAAGAGGCATCAAAAGTAGGGCAATGCAGTCTCCACATTTAAGATAGGTATTGTTAATTCAGAATTGCACAGAAAAACATTTCCTTGCAAAATAAAAGCAAGATCATTAAGCTCCTGTACAAGTTTTAACCTTATAAGCACTTATTATTATTATTTACAGTACAGCAGCTAAAAAGATTTTAGAGGTTTCTCGGCATTATTCTCTGGGCTGTTTAGGTTCCAAGCTGCTGGCATAGCTGTTAAGCTGCACTGTTAGTGGTGCTTCTTCCAGGGAGTCAAAGTCTGACAAATGTGATGAAATGCAGAATACTGATAATCAGAAAAAATCCAGAATTTAAATGCAACAAATGTTTGGGGCAATTCATATGTGAACTTATAGGCTGCCAGTACTCATTTTATTTAACATTTACTGCTAGTCCAAGCAGACTTTTTGAAAAAAAAGGTCTTCGTTGTAGTTTTGTGTCTTTTTGTGTCAGGGTCAGGAGCAGATGCTTGAACTTTCTAATCTCTTCTTGGCAGATCAGCGCACAGAAAAATCAAACAATGCTGCCTGCTACTTTTAAGCCATTCAGAGACCTTCTTTTTCAGTGGCTGTTGGAGAACATGAGTGTGAAAATGTTCAAACCAAACATTCGCCAGGCATCTCTCAGTGTTCATGTAATCCTCAGTGCTCAAAGGTTTTGAGAAAAAGCATGAAGAGGAAAGTATCTCTTACTTCTTATTCCTCTTTAAAAGATACTGCTGATTCTACTTGTCCATTAATGCTGTAATTGGATAAAACAGAAAATGCTCCTTTGCTTCAATTTAACTATTCTAAATCAAAGTTTCTAAACATTGTTTTCTTAGTTTATGTCTGTGAAGAGCATAGCTGTGTGCAGAACATAAATTATGCTCAGGAGTAACTGACTTTTGTCTTAGTTTTTGATTAAATCTCAGATAAAATTGAGAAATGAAGTCTGGACTTTTAAGAAGTAACTAGGGTGCTTAACTGCCCAGCCTTTAACTTTTGATGTAAACTAAGCAGAGGACTTTAAGACACTTTTCATAGTCTTGCCTCAATCTGTGATGCCAATAAATTCCACTGTTAGAAGATTCTGCTCAGATAATGGACATAGCACTCATTATTTCACTGAAGTATCAACATATCACAAGAAACAAACTCAACTCTGTCTTCTTAGCCATTCTCTTCTTATTAGATGCATTTACGTGTAACTGGGTTTCTGCAGCTCTTTCATCATATCTTAAAACTCCTCTAAGTTCTTGTTCAGCACTTTTTCTAGAGCTTTAGTCTGTGCTTCCTCCTTATACAAGTGTGGAAAGCTTAATATTCCAGCAGTTTAAGTAGAGCCTCAGACCACATCTCTAGAAATTCTTGGACTTCTGTTGTCGTTGGCTTTTCTTCCTTTCTTTTTCTCTTCTTCGAGCCGTTGTTTTCTTGTTACATTTTTCTGTGTTTCTGTTTTAACCCTTGGTCTAGAAAAATGTGCTGCAGCTTTTTGGACATATGCCAAAATAAAAAAAAGATAAGTGCCAAGTTTTTAGTTTTAAAATAAGACCAGTAAGAGAGTTTGAAATGATTCATCACTTCCTGGCAAGTGTAATTATCGCTGCAATCACCATTCATTATCTATTTGCACCCTTTAAAGATGTGCTAAATATTACTGTAAGTTTAGAAAGTTATCGTTTCAACTGAGTCAACTGAAAAAAATTAGAGCAGCACAGGTGGGTGCTTAAAACAGGAAACGATACTGATCTCCAGGACTCGCAGAGCTGCCTTCCTTACAATGACCTGCAAGAAACATGTCACATCTGTGTAAAAATGGTATATACTGAGGTTAGGATAGCGGATATACAAAATAAACTATTTCAGCTGGTTTAGCTATTGTGTTTGTCATTGTTGGAAGCCGACTGCTGAAATGTGAAACCAGTTCCACTTCTTTGCTGGGCGTTTATTCACTGTCTAAACTGAGCCATTGGAGATCCAGTAATTATGTTTAATATTCACTTTGTGCATTTATTCATCCTGTTTTAAGCAAATCACTTGTAGCTTCACTCCAATCGATGCTCCCTGGCAACTATCTATAAGCAAACAAGGAATCTTATTTTAACAAGGTATAGTTGCAATTTCTCTGTATTTTGAACCTCATAAAGATGACTCAAAGCATAATTGATTCTGCCTGTAAGTAAACTACTGTGGGATGCAGATTCATTCTCACCAGTCATTGCTGAAAGTTTAAAACAAAATTCAGACTTGGTAACATATCAGTGTACTCATTTCTCGGATAACATGTTGTGAGATCTTTGGGGTAGCAATCAGCTTTCTGTTCTGTTTGTATAGCAGCTGGTACAATGATGTCTTTATCTGCCACTGGGAATTTTGGGTACTATCACAGCAAACAAATGTTTGAAATGCATTGTTTAGAATTCTTATAGCGCATGAAAATTTTTCCAAGTTGTTATGAATGACTGCTATACTAGTGAAAAATCTTTACCTAAGAAGTAAATGCTATTATTTAGTATTTCAGCATTTATTTTTGCATGTCACCTGAGCTCTGTTCATACCCAGGGAGGTTAGACGCAAAGAGCTGCCTTTATTTCCCTGATCCTGTGACATTCAACTCTAGCTGAAGGTCTCTCCTGTGACCTTATATCGTTGTACATTAGAATCAAAGCCTTCCCAAAACATCTCATGCTGGAATACTACTAAAAATGGAGGAATCAAATGGTGTGTAACAAAAGAAGTTTTAAGAGGGGAAGGAGGGGAGGAGGGGAGGAGGGAATAACTTCAATGGTAGTAGTAAGGAAGGGAGAAGACCTGAAACTCCTCAGAAGTGATGTGTGTGGGAATGTCCCTAATCCACGTTATCTTCTGAATTTCTTCAGTCACTACATCCAGCTGCTGATTAATTATGGTAGGACAAAAGAGCATTTCAGAATAGGTTTCTGCTTTAGAATGAGTATATATTGTCTGTGTAAGAGGACTGTGTCAAAGTGTAGACATTTCAGTACTTTTACATCAGGAAAATAAATAAATGGATATTTTGTACATTGTGATATGCAATTTAGAATCTTATATGGATTTGGCTTTTAAAATTTCATGGTATGAAAAAGTGCTAGAGATTAAAGCAGATTTCATTTCATTCTCCATTAGAGTGATTAGATAGCTGGGAAGGGCACTGAACACCTTCTGTGTTTCCACGTGTTTTTTAGAGTCCAGAATAGTTTTGTCTTTGACCTCTTCTCCAGGCAACCTGCATGAGGCTGACTTGTGAAATTTCAGTACTATTCCTGCTTACTCCTACGCCAAGTCAAAGTTGTTAGTGAAGAGTCCTTTAAGAAGCTGAAACAGAATAACCCTCCTTGATTTTCTATCTTCAACTTAAGGGGAGTTATTGACAGATGCTGTTCTTGCATTACAATGTTGCTTGACTTCAAAGATTGCATTGTGCTAATGGGAGAGGGTAGGTGGGTTTGCTGAACTCCAGACTCGACTAAAGATATTTTCTTAGTTAAAACCAAGATTATGATTATGCAACAAATTACACATAACCCTATGATTTAGTGAGTCAGCCTGGTCAAGTGTAGTGGCCTTCTTCTACAAGGTTCTTCAGTATTTCTCACTGTGATTTGAAGTTTTATTCGCATTACTGACTGAGCAAAAGTCTGATATCATAGATAGGGTTTGTCAGCAAGCTGGCAGAACATAAGTTTTCCTTTCCTGGCACAGATCACATTAAGAAATTTATCAGGGAATATTATGCAGACTCAAAATCTGTCAGAAATATGAATGACAGTGTGACAGAAACCACCTGCATAGCTCATGATGTTCTTGGATCAAAGTACCAGCAGGAAATTACTGCAGTATTCCAAATAGTAAGTGTGGTGTTGGAACAAAGCAGAAACCTTGAGAACAAGTTGATATTTGCCTTTTTCACTTTAAAGCGGTTCCTTAAAGCTTATACCAAAGGACATACTGAATTTGTGGCAAGTGCTAGTAAGAAATAGTGAATTACATATCCACAAATTAACAAGAACTGTATGAGACTAGGGCACCTGATACATAAGAGGGATGAAAAAGATACTGTTAGATATTACTGCAGAGGAAAGGAGTTTCAAAAGAAACTATTGCTACAAAGTCACTGAAATGAAAATTTGCTTGATACAGAAGAAACAAAGGAAGAAAGAATACTTAGTTCTTAGAAAGAATTTTAGTCCATCAAAATCAAAGCACCTTTTGAAGGGAAGAAATTTTATCAGCTCCCAGTGTTGAAACTTAGGTAGTCTGAGTTGAAAGTGACCTGTCCAAGATCAGTCAATGGACTAATCAAAAGCTCAGGGCTCCTAGGTCCAAGCCAATCTTATCTATCAGTCCACACTGTTTACATTTGTACAAGAAGGAAAAATAACCAGGTTATTTTTGCCATTAATCTATTCTAAATGCTGCTCACTTCACTTAACAAAGGACATTCTGTGAAGCAATCAGCTTCCGCCATCAATATGGCATAAGCATACAAGGCTTTGTGCAGTATTAGCAATAGCAAGATAAATCTCTGTAAGTTGGAATTGAAGCTGTCTCATATGCATTCAGAGGTCACTTCAACATCATAATTTTAGATTAATCTAAGAAAAACTGTGAGGATAATGTACTTACCACTCATGATGCATGTAGTTTCCAAGGCGATTTCGTACAGTTGGTGAAATTGTTTTTTATCCAATTTATATTTATATTTAACTTGTCAACATCACTTTAGGCGGAGTCTGAGGAAGGGTCATTGCTTACAACAGTTACCAATAGAAGGATATTTTCCAGCAAATTTGAAGGTATGCTTTTGATACTAGTTGACTGAAATTAGAGTGCGAGTTTGATCTTTTGCTGTGTGGTGACTTTGCCTTTTAGACTTAGTTTTTCCTCTGCCGTTGTCATTGTGAATGAATACAGTGACTTGCTTCATCACCTCTTTTGTTCTATGGTTCCTTGAGAAACATATCCATATAATTGCTTTTAGAGCCTGGGGGAACTTTCTAAGAATCATACACTGGCTGGAAACTATATTTGGCAAAGAGTTTTCAAAGGTTTGTTGTCAGAAAGGTGTACCCACTGGCTCTGAAATGCTCTGACACAGGTACATTTTTGTTCTATAGTTTGCAGTATTATTTACTTACAGCAAGAGCTGCAAATACAGTGAGAGCAAAATTAGAATTCAAAATTATGTTTGTGGCCCAAAAACACAGTGCAATTGCCAGACTTTTGCCACATTTAGGCAACAGTAATGAGTTTTACAAACACAGGATGGGGAAAAACTAGCCGCATTGCAATACCACAGAAAAGGATCCAGGCGGTAATCACAAACTTGAAAAAAAGTCAACAGTCTCCTGTTGTTACGAAACAGGTAAAATATCATACTGGGAGATATGACCTCTGCTAGCACTTGTGAACACTGGCGCAGTGATCTAACTTCTGCAGTTCATGCATCTCTTTCCAAACACTGGTCATTGTCTTGGCTTGTGTTGTTTCTGTTGGTTGCAAAATACTACTTATGTATCTGATTTTGAGCCCCGCATGCCCATCACAGTGTTATTCTTGAGAGGTTTTGTACCCTTTTTAATGTTCACAATATCAACCTGAAGTGCAAAATGTTCTTTATTTGCAAATCTAACTGGTCAAGAGCAAATACAGTCAGTAGTATCATTCTGAGATATTTGTCCCAGATCACCATCATAATTTGTTTGTTTTTGATTTTGTTTTCAGAGATTCAGACTGCATGTTTATGTTAATGAATGATTAGGTTTCCCACTTTTCACTCTTTTCAAGCATATGTGTTTGCAGTTTTAAAATTTTCAGTTTTAGGTGGAATGCAATTTTCCTCAGCATCTGCAATACAGTTTCATAGTTAGTCTCCTTGCCTGATCTAACAGGAAAATACTGAGATGTGAAGTGCATCAGAACCAGTTATTCTAAGAACTAAACCTACTTTCTGGCTTATGTTCTCACTGCTGGCAGCCATTGCTGGGAGACACCAATGAAGCACTATTTAAGTCTGCAGTTATTCCTTGTGTTTCAAAAAAACCTCAGCTCTCTGGGAGCTTTTAATGGCTCCCTTCTTGCAGTCATGTTTCTTGCTTTTGATACCCTGAGCCACTTGAAAGTCTAATTCATCATTATCCCCATGGCTTTGTAACATGAGCTTCTGCACGGCACAGTCACTGTTTGAACTCCCCCTGAGCCCCTCCCCAAAGATATGGTTCACCAAACCAGAGAAATCCAAATCACAAAAGCAGTCATTTACACAGGAATATGAAAAAGACAGACGTTATCAAAAATAGAAAACAACTTGTTTTTATATAGACATATTACTGGCATTTCTGTGGTCTTCCCTGTGTTTCTTTTCTAAAATGGTCTTGCCAAAACAGCCTTAGCAGAGTTGACCTGAATAGCCCATAACATTTTCCTTAGGCTGTATGTTTTTGTGAAATGTTTTTCTTAATCGTGGTATTTGAGCTGGTCCCCATAATATCACTAAAAGAATAATTCCTAAGGGTCAAAGAGTATAATTTGGATAAAGGGATAATTAAATAGCATTGCATTGATCCAAGTGAGGAAAATTCTTAGTTGTAATTGCCATTTTACTGACAGAAGTCACATGGGCACATATGCTTGCTTGTATAGAGTCAGGGTGAAAGCCACATTCATAAATGTCTCAAACGCTCTGTAAGAAATGCTGTTAAATGAACAATTATATTTTAGCACCTGTCATATAGTCATTAATTATAACATGCTCATTTCATTTTACATGCTATTTAAATGCTCACCATTGTTAGATACTTTCTTGATTATATGTATCTGTAGAGTGAAGTCATTCACTGCACCAAACCAGAATATGTCACTGAATTTAAAGTCTTTAACTTACTATAGTGGCCTTGCAATAAATATTGTGGATTACTTCAAATAAAACTGAAGAATATGAGCAGCTGTCTCAATCTGAACCCAACTTACCTGGACATGAGAAGTTCAAGCAATGCACCTCAAGAAACTGAACAGCAGTATCAGAGAAAAGGGTGCAAGCTCAGTCTGCATGGTTTGCAGTGAGGTACAGGGCATTGGCATATGAGCATTGGCTACTAAAAGGTTGATTTGACCCATGCCTGGTTATCTCAGTCTAAGGCTTGGAGAAGACACCATGCTAAATGCCCTGCTCAGGGCTGAGTGGTAGTACTAGAGGCTGTTCTCTTTAACCTTCCTGTTTCTGAGCTATGCTAGTGCTGCTAACAGGCTATGTGGAAGGATGTTTAGCATCTTCATGGCTCATATTGTTCTTATGCAAAAGGGTGTAATTCCTCACTTGAAAAATGGCAATGAGCTTCAGTAATATTTCTGGAAGCACATCTGACAGGTGTTACCCAAGTTCAGGGCTCTTGTGGGGGAAGAAGGTTAAAATGCAGTGGAGAGTGTGTTTTCCCATAGGTTTACTTCAAGATCCACTAAAACCTGTTTCTTTAAAGGAATAGAAATAGTTCCTTCCTAAGGCTATCTTAAGTTCTATTTTTTATTTTCCACTGCAAATGTCCTGATTAGCTAGGACCTATCCTAACTGGATAGGTCTTTTTGTTGGGAGTATGATTTACCACGTACAGCATATTCAAAGAATATTGCTCCGTCTGCTCTCTGAGGACCACACTGACAGTGAGTTTAATCATGCAATGAATGCTACTGACGTCAGTGGGACTGATGTTATAACAACTTCTCTCTGATGTAAATGAGAGGCGCTCTGTTTTTCAAAATGTCCAAGATGAGACTACTACAACTTATGGTGGAAAATACTGAATTCATGGAATTTTTTTTAACTGTGCAAATTTTAATGAATTGGTGATATTAAGTGTGCTCAGCTGTGTCTATGTCGGCTGGTTGGGACTAGTTACATGACCATGTACGTCTTATATTTCTTTTTTCTATATGCATTAATTTAATTCTTGTACCAAGCAGTCTGGTGTGAATATTCAAAAGCATGGAGTAGTAGACAAAATAAAAGTCTGATAATAGCAGAGCCACTAAATGCTTGACATTCCCCATGGCACACCTACTGGGCTTCAGCAAAAACATCGGTTTGTGATACACGTGGTGGTATCTCTTACACATTGTTTGACTGGATTGGATATTGTTATCTTGGACATGTTAATTCCAGTTCTAGCTTGTCTTGTCAGGATGGTAGCAGAGTAGCATTATTGAATGTACAGATCTCCCTGCTTAATTATAAATTCTGCAACAAGATAATTAAAAATCTGCTACTTGGGTATTTATATCATTAATTTCAAATTAGTCTCATTACGCTTTACTGCTTGACAATAATCTGTATAACAAAAGAGAGTTACTGTGCTCATGGCAGTGGTATTTAAAAGATGTTGAGAATATGCATTTTATATTAAAGGGAAAAATGTATATTAAACATTAGCAGAGAGCTGATTTTGTTACTCACAAAAATGAGATTAGAAATTAATCACCAGTATCAAACATTTAATAGGTAGGAGCAAGAAAACAAATACTGGTGTGAAATATACTTATCAAAGAAGAAATTTATGTCAAAATGACCACTGCATTGCACAATGCAGTGGCAACTTTTGCTTTTGTCATGAGAATTTGTAAAACATAGATGATGAAAATGCACAATATTTCAGTGTGCTGACTAAGGGGAAGCATGAAGCTCCTGGGACTCAACAGAAGAAACTTACACCTGTGCATTAATGATTCTCATCTGAGCTGTGTTTCAGTGGTTTAGTTCAAATTGCCAGTTCTGATTCTAGTCAGAAGGTACCCACATAATATAGTCCAGAATCATAATAAAAAAACAACTCGGTGTGTTTTTTGACAGATTCCAGAGAAAAGGTGAGATGGAATGAGTGTGAAGCAAAACTGTTCATCCTTCCATTAGGTGATGAGTGGAACTGAGTCGTAAAATTCTAATAAGAACTATATAATTGACACCTTTTGGGAGGAGGGAAAATGCACCCAGTCTTCAGTTCAAATAACATAAAATACTATACAGTGGTCAGTTTTAATATGCATCATATTAAAATTATCTTCCAGCTATTGTCAAGATGTTTTTAGATACTGGAAAACCTTTTTCTTACTGCATATTATGTTTTAATTTATCATTCAGTAGTGACTCATGAGAAGTTTAATAGTACCACGAAAGACATCAGTACACAGATTTTTGTTAAAAATTCTGCCCTTTGTTGCTTTTAGTTCAGTTTTAAGACTTTAGTATGAAAAATGTCAAGTCATTCTTAGGTCCAGGTACACGTACAGACCATAGGTAAGGAATTTAACAATGCCTTGGGGTGTGCTTTGTCTTTTTAGTGGATAAGCAAAACAGTGCATTCTCTGGGGCTGGGAGCATAGCCCATTACATTGTATGCTAAATTCATATGTAAAAAAATTGCATGAGTAATAAAGCCAATTATATTGCACCCACATTCAAACATCTCAGAGAATTTAACTAGCAAAATTAGTCTGCCTCAGCCTTGAGTTTAGCCAGATTATGGTATAAAATGAATGCACATTAATTTTTTTTGCAGTCTGTGGTTCTAGTACAGTTTTGAAATTAATTTTTCTGAAATGAGATTTTAAATGAAGAAAGATGTATTTCCATGTAGAAGGGGAAGAGAAAAAAATCTAGGCAGAGACCTTACAGGAAACCATGACTCATTCCTTGTTTATAAACTGTAACATTTGGTGTGTTTCACATTCTCTAGTCAGGTCCTTTTTATTTTATATTGCTGGCAAACTTTTGACCCTTTTTAAAAAGTGAGACCACTGAACTACTTTTGAGCACTGTTTTTATTTTAAAAAATTGTTCACTAAATAAGTGATATTCTGACAAGCTTACTGTAGATTAACTGACAGTCAAAATTTATCCAAAGGAGTAATAGGTCCTGAACACAAACACACTAGTGAACCCTTCTTCAGGATGGTTACCAGTGATTTCAGTGGGAATTATACTGTATTTCCCACACTTATATAATGGTACTTACTTTCTCTAGCAAGAGGCTGAAGATTTCTTTGTTGGTTTTGCACACATACTTTTTAAATCAAATGAGCTGAAGCATTTGAAATAAGTTTTGGAGTTCTCTCATATCTAGACTACAATTAGCAGGAGAGCCCTGTTTTACATAGTTTAGTCATACTAACAATTAACTTTAGCAGGGGGAGAAAGAGAAATATTTGGTATACAAAAAGTCTATGTTTCTCCTTTGCTGCTTGTTTTTCCTCTCTGGAAATGCTGTTGCCAAGAACAGGGTGAGTTTTCTTCTGGGTCTCCTTAAAGTTTTGCTAGAAGAGATAAACTTCCCACCAGTCTCTGTCATGAGTACACATAAACTTGCCACATTTGGAAGGATGTCATCACAGTAAATAGAGACTTGGGAAGAAGTGTGTGTGGTGTTGGGGAGATGGTGAGCCGGTATAAGGAGGAAAATAATGTAGGTAATTTATATGTAGAATAAAAGATATAACTCTGTGCAGTCACCTTATCTTTGAAAACCAGTACTGTGTATTGCAAAGGCCACAATAGAATCTAGATAGAAAGAAAAAAAAAATCAGATCATTACTGTATGCATTACATTTTGTGAATATCTTTGTAATAGAAAGATAAGAATGATCAAAATGTTATTGTGTTAGAATAATAGATTTCTGAGTCATGCACAAGACATTTTTTGTCTATGGCCATGTTACATATCTGAGGATAGAGCTGAACTCACAATTTCATTTATCACTCTTTGTAAGACTTTAAAATGATGAATGTCACATTTCAAGACATCTACAGGGAAACTGTTATTTAAAAGCAATTTTCGCAATCAGAAAGCAAAGCTCAGGTATTATTAGTGTTGCTATTCCAAAGAAAAAAGGTTTTGTAAGATGACATATAATCACCTGTAGAGTTTTTGCTGTTGCAGCTTCTTTGTATCTAACCAATGGATAATGGCAACGTGACCAAAGAACAAACAGTTGATAGCAGAGACACTGCAACAACTCCCAGATACTACTAATCCCCTAGGAAAATGCATGTGTGTATACTTCCAGATAGTTTCCGTGTCTTTCAAACTCAATGCCAGAAATCTAATGACGAAAACCAGAAAATGTCAATAACTGTGCATAGACCACAGTGTTTTAACCAATGAAAATGAAGTAAGTTCCAAAAAACTGAGAAATAGCTGAACTTGGAGACCATGATGAAAGGCAGTGCAAAATACTTTCAAAATCTAAAATGAAAAAAAATCTTATTGTATCTGAAGCAGAATTGCCTGAAAGAAAACTTTAAAAAAATAATATTTATTTTTCATATACCATTAATCAGAACAGGCCTACAGTTCTTCCCGTTGTCTTGCAATGGTTTCTCTATTATGTATGACTGATATTTGTTTAAATTTTGTTTCAAGTTCATGCTCTGCTACCTACACAGAAATTTAAAACTGGATTTGAACGCGAGTTAAGAAGAAAAACCTATGTAGTGGAGAGGTAGTTATGATAGATTCTTGCCTCTTTATTCCAGTCTTTCAGATGAGAACTTCTATTGTATATAGCGAAAATTGATACAGCCTACCATGTCTCTTCTGATTCCTTTTAGCATAGTCTCTGTCCTATTAAATGCCCATATATTTTCCATGGGGAACTGCAGTTTAGCAGAGAAATTCTTTTGGTCATGATCTTGCTGTTGTCCAATAGCTGTTCTTAATATATGCCACAGTTACTTATGTTTTCCTTTCTGGATAATTTTGGAGTTCTGAACTATTTTTTGCTATCTTTAATTGTTGTACCGAATATTTATACTGACATACATTTTAATCATTATCACTAAAGAGTTTAGCCTTTATCTTTTGCTTGGTATTCTGTAGCCCATCTGTACTAAGTCCTGGGCATTTTACTACCCTTTTCCCCCTTAAAGAACAACAGTATGCTTAGTCAGTAGTTGCTCTATTGTCCAGTATATAGTTGCCATTTTACATATACATTTAGAAAACACATGGCACATCAATTACAGTGTTTTCCAGTGGAGACTGAAATTCCATCCACTGTGGCCAATAATAATATTGCACTGGCTCAAAACCAAAGAATGTCATGTTTTGACTCTCGTATCTCAGTGCTAATTTAGCATCGTATCCCGAAGGAATTTCTTTCTCCTTGTTTCCCTTCCTTTCCTCTCCTTCTCATTCCCCTCTTCCCCTTCACTGAGGATGCAGAGTATAGAATCCTAATAATATCAGGTAGAATCAAACAAAATACAACTGTAGTACTGGTCATGTTCCTCAGAACAGTTTTATTAGTCGGGAAAATTAGCATCCCCATGAGATGTTGGTATTTGTATTTTTTTGGTATTTCTACTTACTTGTTTTGAGCTTTGCTAGGACTCTTAAGATATAGTAAAATATAAAAGCAAAAGTAAAGGACTGGGAAGCTTCTTAAGCCAAGTTCCTGTGCTCCAGTCTGAGCAGGGAAATTAATCTCCTGCATGACGGCATTGACGTAAGTCTCTGCTCAGTTTGTGTGTGCATGTAAACAGGGAAAGCAAGAGAGAATAAAACAATTTTATAAATATTCTTACTTAAGAGAGGTAAAAAGGGAAGACAGAACTTAAAGACCTGCACAACTGTTTGCACAGAGCTTTACCACATGTACTACAATAGATCCAGTAACATTTGCCAACATCTGTATCTGGATTCTGAATGAGTCGCAATTATCTTCAGTGCTGGCTAGTTTTTCAAGCTTGGAGAAGTCATTAGGTTAAGTTTTAGAGTGGGTTCTGCTGACGTCAACACGAAGAAATAAATTGAGACTGTCCTACACATTTATGTATGTAGAGTGCAATAAGCTTAATGCAAACCTGGTAGAGCAGCTGGGTGAAAAAAGCATTCAGCCTGATCCATGACAGGATGAACTGTGCTGAGGAATATGGGTATCTATAATTTAGCTCTTAAACCATTACGCAAACACAGTTCTAGTAGGTAGTATTCTATATTAAGCATGATATGCTTCTGATAAAGATTACCCTTTGTATGGCAGGCAATCACAGCATCTCCTATAGCATTTAACCTGTGTCTGAGGACAGTACAAGACATCAGACACCTGGGCAATTTTATTGGCTCGATATAGACTGTTAGATTTGGAGAGCCTGCATGTGGACTGGAAGCTGGTAAAAGGGGTGCTGAGAGACATATCCCTCTCATTATCATGAAAAGGCTGTGACAGCTATTCTGTCCTGTGGAGAGCCTTGGAAGACCCTCCTCCTTGCTTAAGTCACAATGATGGCATAGATGGATTTCACATCACCCCTCCAGTTTCTTATGCATCGAGTTTAAATGCTTAGCCTGTATGCAGCCTTTATGGAGTGGATTTAATTCACTAATCATATAAATAACTAAATAAAAATCTTGTTAGGAGTTGCACGAGATACACTGATTTTCTACTGTAAAAAGTTTCCTCTTCATGCTTTAGTTAGTGATCTAATTACATTACAAATTTCCTAAACAGTGAACTGGTGCAATGTACTGTACTGAAAAGTAAAAGACCATTCTCATCATAAGTTCTGCTTTAGATTTTTATATTTCAAACCTGTACATTTAAAAAAAAATTAAGAAGAGAAGCATGTAGAAGTATGGTTTGTTGGTTTTTTTTTTTCCTTACTTCAATTAGTCCAGAAAATAAATGGATGCATAAAATTAGCTCTCCACTTGTTTTCTTCTTGCTCATGAACAATAGGGGAAAGCCTCTGACCCCTTGCTTTCTTATGGGAGCAGAACAGAGATTATGGCATTTAATGGATTAAAGCTTTAAGTGTCACACATTGTTGCCAGAATTAAGGACGAAAGTCCAAAATATGGGTGAAGTGGCAAATAGATGAAGGAGTCAAAAGCCCAAATGGTACAGTTGGTTGGTAAATGGTTTCATGCACACAAAAATCCCAAACTAAACAGCAGGTTCAGTTAGAAGCTGATAATAGCAGTTGGTTACCAACTGTAACCAACAAGTTGGATGGCGTATTCAGAGATTATTTACCCTATTTTCTCCTCCAAGGCAAGGCTAATAATTTCTGAAAGGTGTTTATATAGCCTTTTAAAAATCTACCCTTAAAAACTTACTCATTGTGATTCCATGGACAGGTTTCTTCAGCAATTAATGTGCTTATTATTTTCCATTGAAAAGTATTCTTTTCACCATTGAATCTTTATTACCATTACTTACGGCTCTATGAGCTGTTTAGCAGCCCATTATTTCTTGACCAGGATGATAAGGAAAATAGTCTGTTTCCATAAACTTATGTGGCTACATTTATAATCTGGAAGATTTTTAATTATGTTTGCTTTTACTTTTCTTGTCTTTAGGTTACATTATGTGTGACTTTCTGCCTTTCCTCATATGAGATGTTTTCTAGATTTCTGTTTTCTCAAGGTTTAGTCCAGTATGTCTCTGCTCAATCCTTTTGCCCCAAACCAAGAAACAATGCTTCAGGTGAGCTTTAGGAATACAGAGAGAATGGGAGGTTGCTCTTCTGGATGATACTCCCTTTTATATGTCCCAGGGTGATACTTGTTTTTTTGTAAGAAAGACTGTGATAGTATGTTTAGTTCATGATTCACTGCTACTTCCCATGCATTTTCTGAAGAAGTGCTGCCTAGGCAATGGCCCCTTGTTCAGCAGATTATTCCCATGTGTATGCAGAGCTTGGTATTTTTTATATCCTCTTTTTTTCTGAACATTTCTGCAATTTGTTACAGACATTCAGAAGAGCTTACTAGCTTAATATTGTCAGTGCTGGACTAAGTATATCACCTATCTCCATCCAAACCATTGAAGAAAACATTGAATAGTGCTGGGCCTGGGACAGCAAGCTTCTTAGAGAAATTATCTTTCTACTTTGACAGAATTACTACTCTTCAGTACAGTTTACCAATTATTTTTCTCACTTATATTCCAGCAGTTTCATAAAGATAATTTCTTTTTTCCCATATGTGGTTTATCATGCGTTTGTAATTTCTTTGTCTTCCCTTTCTGTTGGTCCTCCCACCTATCTGTCTTTCTAGTGGGGTAGATGAGCCCTTAACCCCGACCAGCAATGCCTACACATATCTTCAGTAGCCAGTAGATATTTTAGGTAGAAAGTAGAAGGAATCAACTGTCTGACACATACAGATTACTGGTTCTTAAATTTACCATCTTAATTGCCCATAGCTTTGAAATTAAAGTAGAAAAATAATTACATTTCTAGACTTCTGGCAAAGAGCTACAGATCAATAAGAAATATGTGGCATTAAAACAAGCAGAATAGAATATTTTGGGTTCTAGCTCACATATAGTCTTTTGCCTTGAGACATAGTATGAGGTATCAAATTATTTAACTATTGCTATAGATATTGAGGTTAGGGAAATTGAGGTTTTGTGAGTGGTAAAGTATTACATGCTTTTGGTCCAAAAAGTCTGCTTTCACATGAACATATGCGTGGGAGGTGAAATAAAAATAGCTTTCATGGCATAGAAAGAACAGTGGTCATTGGTTGTGATGGGCAAACAATAGCAACAATAATTGGAAAATAAATTGAAAAACAAACAATTCAGGAGTTTTCTGCTTGAGTTTCATTCAGTGTTGGCAAATTAAAGAAGATATCTCTAGGGCATAATTTAAATAGCTTTTTACCATTCTAATTATTGCTGAAAGGACTAGTCCGAAGTAAGAAATATGATGAAGATTATCTATAGAGGACTTCTAAAAATTGCAGTAATGCTTTCAAGCAAAAGAATTCTTCATTCTAATAAAAATGCACCTCTTCAGTGCATTCTGTGTATCAGGTCTGGGTATGTCCTACAACTGGCTAATATTACTCCAATATGCTCTAATACTGTAATCTGCAAAGAGTTACATGCTGGTGAATTTTATACATGTGATTTTTCCACTGAACAATACACAAATAATCTTAGTGGGACTCAGGCTTCAGGCAGTCTAGTTAATCTTTTGTATCTTTCTGAAATGTCCTTTCTTGAAGAATCTGTGTGAATATTTATTCAACATGTTGACATGATTTCTGAATATTACAAGGAAAAAGTCAGTGGGTTGTTGCTGTGTTGAATGAAAAAATGGTCAAAGAAGGCTCTTTGGAAGATGAAAACCAATGCAATTAAAGTGAAGTTCTGTTACCATTTTATATTAATATTTTCTTTCCCTGTCTTCTTTTTTTAACAGCTCAAAATTTCTTGTAGCCAAAGTAATTACACTGCAGGAATTTCAGCTTCCCCAAACAGGACTTTTTACAGTGCCATGCTTAAATGGAAGTCCCATGAACAACAATGTGCATTGGACTAGGCCCAGAAAAATTTACTTTTAAGATGCATACTAGTTTCAGTACCAATAAAACTGCTAGATGAAAGGTTGGAGAGTTCAATGGAAAAACATATTTGGTATAGCTCTTACTGAGAGTTTGGAGATTTTTTTTTCTTTCTTGAAACTCTCAGAAGGTATCAAATTTTTTACCCTGAGCTACAGATAGTCCCTCTGAATAACAGAAGTATAGCAGTCCTATGCACATAATGTGAAACAGAAAGAAAAGGGAGATTTCTTTGTGATTTTCAGCTTTCTGTATAGACAGTGAGTGAACACACTTCAAAAAGCAGCAAATTATTTTGAAATGCTGAAACCCAGAGCAGGAAAACTACATGAAGAAAAATGTGAATCTTGGCAGGCAGGAATAAGTAAGATCATGACTACATAAAAATATTTAAAAATATGACAACACTCTGAACACTGCATACTGTTGAAGAAAGATCTTCAGATCCTTCAAGATCTTGGCAAAAGCTAATCTGTGATCTGATAAAGATAATTGTTTTCCCGATGAAGATGTATTTCTCTCTACTTCTCAGAGAAGTAGAAATGAAGAGTGGGGCAAGGTGAAACCGAATTGACACAAAATAACTGCTGATGGCTGTCTGATAATTTTTCCTTTAGATAATTACTCCATGGCTGTGTCAAGAAAATAGTTTTATATAGTGAGGGGATCAGTTTCTGGGTCCTTTCAGGCTAACCAAACTGTCGCTATGTTGTATAAGCAATATATATTAGCTCTAGGAAGAGATTTTACCTGTTTCAGTAAAATCCCTTACACTGCTAAATTTTCCTTTGTGAAAATATATATTACTGGAATGTTTGTTATCTCTCTGTTTGTTATATAGCATTATTTCTTGTAAATCTTATGAATTTAATAATAATTTGTGCATAATGTAATATGAACTTTCTTCGTCATATACAGCTTAAGACACATCTCAGTGTTGCTTATCTTGCCTTTCTGCGGATTTACAGTGTCCCTCAAACTTAATGTGATAATGCCAGCGTTATGCACTTAACTGTGTAACTCCTCTGCTCTCCCTCCAACCAATAATGCAATTGCAAAAGATGCCCAACCTTCCTGATCCTACTTGTCACATATCAATAACCTCACTTAGCACATACTGAGTGCTTTCCAAGAGTTAAGCCGCAAGCGAGCTCCAGTGCTGGGTCATAAGGAAGAAACAACTGCGGCAGGCAGCTCCTTTGCTTCCTCGGCAGGAAGGGGGCACACAGTTCCAGGGTAATGTGCAGCCAGAGTGTACAGCTACACACATGGTGATGGCTTGCTGCTGGTTTACTGCTCCTTTGGCCAGGTTCCACGTTTCCCGTCAAGCCCTGTGCCAGCACAGCTTTGTTATGGGCCCTTTGACGTTCCCGGGAAATGGCATCTCACCTGAACCACTCATGACTTCAGTTCACTGAGAACCACAGTCAACCGCTTCTGCTTTATGGCTTTCTTTACAGCCTGTGTTCGCTGCGGTTGAATTCTTCCTGATTTATGTCAGTGTGATGTCAGAGCAAGCTTTTCAGTTTGGATCTCTGTTGAAATCTTATCTTGCAAACAGTAACAGTTTGCTACTGTCACTATCTGAACTTGGTCATTTTTGTTTTCCTCACTCATGTAGCGTCAGTTTGTTTTATGTAGTTATGGTCCTACCAGCTGCAAACACCATATTCTGCTTCAGCCAACTCTAGGTTATTAGGTTATGAATGCTAAAAATTATGAGCAGTGCTTTAATTTGCATAGTTATATCCACACATCATCCAGAGTGAATAAAAGCCAGATTGTAAAATAATTACAATCTCTTGAAGTAGAGCCAGCCTCACAGACCAGATCCATCAGTCTTCATTAATTTGTATACAGTTCTTTTACCAGAACAAACTTTCTGAAGGTACTCGCGTGGGAATGCTGAAACAGCTGCACAACTTTTATTTTGAAGAAAAAAAAGTTGAGCCTCGGAACAGTGTGTTTTAAAGAGAGAGAGAGAGAGTGACTCTGCATTTAAGACTTTGACCAGCATGTGTAAGAAGTGCTCTCACGGCTGGAATAATCTAACAATTTTTTACCTGGGTAGCACTTGGCAAAGCTCCCCTTTTTTCTTGCACAGTTGAAAGGAATCCAGTACAATTCTGTGCTTCAATCAACTTGACTCCAGTTTTGCACAGCCTGCCCAGTTTGGTAGCGCACAGCCGTGCCTGGCTTATGTGGCCTCTATGGCCCTTTTCTGCTCCACTGTCGGAAAGAGGGAGGGAGGCTTCCCCCAGCACCAAAATATCATTCTGTGTGCTCTCTGCAGCACAGTAGCTAAGAACAAGTTTCCCGATTACTTCCTGGTCTTTTTGGAGTTATTTGCTGGAAGAAGTCTTTTTCCCCACTTTAAATGGATGATTGTGTTACAATCAAGAAAAAGCATCTCCAAAGACCAATCTTTAGGTAAGTGATGCTATTATTACTTTGAACTGAAAACATTATGAACTTCACTCTCTACATCCTATTTGTTAACTTAAAGTTATGCAAACACACAAAAAATTGTTCAAAAGTTTAATATTACATAGCCTAGTAACAGATGATTTTGGTGCTCAGGATATTTTTTTTTTTCACTTGTACTGAGACTTTATAGAAGTTCTTTTTCTTCTCCTCTCTGTCATCTGCGTTCTCTAAAGTTTTGTGTGGGATTGTCTTTATTATGAAAGAGGAGCAGCATAGCTCTTGAAAACTTTTTTCGTTTGTTTTGTTTTCCTACGGCTCTGCAGTCCCTCAGTGTATTCTGGAATTATAAAACTGTTTAAAAGTGGAACATGGTTCTTGGGTGGTTTAGCTGATTATGTCTGGATGGCAGAATTTTAATACTTGAAATGATACACGTTTCAGAGTAAAGTAGCTTGCTTGCTGGGACGTGCAGACAAGTGCTTAAAGTGTAACTGATCTGTAAGACTCTTCTGATAGGAAGGGTTCAAGTTTAAAGAGTAACAAGTTGGAGTTTTTGTGAGGTGGTTCTTCACTGCTTCCTATGTATGTTAGTTTGATCTATCAAACGTCTTTCTGATTATTTTATATTCTAAAGTCAATTATAAAATTCTTTTTACAGATCAGGATTAGATCTAGTTTACTTGTGCTTTTTACCACAGGAGACCCCTTTCTTTGCTTTGGTCAGTCCTAGGTTCAGACCAAGTGACCTTGAGTGGGAAATAATGTTTCTCAAACTACTGTGAATAAGGATGCAGTGACTGTAAGATTAAATAAACCTGCAATAGTTCACACTTCTATTTATGGCTGGTGACATCTTTAACAAAAATCCAGCTCTTACTGGGTGATATCAGTAGGATATTGTAACCACAGTGTTGATATGACAAATAAATATAAGATTATGGTCCCAGAGCAAATACAGGATTGTTATTTATTGGATGGCCACTACTGATGTCATATATTATGGGAGTACAGTAATGGTTGATATTGCAGCTCCAGAGTAAGTTCAGACAGGTAGTCATGCCAGGATTATGTCCTACTAATGTTACATGTGGAGAAATCTTTCAGTAGTGTTACAGTGCAGAAAGAGATATTAGAAAGTTACTATGGGAGTGAAATGACTTAACCGTTAACCTTAAATTTGAATGTCCTGTGTGGATTTACTATGCAATTTATATCGTGAATTAAATTAAACATTTTGCACTTTGCTTTAATAAAGTGGAGTTAAGAAGTTATTTCACAGAAAGCTTATGACTGACGATTAAGAGAGATTTGATGTTTTCCTCAAGTGATATCTTTTTATTTAAACTAAGAGTTTAATTGAATATATTTCTGTTTAAACATCAATAATTCTTTTTAAGGATCTATGATAATTATCCAATAAACTGTAACTTAAAAAAAATATTTTAAACACATATTCTTCACAGTCTTTTGGGGCCATTAGAATTGCAGGTGAATAAGTGCATATTTCCTCATGTGTTCAGGAATCTGCTATAGAGATCTGCTGTAGCTAGTGTAGTACTGGATAGTTTGCAAGAGCTTTCTTAACGGATGTTTCCCTAAATTGTCTTGTGGGAGTGAACTTAACTCAATGAAATACAAGAAGTTTCAACATTTCTTACCGAAATCCATCCCTGCAAATCAGTTCTAAATACAGAACGGCAACTAACTACTGTTGGCATGCTTAATCCAGAGCAAGAAAACCCCTAATATGGAAAGCCCCTTAAGAGTCCATGGTTCTGCAGTGACTCTTCTGGCAAAAGATGTCTGTAATACTAGAGTAAATGCTTAAGAAACGTTTCCAAGGTCAAGACCAGCATAATATTTTAGGCAGCTCAAACTGAAAGACAATCTCCGTATGCCATAAAGATTGTATCATGTACAGTAAATACAGATGCTATCATAGTACATTAAAGAGCTGGTTTTTTTAGTGTGTGTTCATTTTCCTTATGACTTTGGAAAATATTTCTCCAGTGAAAAAGTGTTCCTATACAAGAATTGTGAAGATTTAGCCTCAGTCCTTTTAATCCTGTAATTTTCTCTCCATGTAGGTGAAATGGTTTTACTGGGCACAGACAGTACATTGAGGTAACTGAATCAGCAGTCTAGTCAGTTTTTCCCTCAAAAAGAAAAGAAAAAAGAAGAAAATATGAAATCAGCCAAATCTTGTATATATTTATGCTTATCCATGTTTCATCTACAGCCAATACTAACTATAGTTACTCTTAAAAATCAGGTTTTTCTTGGGAGCTATGTCAGAACTTAATAAGTGCATACAAATATCTTCCTACTTAGCAAAGTTACATTTACAGTGGATCTGTACTTTTACTTGAGTTGCCTTCCCAGTAATGTAAAAAATAGGTTGAGTATCTATTCTAAATAATCCCTTCAATGTCACCAATCTTCTACATAAGAATGGGATAGGTATTATGTTTCAAGATGGGAAACTCAATAATAAAAAGACATTTCTGACTAATTTTCAATTTTTTGTAAATTTTTTGCAAATCTTTTTCCTGAACTGATGAAGAAGTAAACATATTAAAATATTGGGAATGAAGTGTAAATTTTGGTGTTTGCTACCTAGTAGTGCTTGGAAATAACTAAAAAATTCATTCAGAAATATAACTGTGTGAAAAAGCCAAGCTTATGAATCACATTGAATTGATTACTAAAGCACATCAATTTGGATAAAATTTTGTAATTGCATCAGGATCCAACTGCCAAATACTTAGAGACTCCTGTATTCCTTAATATCAAAAGAACAGTCTGCTATATGCAAAGATATATTTCAACAGAACTTGTAGCTTGGATATTTACTGGCTATTTTAATGCTAACATAAATTACTGAGGACATTCCATATTTTTATTAAGACCAGCATCTTGAGCATGTTTGCTATAACTGGAGATGGTGAAATTAATTCAAACAATAAACAAATCAGCTTTCTCAAAGAAAGCAGTGGGAGCTTCATAGCTCTGACATTTAAAATTGGACTGAATAAAGCCATATAAAATATGCTTTAGGGAACAAATCCTTCCCTGCCAACTGCATAGATTAGATGACATAATAGATGTTTTAGTTCTCAAATTTCTATGATTTCTATTAACATAAGAATCTACACAGTTGGTAGTCAAAGCTTATAGTGAAGCTAACATTCTTCTGCACTCTGCTTCAGTTTTCGGGGGGGTGGGTTGTGTGACCTTGGTCTTCCTGGTCTTGACTGTGAGTGGAAGCAACAGGATTAGAGTATCACAAGAGAAGTTCTTCTGGTGTCTTTGCCTTCGCAGGATCCAAGAAAGCCTGGAATTATTTCAAGAAACCCATGGTCTTTTGAGATTTCCAGATCAATGGCAGTTGGATAATAACAAATAATTTGTCCTTGCTGTGTAACGTCTTCGATTTAAGACTCTTAAGGTGTTTTAAAAATATTAATGTGTTAGCTGCAAAATACCTCTGTCTTCTGTTCTGCACATTTTCTGTGGTCTCATGCGATTTTGGATCAAGGGTTTTCCCTTAGAGCAGTAGGGAAAGGAAAACAGGGCTCGTGGTGCTGAAAGCAAGAGAGAGAACAAGGGTGAAAACCACTTGTTTTCCAGCCCTTCAGTGAGCTCTGTTATTATCTTTTCTATGGTGTCTGCATATGAGAGAAGCTCCTTGTACTGTTGCTGTTGTTCCAGTATCTTTGTTCATTATGCATATGAATGTTGTATTAACTGTGATTAACTAGACTGGATCTCTCTGTAACTTTGAATTCTCCTTTACTAAGAAAATGACCCAGTCCAATCCTTTGGTCTCGTGCTTCTAGTCCCTTAAAATATATATGGCTGATTCAATATTTTATTCTATACTAAAATCAGGTCCAAAAATTGGATGCTGATCCTCACTGTAATCCACTGGCAGAAACTATTCCAACATTATTTTTACACCACTACAGGACACATAGGTAATTATATACTGTATATACTGTACAGTATATTGTAAATGTTTACAAAGACCTGGTTTCCAGAAAATGTTTATACTGCTGTAACTTGTGCAGCAAGAATAATCCATATCAATAACTTCTGCGTTTTTTTTCACTTACATGCAGTATAATAAAATATAGAAGGAGCATGTTCTGCAACTTCTAGATATTGTAAGTTTTTGGCAGAGAGTCTTTTCCTCTTGAAAAAATATACTAACAAGTATTTTCGAGCAAGAAATAACCATCAATGTAATGCCCTTACATGGCTTTTCTTTTCTTTTCTTTTCTTTTCTTTTCTTTTCTTTTCTTTTCTTTTCTTTTCTTTTCTTTTCTTTTCTTTTCTTTTCTTTTCTTTTCTTTTCTTTTCTTTTCTTTTCTTTTCTTTTCTTTTCTTTTCTTTTCTTTTCTCTTCTCTTCTCTTCTCTTCTCTTCTCTCTTCTCTTCTCTTCTCTTCTCTTCTCTTCTCTTCTCTTCTCTTCTCTTCTCTTCTCTTCTCTCTTCTCTTCTCTTCTCTTCTCTTCTCTTCTCTTCTCTTCTCTTCTCTTCTCTTCTCTTCTCTTCTCTTCCTTTCTTTTTTTTTTTTTTTCCTCCTGGATGCTCGAAATATTCCCGAGTTTTACCAAGTACGTGCAAATACATCCTCATACAATGCTAATGCAGTAATTTTTGTCCTATTTGTGAGTTCTATCTTACTCTCTTTATCCTGTGGCTTCAATATAGTATGTACTGAACAGGTATATTTGTGTTTTGCATGGGTATAACTGATGTTTGCACCTTTTCAATTAGTGTCTGTAGAAAAGGTACCAAATCAGAACAACTAACGAAGAGGAAACAACTTACTCAGTAAACAAGAAAAAAATTATGTACCTGTAGGAAGCCTAGAAAGTAGCAGATTTCAGCTGCTTAGAAGCTCGTAAAAAAAAGGGATATTTCTCCCTTTATTTGTAGTGGTCTTCAAATGGGTCCAAATTATTATTATCTTTATACTGTGTGTAGGGAATAAGCAGATGTATGGGAAACTTTGCCAGGTTTATGTTGAATTGTGCACTGCAATTACGATGAATGTACTTTATATATCATTATTGCTAGTGATAGCTTAATTGTAAATTAATGTAGCATATTAATTTAATGAGTGACAATTTATTCCTGTGATGTAGGAGTAAGGTGGGCAGGGAAGAGAAGATGCAGTCATCCTTTGCTTCTTGCTCTAAGGAAAGGCTGGAATGTAAAAACACAGCTCCACAAGAAGACCCTGAAATCACAGTGTGTTTCTTGGTTGCCCCTTGCCCTAATGGCAAAGTTTGCTGCAACGTCTGCAAAGCTACGTATAGTTCATAGACATGGCCATCCTGTTGGTGATGTTGCTAAAGGTATTTTCTGCTTACCTGCTTGCTTCTACCTCTTCCTGTGTGGTTTAATGGCTACACTGGTGGGTAAATACCCAAAGATATTATATAGTTGTGTGTTAGTTTAAACCATCAATAGTTTTTTAAGATGGCAGTACCTTAGAAGAGCTAACTTACAAATTAGAATGAGACTGAGGTTGGTGTAAAAAAGTAATAATAAAAAACCTGGGCTTTGGGAGGTGGATCAAGAGGACAGGAGCATCTGCTTCTAGCATGATAAGAAGCTATGAAAAAAGAATTTGACTGATGCAAGAAGTGAAGACATTTTTAAGGAATATCCAGAATGTTATGAAGCATGTAAAAAGTTCTTAGAAATTCAGGCTAATAAATTACACTGTTTTTGAGAACCATGGAACTTCCAGAAGATGGTGGAAAGGAAGATAAAATGTAAAGCAGAACATAAAAAAATTTGGACAGTAGGTGGCATTTTGTAAATTAAGAAAGCAAGAGAAAGAGAACAGTAGAGTAAGTAGGGGGAGAGCATGGAGAATCCAATTTTCAGACAGATGATACACATTTATTCAATAAGTAGATTGAAAGGAGGCAGAACCGAGTACGTTAGAAATGCAAAAGAAAAGGAACAAATGTCTTATATTAGCTCTTGTAGCTTAAAGCTGTTCAGATGCATTTGAACATCTGTCCAAATGTTAGTATTCAACCCCTTAATCATACTAGAAGAAGGTGAAGAAATACATTTTAGAAATTCCAGCAAGAAAAAAAACTGTTTGAAATTAAACGAACTGGTAATATGTTATAGTATAGCGTGCTCTATCATACAGGTAGCTTGGCCTAACCAGATTGAAATAGGAAATTAGAAGAATGTTTATAGCTATCCCAGTAATGGTAGTCTAGATTGCTGTTGAAGTGATGGGGGAAATCCTGACTGGTTTTAAGAATGGACTTGTGAAAAGGACCATTTGTTCTGGTACATTCAACAGCGGAAAACAAAAGCTTTTGATGGATAAGAACGATGACATTTTTTATATTTTCGTCTACTGAACTTCCTAATTTAAGACAGTTCATTAATGGGGGCATGCTTATTTATTTAAGTGAAAACCATTTTGTTTTATGTTGTTATATATCCAGTTTTGTTCTGCCCTGGGTTACATTCTCTAGGGAACATACCATATGAAAACCAATATTGCCTACGTATCTCAAGCTTTTTCTTACAACTTTCCCTTTACTTTTTTGCTACTGATTTAACACTAACTTTGATTGTAGACTTCTGAAAAGGAAATGTTAAGTGAGAACCAATGTGCATTCAGTGATTAACATTTTCATCTCTAGGAATTACTTTTAGTTGGAATCAAAGTGTCATTTGCATGGTTTGGAAGGACATTCTAAAGAAAGTCAGATTATGCCTCAGCCAGGATCAAAAGCAGACAATTTTTCAGATAGTAGCAGAAGAGCAGCAGCAGATCAGACATAGTTAGTTGCTTTTCAGAGGAGTTAAGGAGGGAAGAGTGGAACTTCTATTATCCCTGAAGAAATAGGAGTGATGAGCAGTGACTGTACAGCTGTCACCTGGCTTTGTGGCAGTACTCCTTTAAGAGGAGAAAGCAATGAAGAAGGTACAAGAGAAAGTTCAAAAGAAGACACTGATTTTTTTTGCATATCCTAGAAAATAGAGAGGACAATAGACAGCAAAGAAATTGAATTCTGTTGAGATCTGAAGCTGAATTAATTTTTTCCCTGGTGGGGAAAAATTTTTTCCCCCTATTTTTCTCTGAAAATCAGGAGTGAAAATATAATTCATTCTGGGGTGGAATTAATTTATTCTGGAGGCAGACTGAAGAAGTAAATTATATCTGCAAGCATTTGGGGTCCTGGCGTTGTGAAACATTGTATTGGAAATATGTTTTGTCAGACCTAATAGCCGTAAAACCCCCTGTTATG